>NC_057889.1:18850571-19158153 GCF_019740435.1 Gambusia affinis | reverse complement strand
CATCCTCAGCCCCTGTCAACCAGTCGCACCGTCTGTTCAGAACACCTTGTGAAAGTTGTTGGAGTTTGTAGGAGTGAGCTGTCGGTTTTTGTCATTCGGTTGATTTACTTTCAAGCAGGTAGGTTTTGGTTAATAGCTTCCTTTTGTTTCTTGTTTTCGGCACCATAGCTCACTCTGAAGCCAAATGCTCCACTTGTTGTAACGTATCAGTCAAAAATACATCTTTTTTAAAATAAACAACTTTATAAAGGGTTCATCTTTCATCTTTGTGTGTGTCGGCTGCTTGAGATCTGAAGAGGGTGGATCCTTCATGTCATGATCTGGCCACCCATAGGCGGGTCGTAACAGTTGTCCTGCGAAGACCTGGGGTCCTGTCCGGGGTCTGCCCAACTTCTTTTTGTATTTCTGCTTAATGCCTTTTGACGTTCCTACCACGTCTGCTTGTTTTTTACTTAATGCAAACCTGTTTTTCTTTTTTCCTCTTTGGGATGAAACTGATCAAATTCAATACACAAATAGAATTTCATCAGCTTATCAATTGATACAACTGATCAAAAACTGCAATCTCTTTACAAACATGCACAAAACTTTGTCAGTATTCCGCTAAAGTTGAAAAAACACAATTTTGCAGTTAAGTGTTCTTTAAATAAGAAGCGGAATTAAAATCGCACGTGAACAAGTTTCTTTCACACAATGTCATTAAAAAATATCAACCTGGGTGCTGTGGTGTCGCAGGGGCAAAGCACCACCCACGTATTGAGGTCTTAGTCCTCATGACGGTGGTCACGGGTTCGATTCCCGACCTGGCAACATTTGCCACATGTCTTCCCCTTCTTTCATTACCCTATTTCATGTCAAACTACTTTCAAATAAAGGCCACCGGAGCCAACAAGAGCTTTAAAAAAACATGGCCATGCCATCGTCCTCTGACCACTTCTTTTCTTCTTTGTTATTTAGTAATGTCCGATTGTTGTTCACGTGACTCTTGCATTGCAATAAAGGCGAAACCTGAAAAACCATCTCAAACCTTTTATCAAAGAACATTGTTTTTTTTTTTGTTGTTGTTGTTTTTGTTGTTGCGTTTCAATTAACCAAACTTATTTTTGCATTTCCAATTTCCGCAATTTTATGGTTAATGGAAATGCAGTCATAGTATCAGTTAATGAAACTTACTACTATCCTCTAAAAGGGCTCTGACTCGTTATTTTGTTTCACGTCAGGGCAGATTACCTCGAGTTCATCGTCTAAACAGATGACAAAGAACACGATGAATATCTGGGAGATAAAACTACAGAAGAAGCTTCAAAGTTAAATTTAATGTTGCTTCTCTTTCCGTCTAAGGAGTCGCTGCTGCTCTTGTATCTGATGCGTTGTCATATATTGCAGAATAATGATTGGTGCAGCAGAATCTGTGGTGTTGTTCTGTAATCCACACCTTCGTTTTTCCTGTCAAATGTTGGCACCTACAATACCCACAATGCACCCCGCCTGCTGACAGATCAGCCAGGGATTTCTCTCTCTCTCTCTCTGTGTGTGTGTGTGCTTGCAGTGGTCATTAGCTTGCTTCGCCTCATTCTTACTAACTCCACACTTTTCTTTTTTACATTTTCAAAATGACAGCGACTCGAGGGACTTCGCCTCCGGCGGTGTATCAGCCCTTTCAGTCGCTCTCTCCTTTTTTCGCCTGAAGAGCGTGGCGTTGCTGTATCCCTCCGCGCTGTCAAATAACAGCAGAAAGCCAAATGCATAATCTCAAAGAAACTTGCAGTGAGAAGAAAGAAAAAAAAAAAAGAGAAAAACTGGGAAGCAGATTTGAGTTCATTTGACCTCACGTTTTTTTTTATCATCTACTTGAACGTTTTGCGGTCGCAGTAAATTTGTCAGGAAGCCTGTTGGGATTTGTCAGACCTTCAAAGGTGCATATGTGAACTCCAACTGCATCCAGACACTTGCATGCATAATTGAGCTGTGTTAGTTTTAAGTGCATGTATGCTCACAAGCACATGCAGTTAAAAAAAAATGAACAGCTTACAATGAAGGGTATATTATGAAAAGCTTTGCTACTGGATTCTGACTTAAATCCAATTTTGTGTACCTGAAACTGTAAATCTTAAAAATTAATTACGGGAAGGAGTTTAAAAGCTGGCTTTACTACAGACCTCCATTCTTTCCTAAGCTCATTCAGGCAAAACCAGATGTATGTTCACTATGCAAAAAATTATTTTCTTTTTCACAGTCTTTCAGTAAACCAGACTAGATTTTTTCTGCTTTCACTATTTTCTGTTTTCAAAACACCAAACTTAAGTTTTTTTTACATTTTTAAATTTTTTTTAATGTCCAAAGTCCTTTGGATATGTTATACGGGAACAGCTCGAACAAAAAGGCCTTTGAGATGAAATTTTATCTCCAAAGAAAAAAGAAAAATTTGGGACCTTCACAAATCTTTTTTTTTTAAAATGTCAAGAAATCTAAAGGAGCGTCATCCATTTGTTTAAACAAATTTGTATTCACCCTAGAAAAAAAAAAAATCAAATGACCTTATGTAGATGCTGGTTAAAACAGAATCTGTTCTTCATAGTAAAATAGCTCCCACTCCGACTTGGTCAATAACGCCCTGCAGCGATGAAGAGGCAAAAAAAAAACCCAAACAAACAAACAAAACAAAACTAAATAAAAAAACAGATTAGAGTTTTGCAGATGCAATCAGAAAGCCCAGTTCTAAAGGCGTGTTCTTGGGTCTAATGAGGCTAAAGTTGAAGTCTCACCTGGGCCAGATTTGTTCTGGACTTTTTTGAGCAATTTTAAAGGTTAGTCAAACATTTCTGGAGAAATTTTTGTTGTACTGTACAAGAACTTGATATTTCCTGATGTGAAAAGACTCAGATGTAGGGTAAACCCAGAGTAGCTAAACCTGCTAGCTGACGCCACCTTCGTATCTCAGAGGATCCAGGAACAAAATGGATGACCAGTTTCTTACCGCTACTTTACTTACCTAAATGATCTCACAATCCAAATGTGTCTTTGGCTTAAAGGCTCAATAAATAGAACAGTACATACAGTTGAGGACAGGTTTTCTTCCAGGATTGGTATGTATTATAACGTATACTGTTAGCATGTTTCATGGCTGCCATGTTAGGTTCAGGGTGGTGTGTACTATTCATTTTCCACCACAACTGTTGCGATGAGTAATTCATTTATCGCATGATAAATTAAAATAAAATTGATCATTTCCATACTGATACTTTATGAAGGGTAATTTAATGTAGAGACTCTATGATCCATTTCATTTATGGTTTCAGTTGTGTGTGGCTTTTATTTCTTCTTCCTGTTCCAGTGTTCAGTGTTCTTTACTAAATTAAACATGCAAAGGTCTTTGAGAGGATGAACTTGCATTATGCTGCTATTGTTAAATCACTTGAAAATGGTCTCAGAACAACAATATTATCATTTATCGCAATATTTACTGGGGCAATTTATTGTCCGGTAAAATTATTTTAACAGACCTATTTTTGACTGGCGGTCATTTAGCTTGATATCAAGAAGTTGGCAAAGCTGGAAAAAAAAAGAAGCTAAATTGAAATACAGCACACACCAAAAGATCCCAAAGACGGTTTTCTGAAAACGTCTCTCGTTTTTCAAAGTAAAACCGGTTTGACTTCGTATTTAGTACCCTGGTCGAGCTGGAAGTTATTGTAAGCGGGTAAATCAAGTTGTCCAGCTGTCTGAGCAAACAGAAGTGTTGGAGCCAGAGGTAATGAGAGTCTCCTTTAGTGTTTCTGGCTCTGTAGCGGGGGCCGCACTATTGATTACGGCGCAGTGGGAGAGCATTGATTTTTATCTCAGAGTGAGTGAGTGAGGGGACTGATTCCACTCAGCGCAGGGTGGGCCGCTTCAAATTCAACAGCAATGGCACAATTGCGCTTTAATAGGGTCATGCTTGAGTAAGTGAGTGAGTAAACCACTTTCTTTTCCTCGTCGAGTCGTAGTTAGCCTTTTTGTAACCGTGACTGTACTTTTTTTGGAGTTGTCTTAGGCCATAAAAAATGTTTATGGCTGTGCATCTTCCTGGAAGCATTCTGGGCATCGCAATCAATCAGAAAGCTCTACTTATCCAAAAGCATCACAATTTTTCCATTTAAAAAATGAAAAAAATGGATAATAAAGCATTTGTTGGAAAAATGGATTGCAAATAAATAATAGAACATTTATGTAAACCTTACACTTGTGTGAGTCATTCAACTAAAAAAACACTTCATTTCTTTCATGAGAAAGTCATGTATGTTAGATATTCAAACTTTTGTTGTTGCTTGATTCCTAGATTTATACTGTGATCTATCAAATGCTAAAGTTCAGGTTAGCAAAACTTTTTGAAAAGGCCATCCTTTGGATATTTGGCAAATGAAACCTGTCAGCCATGTTAAATTTTTCCACTTAGACTGTCAAACCTCAGGGCTCTGTACTCGGACCAGTTCAGTTTTTATCGTTTATCTACGACTTACCAAATGTTAGACAATACTTCATCACTCAACTGTATGCTGATGATGCCATTATGTGTGCATAGGTAAGCTCTAACAAAAAAAAGGCTTTAATTTTCATTAGCGATGAACTGTATTTTTGTACTGGGAATCAAAATTTCAATGTTGTTATTGTCATGTAGAACCACTCTGCCCGTCCCTACCACCAGAAAAGAAAAGAAAAGCAGTAAATACGAACAGCAAGACTGGTAATTACAATGCCGTATTTAACATAGAAGCAAATATCTAACATGGAGTTAAGATGCACTTCACAAGGAAGGTGTGAGCAGCGATTTTGACTGGTTCCCCTTTTTGTGAGGAGCATACCATATGGCAAATTGTATTTCTTTTTTTCCCGCCAGGGGGTCTTTTTGTGGGCTCTAGTGTCCCTTATGTGAAAGTAGGCTGACAGGAAAGGGGGAAGGAGAGGGAGGAAGACATCCGGCAAACGTCGGCCGGGTCCGGGAGTCGAACCCGCGACCGCCGTGTCGAGGACTGAAGGCCTCCAAATGTGGGTCGCGCTATCCCCTACGCCACCACAGCACGCCCCGATAACTTGCATTTCATTAAAGAAAAACAACAGCTACGCCGAGCCAAAACGAAAGAGTAACGACAAGCTTCTTAGAAAATGTAGTTGGGTTGAAAGTCCTAATTTCTCCCCAAAAAATAAACACTCAAGTAAAGGAAAAAAACACTCAAAGAATTTTACCAAAGTACAATAAGCAAGTAAATATATACGGTTGCTCTCCACTGTCTTTAGTTACTGACTTTGGTAGATAAAGTTATATTGTGATAGCATTTTGGAGTTAGCATGCTAGTTGCACTGCTAACATAGCAGCTAACCAGTGCATCCTGGGCTGTTTTTGCTGTTTTGAGTGTTAATGGTTATGTACCCATCCACATGATTTTATATTTATTATATTCAGTCTTGCTGGTTTGTGTTGAGAGGTAGATTTAGACTTACTTTATTCTCACTGTACCAAGACACCGAAGTAAATTCTGCAGCAAAATGTCGCTGCTTGGCTACAAAGTACACAGAAAAAGTGACTCTGGACTGTATCTAGAGCTGTCCTTCTATATTGTGAATAAGTTATAATGATGACTGTGTTGTGTAATATCCTAGCTCGCTGCTAAATGGAGGATGTTGTGTAATATGTTAGTTCTGCTAAATTGAAGATGCTGGCTTGGATAGAAAATGTTACTGGGAAACATTTTAATGTATAAGTGTGTCATTATATCAGAAAGCTGTAATGTTGGATTTAATTGTTCATGGAATGACAAATATAACAGTACGAAGAGTTACATGAAGAGGAAGAGTTAGCGATTGTACCGGCCCAAACTCTGCTGCAAAACAACACTCTTCACACTGACCAATATTTCAAGTTACTGTGTAAATTACCCGAGGTCTTACCAGCCGCAACTTTTTGCTTTCGCTTTCTTAAAAGTTGCCAAGCACTCGCCTGGAGTCAAGACCTTTTTTTTTTTCTTCCATACACTTCTCTGCATTCGCAACTGGCCCAAGGACATCTCAAGAGGTTCGACACACGCTGGCGAACAAGCCATTCAGCATGGCACGACAGCAATAATGCACGGCGCTTTGAGAAAGTAACATTGTTTTGCCCCAGAGTAGTTTTAGCCGCCGTGTTCAGCTACAGGCTCTACCCGGATCTCGGGGGTGAATGTGCGAGTGATCCGCCCAGACGGACGGATGGATGGATGGAGCACCGATAACTGTGAGAAATATATTCTGATGACCCTGGAGCAGATAAGCACAGCCCGTAGGCTATCAAATGATGACTTTCTGAGCCCCAAGCCAACAGCCTGCATGCTTAAGTGAGGTGGAGAGCCGGAGAGAGCCAGCCGGATCGTGGAAGAAAATGGAATGGAGGATTTGGGAGGCGAGGCGGCTAACTGGATTAGAAAGTGTAACAATACCAGCAAAGGTTAATGTTTACAGATTTAGAGGGGCTAATGAAGGCCAGCAGTGCTTAATAGATGGGACAGGTCAATGTCACTGGTTAATAGTCAAACTAAATGCCTTGTGATTAGCGTCTAAGATCTCCTGTAATAGAGCGTGGCCATTAGATTTATGGAGGAACAAGTGATCATTTAGCTCACTGGACATGCAAATAAGCCAAAACACTTTGGCAAACATACAACTCTGTTGTAAGGTTCAACAGTAATGATTAATAATTATGTGTTCCACCACTGTTTACATTGCTGAATAGACTGGAAAGTACACTCAGTGGAGAAATACCAAACCACACCAAAACGGTGTCATTTGTACACAAGGCAGACAGGCAGTAGATATACACTATATGGTGCTTCACTGAGATAAACCTTTTCACAGTTTGGCCTGCAACGCAAATCTTACTCTATTAGGATTTTATGTCAAGGACCAATACAAGGTAGGGAATAATTGAGAAGTGTAAGGAAAATGATACATGGTTTTCATGTTTTTAGACCTAACAATAGTGAACATTCAGTTTTATTGTGTCATTCCAAAACCTGGTTTACTCAAAAAATAAAACACAAGAAAAGAAACTTTCATTTTAAATAAAACCCAAAATCCCAATCATCCATGGAAGGTGACTAGTCCTAAGCTTTTCTTTCCTTTTTTATTCAAAGAATGACAAAAACTTTGAGTAATACCCTCAATTGTTTCAGCTAAAGTCTTGTACTTTCATTGCACACTTTTCAAATTCTGCCTTTTAAATATTCTACGTATCATTTTCACTCCACTTCACAATGACACACAGCCTTGTGTTGGTTTTATGAGGCAACATCCCAAAAAAGCACATCGAGTTTTGTGGTTGTTACTTAACAAAACGGTTTAAATGTATAAAAACCTTTGCAAGGCATTGTGGGTAGCTCGTTTTCTGGTCCAGCTTCATTTATATTACTGCATTCCTGTAAATTAACACGCACTGAAAATGCCTCTTGAGTACAAGAAAATTTGGGGTCATTTGCATTGACAAAATAACTTAATTACTCATGGAAAAAACATGCAAAAAGAACAGCCAATAATATTAAACAACGTAAAGTAATATCATCATCCCCAACTCTGACTCTGTACAAATAGCCCTTACAGCTCGGGGATCATATTTATATTATCATCAAAGTGGCCAGCGTTTGAAGTTTCTTTTTTTTCTTATTATTAATTCTGAGGCAGAATTTCTGTGCTGAAAGCCATCTTTATTGTTATGAATGTATGTAATTACTTGGGCTCAACGACAGGGCCTGCTCATTTCTCAGCCTGTATATTAACAAGGCTATTGTTGAACTTAATCAATGCGGCTCTTGGGGGAAACGATGGGGGCTCTGGGTCGAGATGAATAGGCCTGACATTCTCAATTTAGAATCCATCAGAAAGTCATAAGTGTTAAGCAGGGTGAGAGTCATTTCATGGAAAAAAAAAAAAAAAGTTCTCCTCTCATCCATGCGGGTTCATTAGGTGTTTCCAGATCATTAAGTAAGCAATCCCCTTTTCATGGTGAATGATTCTGTATCAGTTCAACAGTATAGAAAATATCTGCTCTCATTTTTAAAGTTTTTTTTTTTTTTTTTTTTGCTTCATCATTTTGTGCTTTTTGTTCGTGTGACAGATAATTTGGTTTTTTACATCTTTCAGCGTGATTAGTGGCCCCTCATTTGCTAATCAGTTGAGGCCCTACAATGACAGAAACTCGTGTCTTCCCGCTCCTCAGTCACCAGTCGTCTCTGTTATCAGAGATAAAGTATCAGCTCATTTTCAAAATGAAAAGAAAGAATAATTAGCTTGATGGGTCTTCTTTTGCGGGGAAATCATAATTACCTTGCCTTCTTCCTTCATTAAGAAGCAACATTCATTATTGTTAAACTTTTTTTTTTCCTTCCTGAGTCACTAAAAAGGATTCCTCTCCTTTTTAAAACAGTGTTTTACTGAGCTACTCTGACATTTTTTAACAATGTATAAGAGTTTTGAATTTTTGCCGACATTACATTAACAGTAGACATGCGACACCTGATAAAGGATTGATCTAAATCACGCCTTTGTAGCCGTAGCTGTGTTTCCACTACAAACGGGCAAAAAGCGTTGTCGCTGTATTCCTCTAATGTCATGGAAAAAAATAATATCTAGCGCGTTGTTTCCGTTAAATAAGAAATGCAATCAAAATCACATGTGAACAAGTTTGTTTGTTCGCCAGGTAATTCAGAAACATGATCACTGTTGCTTAGCAGCAAGTAACATGACTGTTACATGACTCCTTAAAGGGCCAGTATCATGTAAAACTAGAAGATTTCTGAAGAAATTTAAACGGGGCCTGCCAAAGTGTGCCTGTCGGTTGGCACGCTTCGTTGGCGTTCTCATGCTACAGATTAGCATCAATGCTAAAGTAAGCTACGATGTACTCAATAGCATGTGGAGAGTCACAAATATGATGAGTAACATGGACTTATGCCATTCAGTGTGTTGAAATTAGTGTACAAGTTAAAATGAGCCAAATTGCTAACATTAGCTAAAATGCTTTCAGTAGCATGTGGAGCATCACTCCATTCAGTGTACTAAGCGTGGCTAATAAGAAAAATAGCTAAAAGTTTTTTTAGGAAAAAGGCTAATGCTAATGGGGGTGGGCAGTGAAATGCTAAGGTTTGTGCTAATGTTAATTCACTGTCTTTCGCAGCAGGGCAGTGCAATAACTTGAGAGAAAAAGATAGTAAAGGCTAATATTAGTTAGACTTTTGTTTTGAGTTGAATTTGGCTCGTATTTTGTTAATTATGTTGCCACGGTTACTCGAAATACCACCAAAAGTAATAGTTCCCCTCACGGGATTGAGCCACACGTTTTGATATATATATATATATATATATATATATGAAATATATATGGATGAAATATATATATATATATATAAGGATGAAATATATATATATATATATATATATATATATATATATATATATATATATATATATATATATATATGCCCTATACATTACAAAGGACAGCCACCAATTAACTTTCATGAGCTTAAATCTTTCCACGTTTTCAAGCTTCCTCCTCAAAGTTTACCCCTCTGTGGCACCCAATTAGCTCCTTAAGACTAGCCAGCAGCAACTAGCGAACACCTGGTGGAGCTTCGCACCTGCTGAGCTCATTATAGAAGCTACCCCTCAGTGAAAAGCTAGAAAAAATATTGTTAAAAGATTAGTAGAGGAGTTATGTTGTTAAGACTTCCTGATGGCAGAGTTTCAGAAAGAGCAGGCGTTTCTTAAAGAGACAGAGGCCCAATTTCAAGGCATTACATTGCAAAGTTACATTTATTTTAAATAATATCTCACATATACAGCATTTTTATAGCAACTGAAGGTAACATAGTTCCTTGATCGTGCCATTAAATAGCACTATGTGCCTGGAAAACACATAGTCCTGCCCCTTTAAAACGTGCAAAACACATTGTGAAACATGAACGACAAGGGAGTGACATTTATGATGGTGTTGTAAATTCATAATCCTTTCTTTGAGTCGCTTTACTTCTGACTCTGCGCTCCTGAACGCTGAAGCTGTATGTTGGTGTCGTCCTAAATGGGGAAGTAGATGTTTTAAAGCTGTTCTCAAAGAGAGAATAATGAAATGACAGCCACTGGTTATCTCAGTGACAGCGCTGACAGGGCTGTTCCCTGTGTGTGTGCCCATCACACATTTCCTACCTACCTGCCATAATAGCCTCCAGCCAACGCCGTCTCACTCATGTGTCAGCGGTTGGCTGAAACTTTGCAAATATATGGCAAGTCTGCTATAAATTAAAGGTTAAAAATGGGTTTAGTTTGTACACAGGTCCTCAGTCGGCTGTTTAAAAGCTTTTAGTCGTTACATGTCGTACATCTGACTGTGTGTGAGGTTAAATCCAGACTTGTTTCTCAAGATTTATTCATTAAGATCTTCAAAATTAGATGTTAACATACATTTCCTCAGTATTTGGTAGCGAAGTCTCTTGATAGATAACGGTCACTAAGCTGCTGCAATTTCTAAGTTTGTCATCTTCCTTGAAGCTCCCAATGCAAACACACAATGTCTGTTTCTGCAACAGCGCTTAATTCGAAATTTCAAAATTACGCTTGAAACCAGACAATGAGATATTATGTTCACAGAGCATGAAAAACACAGTAAGGATGAAATTGCTTTTAGAAGCCTGGGAGGAAGCTGAAACATAAAGACCAGGACAGAGGGGGAAATGTGACAGGAAACTGGTGAGGGAGCAATAATGTGAGTTTTCTTTTTGTTTTTTTCTTTCTCCCATTGACGTTTGGCGCCAATGAGCTGGAGCTCTTCACAAATGGAGCCTTTAATTGAGTTTTGCGACGCGGGACAGACGTCGACCCATCAGTGGGTGAACCAACGCAAAGTAACCACGAGCTTTTGTTTCTGGGCCAATATGTTGGTATTTCTGTTGGAGGTAGACAAGCATGTTTCTTCAACATCTAGATGTTGTTGTTTTTTTCTTATCTGTTTGGGCTGCTGGAGTGTTCAAGTTCATTTCAACCTGCTTTTTCCATGATAACAACATGAACACAGTGAGAAAAAAAGAACTAGTAGAACTAGTTTGTCTTCTGACCGACTGATTTTGATCAAGAAACAAAGACAGTCACTCCAAAACATTAACTTTTATCATTACTAGACAACTTTGCAAACTTTGGGCTGTATAATTAGGATCATACTGTAATTTGGAAGATGTATTTGTGCCCAAGCTTTTAACTTCCTGGTTGATATCGCAATATTGATATCACGATATCACAATATCATCGCAGCTTGAAAATGTGAATTTGGAACCATGTTTTGTTATTAAAGACAATGGAAATTAAAATGATTAGTTCTAATGCCTCACCCGGCATTGTTATTTTGATTTAATAGAGTAATTATTCTTATGCGTTTGCTGTTTGGCCAGCATAGGAGTGTGGCTACATTTCCTTCAACTTCTCAGTTTTGTATGAGATGGCTATTAAAAACTTGCTCAGTTGTCCTCCATCACCACCAGCCAGACAATATTGAAAACTGGCAAATTTTATGTTTCTTGTAATCAAAGAAAAAGGGTAGCAGACTTGTTTTAGCCAGCTGTTCAGCAGGGGGTAGCACTGCATTACTCTGCTCCCTGTTAAGATGGAAAACCACTTCAAACCATAAAAATAATGATTGAAACTTTTAGTGGTTTTGAAATTGAAACTCTTTTTAACTTTATTTCATCTTGATGTCCGTAACCAGACCTAATCTGGTCTCAGACTACAACTCAGACTAAGTAGAGTTGTATCTCTAATTGTAGCTTTGAACATTTTCCCAAACATCCCCCAGTCGTTTACCTAAGAGCTTTCTGGGAAAGAAATACAAAAGGCAGAAACACATGCTATGTTTTATGAAAGGCAAATTGATGCAGAGAGATTAAGGTTATATGCCTTTAAAAAATGTGTGTGAACAATTCAGATGACTGTCAAAGAAATAAATGGGTTCAGTTCCGGTAATACATTCTGTTCACAAACGCAGCTTCAGGTTTTGGGGCGTCACTAGGAGGTTTTTGAGCAAAGCAATTGTGGAGAATTACACAGTAACAGAAACAGGGCAGCAGAACAGAACAGCATTATGTAACCGCACTCACATTAGACGGCAAACAGTCGAGGAATTATTCCCTCAAATTTCTATTTATTCATTTCCTTCAGAGGCAATTTAACGCGTGACTTAATCCATCTTTGTGATGTCACTGAAGCGCCTGCTGCAAGCGCGCGCGACAGGCATTTGGGCCGCAGATAAACATCCACAGCCGGGAAAATATACAGCACAGCGGCGGCGGTGAGTAGGAGGAAGGTCACAGATGCTAAGCCTGGCAATCTCTCTTTCAATTTGCGACCGTATATTGGCCACTTTAGAGTCAGGCACATTTTTTTTTTATTTATTTATTTTTATCATTTTTATTCGCACACGTGTGAGTTAAAATATAGCGCGTGACAGATTTTTCTTGTGGGTGCTCAACCTGCACTGATGCACTGAAGGGCTTTGATAGCTCCAGACGGTCCAATCATGCTGCCAAAAATCAAAGGCGTGTTCGTAGCTTATCGGGGCCCAGCGGCGCAGCGCGCGCGGCTCGCTGTGGGCCGGCTGCAATGGGCCGCTCGCGCAACTTAGCTGGGAGAGGATTAGCTTGTTGAGCTGAGTGGACGTCGGCCGAAAGTGCGCGCGCGGTGAGCCGGAGCATCTGCTGGTATTACAAGACAACATTACAAGGTCAACTGAAAAACACCGGGTACTTTGCTGAGGCTGTCTAGGTAATTTTTTTCTTTCTTTTGGGGGGCCAGGCAGGGCCACAAACTGTAGAAAGATGGCATTAAAACTGCAGTTTCATCTAAATGCACTACAGTGTTAGACTGTCCCACAGTGGGCCAAAACCTGAATACCAAAACTATTTAAAGGGGCAGCATTATGTAAAACCAAGGTTTTTTGTTTTTTTTTGTACGTCATGTTATAGTGTTGTTTCCTAATCAAAAACATACCAGGAGCGTCGCTTTGATCGTTTCATCCATGTTTGAGAAATCCTTTAATCTCCCGCAATTGGGAGGACCGAATGCTGCCTTCAACAAAGCAGCAAGTGATGTTTCTGTAAATATTTGGCAGCATTTTCTGTGGGGTTTTGCAAAGGGAGAGGCTAATGTTGTTTGAGCGGCCATGGCACAGAAATGTTTGGGAACCCCTGACCTGGGGCACAGGCTAGCTTTTCTAGTCACATGATAAGCCTGTTTAGCTTTACGTAAGTATACAACTCTTATTTTTAGCGCTGCTATGCTAACTCTGGTCAACTTAAAATGTCAAAATGAATTAACTTTTATTGTCTACAAATTGCAAACAACTCTGTAGTTACTTCTTTTTCTCCTTGATAGAGTATCTTTTTTGCAGTAGTCTGAGGCTGCTTTTTACTTTTCTTATTAAACATCATGTACATCAATAGGACAAAGGTTGGAAATTAGCCACTTGGACGTAGTCTTATGTGTAAATGTTAAGTAATACGTAATGTCGTATTTTTAAAAAACAAATTAGAAGCAATCAACAACCAAAAATATATACTAATAGCGGCTGTAAAACAAAAAAACGAGCATTTCTGTCGTGTACTGACAGGCTGTGTGATATATGAGCAAACAGAACGCTCTGGTGGGAATGGCCAGATTTTTTTATTTTTATTTTTTTCCATCTCTACCCAAGCAGGAAAAAACAAGGATTACATTAATCCAATCACAAAAACCAGCTAATTATTTTCATTAGTTGCCAAAATCACCGTCGGAACATCCTCACCACAACCAGCCTCACACAGATGACGGGGCTGACGGCGCCGTCCAAGGCGACAGCTGTGACTGTGGTGGTAAAACATTTTAAACCCATGAAGATTTGTCATATTGCAGTCATCCTCCTGTTAGAGCTCGATATGGTTTCCTGCTGAGCCCATAGCACCTTAAGTAAACTCCTGTTTACGAGCATTTCTGGATTACAAGTCCCCCAACTCCTCTCTAATCCCCCTCTTCCTCATTTCACTCCACTAACCACTGCAGGACAAGTGGGGGCAGACTTTGTTTTTTTTGTAATATTTTGTCTAAACTCTTCATATTTAATAGGCTAATAAACCCTGGATTTGCTCTTTGGGACTGTTGGATCAATCACTAGATGATATTTGACCACCTAGGTGACCCACTTTTCCTCAGACAGAGCTATTGAATCACTTCCTGCGCTGCCCAAGATGACACAAGAGTGCGAGACTAATTACTTCCTTCCTAATTCTTCATGGGCCACGAGGAATGAACTGTAAAGTTTTCCTTACTCCTCGAATAAAGATTTGGAGTGCAGGATAAAAGTAGGCTCAATTAGATAAGGTTTGTATTAGCCCTTGTACTCTCCACGAGTTAAACTAGCCATCATGAGGATGATACAAACCAATGTACCGGTAGTTTGATAGCTGTGCCAGAATGACTTCATCAGGTTGGGTTGAAGGGGGGAAAAAAATCATCTGTAATGACTTTTTTTTATTTTTATCTAAATGCAGTCATAATTCTGCCTCTATAGTACATAACCCACCCCAGACTTTGCTTGGGTTTTCTCAAAATAAGGTCAAAACAGTTTAGTGTTCTAGAAAATAAATAGTCTGGTTCCTCCTTTTCAAGTGTTGACTGCTCTGTGAAGGTATTTTACGGCTAATTTGTTTGCCATTAAAATTTATAAATACATTCCCCCGCTTTTTTTAAATATAACCCATGCTGCTTTGTGTAAATTTTGTTCACAACTTCCAGACGAGAGTTTTAATATGAAGCCAAATTATGTTCCTTCATCTACATCACAGGTGTCAAACTCCAGTCCTGGAGGGTCGCTGTCCTGCTGTTTTTAGATGTGCCACAGGTACAAAACACTGGAATGAATTGTCTTAATCACCTCCTCCTTGTGTTGTTCAGTTCTCCAGAGCCTTGCTAATGACCTAATTATTCTATTCAGGTGTGGGGCAGCAGAGGCACATCTAAAAGTTTCAGGGCAGTGGCCCTCCAGGACTGGAGTTTGATACCCCTGATCTACATAATCAACTGCAGTGCTGAAGATGAAAATTGCAGGTAGAAATATAATTGAATTCAATGTTGAAATACTATGTTTTCAGTTGCTGAATGCACATTAGTTGTGTATGAAAGTTAATTTGCTATAACAGGGTCCGGATCTGGTCTGCACAGTGGCGCAGTTGGTAGAGCTGTTGCCTTGCAGCAAGAAGGTCCTGGGTTCGAATCCCGGCCCGGGGTCTTTCTGCATGGAGTTTGCATGTTCTCCCTGTGCATGGTGGGTTCTCTCCAGGTTCTCCGGCTTCCTCCCACAGTCCAAAAACATGACTGTCAGGTTAATTGGTTTCTCTAAATTCTCCCTAGGTGTGAGTGTGTGTGTGAATGGTTGTGTGTCTCTGTGTTGCCCTGCGACAGACTGGCGACCTGTCCAGGGTGAACCCGCCTCTCACCCGGAACATAGCTGGAGATTGACACCAGCAACCCTCCTGCTCCCGTTAGGGTCAAAGGGTGAACAGAAAATAGATGGATGGATGGAGGTTCCGAATCTGGTCAGGGTTTTATAAAACGTTTTTTTATGCATGAATGTATTATTACCGATCTACTCTACTTACTTACTCCTCTTTATCCAGGAGAAATTCCACAGTGGAAAAAAAAAAAAATCATCACCCTTGATGATGGAAAAATAATTACCACCCAAAGTGAAAAGGGATTATTTTCACTTTGGGTGCGTGTTGCACTGAAGCAAGACGTCACCTGATTAAATATTCAGAAAAACTAGTTGTTGCTTCTTGATGTGTCTGTTTGAGTTTGGGATTTTTCAGACAAAAGAGGAATGGCAGCTAGCTGCCGGTGATGGTGAGTATTTTAGTAAAACTCAAAAGTTTTAGTAAAGCTCAAAAAAGTCTATTTTACATAATACTGCCATTTTAATTTCAGTCCTTTAGTAGATCAATATCAATTGTTGTGCTTTCGAAATACGTTCATTCATGCAGGGAAATCGAACCGGTAACACTTTATTTGAAGGAGTGTTATTTGAAGCTACAGAGAAACCATTTAAAAGTTTCTCTGTAGCTTTAAAAAAGTACTTCAGGTTCCAGGTTCTGGATGCTGGTTCTGAGTTTTCCTCTAGTTTTATCACGTCTACCTCTAAGGCGAGACATTAGTGCCAAATGTAAGACTATTGTGACACCGCAGCAGCTACTTTCTTGTAACAGGAGGCTACTTCTGACAGGTGCCGTGTTTCTGACGTAGCACCTGTCAGGAACACGAAGGAGCCTTCATGAATGTTTATGACTGTTGTCATGAATTGTCAGTCGGTAAATAATAACACTTTTTTTAGTGCAAAACTAACACTTTTATTGGACTTTTGTAATGTAATGTAACTTTTCTCCAAAAGTGTCATTATTTACCGAGTGAGACTTAATAACAACAGTCATAAACATTCATGAAGTCTCCTTCATGTTCATAACAGGTGTTATGTCATGCTTACAACAGAGCCATTTCATGCTTTTGCACAGCCGTTGAAATAAAGTGTTGCCATAGAACCTAACAGTCGTGACTTCGGACCAGTAGGAAGCTGCAGTGAATGCATCGAAAACAAAGTCATTTGTCAAAGCTCCCAGGTAGGGAATCGATCCCAGGACCTTCCTGCCAGCACAAAAATGATCAAAAATACCCTCTTTTTTTTTTTTTTTTTCCTTTTCAAGTTTGAAACTCCCTGGAAAAATAATTATTGCTTCAGGTGAAATTCCCTTTATTGCAACAAATCCAAAAGCACCGTTTTTCCTCCCGAGAGCGAGAACCTAGTCCGTCATGACACGAGGCTCAATCAGCCGTTTCTAAGAACGGCTTCCTGAACCCGTCGCCGCGGCCGCACCGCGCTGCTGTTAATACAGCTGGAAGGGATTTGTGGAAGTGCTTCGGTGGAGTTCCAGCCTCATTCGTCCTGCTCCTCCTGCGGCGCTCAGTCGGTTGGGGGAGACATTAGCGGGAGGAAATATATAGCGCAAACTCTCATCACTCTTCAGAGAGTCGTGAGCGTTAACATCGCTTCGGAAGAACACATCAATCCGCCGCCCCGGCCGGCGAGCTGGAAAAGTTCGTCGAACCGGTGTCTGCCAAGTTCTTTGATCGCCGAACCCAAATGGATCCAGTTGAGGGAAGAAAAAACAAAAATTCTGTGATCCAAAATTAACATCTTGAGTCAGTGGAAAAACAAGAGGAAAGACGGGTTGGGATATCGCCAATACGCCGTAGATCCCTGGAGTCTTGTCCGCGAGAAATTGCCTTCAACTTTTCTGTCAAAACTAGCTTTTTTTTTTTTTTTGTCTTGTTGTTTTTCTGAACATTACATTCTTTTTCCTTTTCCACAGCTGCTACAAAGAAAATTTGAGTCAGAGTTTGGGTGTTTTCTCCCTGTTCTATAAATCAAAAACGCAGAGAGGCAGGTGGCAACGTGGCACAAAGCCACATTAAATCAGACGACGGTTATCTGACGGGCGCCACGTTATTAGGCCCGCCGCTGCCGCCGCCGCACTGCGCGCCACCTCAGCAACAACAAAGTGTGTTTCTTTGCAGCTCCTGGCCTCTCTCTTCGGAGACGCGGTGCAGAGAGGGTGATTGCAATTTTTGCTTCCTCCTCGGTTGCTGAAATGGATGTACGGCATGTTTGGGTCCATTAAATTTTTACTGCACACAGACAGAGGAGTGGTGGAGCGGGGGGAAGCAACCTGGCTGCCTTGCACATTCCTCAAAGCCGACTTTACTGCTCTGCTGGGGGAGCTGTGGCGGGCTGGGTGTTCACCGAAGGTGGAAGTGATGACAAACAGCATGAGAATTCATTAGAGGAGCGCAGGAAGAAGGGGGAGCCGTGCGGCGGCAGCGGCTGCTGTCCTTCAGGCTTGGTGACGGGGGTAAAAAAAAACAAAAAAACAACCCAAACGGTGAAGCGAATCAGTCGGCTTCATTCCGCGTTTAGTTTGTGGACTTCGAGGTGGAATTAAGCAACAAACTAATGAACACATCGGTGATGCTTAGTCAAGACATACAACGCATCATTAGGAGATAATCAGGCCTTAATGATGACTATAGTGTTTGCACATATTATTGCCAAAAAGTACTTGTACAGACTTGTAATGCTCTGTTAAACGGAGCTTGATTGGGTGTAACAGTGGTAATTATTTATACTATGATAGTGACAGGACATGTTGATGAACTTTGATGTCGGCAAGCCTCTATTCACTGTCCTTTGGTTGATATTAATGACAAAGAAAGCATTATTGTTACTCTTTTGAAGAGGAAGTATTATGTAAAATCGACTTTGCATCATGTTCATCTTTGATTCTTCCATGCATGTTTGAGAAATCTTTTAATTTCCAGGGCAACCATTCAGCTGGTCAAAATGTCCTGGTGGACTTGGCTCCGCCTTCGAAGATGAAGCTCCTCCTCCGAGCTGAACCTTTTAAGCTTACAAGGTTCCCCCTCACAGAGCAGCTCTCCCCACTCAGCTCCTTCAGACTAGCCAGCAGCAATTAGCAAACACCTGGTGGAACAGCTACTTCTCAGAGCAACGCTGGTAAAAACTTTGTTAAAGGGTTAATAGAAGAGCCATGTTGTGATGACTTCTGGAAGGCGGAGTTTCAGAAAGAGCAGGAATTTCTTAAAGTGACAGAGGTCTAATTTCAAGTTGTTAAATTACAAAATCTTTTCAATCATACTTCATATGTACAGCATTTTTGTAGCAACTCAACATAACATAGGGCCATGTCATAGTTATTTTCAAGTAACTATATGCCTAGAAAATAAATACTACTGCCCATTTAAGATACAAAGACAGTACTGCAAAACTATTTAAGTCGAGCAGATATTTTTTTTTGCCACAGTTAAATATTCTTATCACCAAACAAATTTTAATATCAAATGAAGATAAGCATATCTAAATACAAAATTCAAAATGAACCTTTCATATATTAGGGCAAAAAAGCAACCGACAACAACTTGACCCCATCCATGTAAAAACAAACAAACAAAAGAAAAGCCCCCTAAACCTAATAATTAGTTTTCTCTCTCTTAGCAACAGTTGCCATCAATCAGTACCTATCAAGTCAAGGTCAAACTGATTTACACAACAAAAAAAAACCTAATGCAGTCTCTGAAACAGAAAAAAATGTTACATTTTGTCAAATTCAATCACCAAAATCGTGAAGCAAATTTATATCAGTGTTCCGATTACCGGGAATCAAAATGAACTCTTGTTTGTGGGTTTTTTAGCCTTGGTTTAAAGAAACTCTGTGTTTCGGCAGTTTTGCAGTTTTCTAGAAGATAACAGAGAAACATACAATGTAAAATACAGCTGGTCAGTTAAAGAGAGCATAAAAAAACCCAAAACAACAACTACTGGTTGTCTCTATGCCTTCGTTATGGACGTGTTTTTGCTCCTCACCCCATTAAAATGCAATATGTAGATACACAGCATACTGTGGCATACTGTGGGAGCGGGTCAAGGGGAAAGCATTAGCCATGAACGTAATGCTCCTGCTACAGTCCATCCATCACGTTCCACAAAGAGGGGCTTCTCTAAACACATTCATTGGTAAATGTGCGGGGCCCGCGGCGTGAGCTGCACCCAGCAGGCCCGGGGAGGGACGGAGGGTGATACAGAAATAGAAGAAAAATATGTACTGCACCTCAGACTGCTGGCTAAGTCACATTATCTCCCCGATGTCTTTTCAATGTCACACTTCATGGTTTTGCCCCCTTCCCGCCTTCTAAAAGCGGCGCTCTATCTCTCAGACGCGTGCGCAGCGGAGGTTGAGCCGCCGCGATCACGCACGTCACCGTGGGAACACGTGGAATAAAACCCAAACCTCGTGAATAGCAGGTGACACGTTCAGCGTTGTGTGTGAAAATAGATGCAGAGCAGTTGGACAAGTGAGGCTTTATTATTTTCAAGCCTGCCTGGCTTCGTGGCGGGAGCTGACTGGATTTTCCTCGCATTCGGCTTATTTATGTTCCATGTGTTCAGACAGGCGGAATAGGGTTTCTTAGTCTGTGTTGGAAGTGTTATGATTTTTTTGATGTTTGGACTTTCAGTTTTTTAAAAATTTTTTGTGTTGACCGTTTCTTATATTTTGACCTCTTTGTTGATTCTGCCATTCCCATTATCTGCACTTTCATTAAAAATGTGTTGATATTCCACTAGCGTTGAAAAAACACATTTTCGCGATTCCTTTAAATAAGAAACGCAATTAAAAATCATTAGTTCTTTTGGTTCTTTTGTCCCCAGTCTTATTGTTCTCTACTGACTCCATTCATTCATCTCTGTTTGGCTCCATGTCTCCCTTCCACTCATCAGCGTTAAATTTCCGAAATCCTTCTCCGTTCCTGTCTTGGCTCAGCCACAAACGCTCATCACGACAGAACATTTTTTTATATTTTTTTATATTCTTTTATTGGAAATAAGATCGATTAAATTGCCGGTTCAAACATCTTTACTTGCGACAGACTGTTAGTGCCACGCTAAGACAATAAAAGCAATAAAATTACAGAAAGAAAGCATTTTATTTCTCTTTAGAGAGCTACTTCTGCTCACAAAAGAATCCAACATTCTGATTTAAAGGAAGAAGAAAACAGACATTGTTCAGAATCCGTTTTAGATCACACCCGGTTGTTCATTCAATTAGCAGGCGGCTAACCCCTCGGCAGCCATTGTTGTCTCTGATTGTTTTCCTGTTCCTTGTGAGCGGCTGATATTCTCCATCTCCTCTGTCTTCCTCGGCATTGTGCGACCCTGATAACGCAGCTCAGTTGTTTCTGAAAGGTTTCTGTTCAACAGTTTGACTGAGTAACACCGCCAGCGCTGAACCGACTCATTACAATAAAGTAGAAACCCTGCAGAGAGTCACTTCTTATAAGAGGCCTTGGGTTCGGATAATGAATCTACGACGAGCGCAGCAGTGCTTTCCTCCGGATGTTTCATGATGAAATCACAAATTGACACAAATTAAGGAAGGGAGCAAAGAGAGAAAAGAAAGGAAATGAAGTAGGGAGGAAGGAAGAGATCAGAGAAAGGAGGGAATGAGGAAGAAACGAGAGGAAACATGAAGGAAGTAAAAGGAAACAGGGAAAGGAGAGAGGAAAGAAGGAACAAATGGAAAGAAGGAATAAAGGAAATGAGAGAGCAAGTCAGAAAGGAACTGGGAAAAAGAAAGGAGATGAGAAACAAAGGGAAGAAGGAGTAAATGAAAGAAGAAGTAGGAAAGGAAGGAATGGAGAAAAGAAGTAAAGGATAGAAGTAAAGGAAGGAAATGAGGAGGCCACAAAGGAGAAAGGACAGAAAAACAAGGAAGCAAGAGAAGGAAGTCGGAAGGAAGAAAGGAACGATGTCTGCGTGGATAGACAGAGTCAGATGGTAGATAGATTCAACTTTTAGAGCAGAAAAGGAGCAGACTTTTTCCCGTCCTCCATTTTGTTTTTCCATACAGAAAACACCTTCATGTTGTCCCTCACCAGACTAAAGGAGCTCTGGCTACAGGATGAGATGATCATGGTAATCCCACCATCAGCTGCATTACTTCTCTCTTGCTTCTATCCAATTTATTTATTTTTCTTACACACCTCTTTCTTCCAAAATAAAAAGCTGAAGAAAAAAGTGAAAACTCTGAAACTGATGGGACGTACAGTCTCGAAACAATCCCAGCTAGCACCACCGCTGCTCCAAAAAGCTTCTGCTTTCTCATTTTCCTCCAGCCTGTGGATCCGACTAATTCTAAAACACTTTCACTCGTCGGTGGCGCCTGGGCCTTTTTGAGAACAGGGAAAATCCCTGCGGCTATTGAGTTTTAGGATGGCATTAAATGCATGGGCAGCCAAGAGAGCTGCGCTAACTCCAAACATTTACACTCAGCACAAACACATGAAAAGACAAACTCACTTGAGTCCTCCGCCGCCACACAGCTGTGTGATTTGATAAAGCTCTCGGTAGGACCCGTGGCTGACCTTTCAATCCGTGCTTAACGCCGCCACTCCGCGAGGTAACCAGGCAACGGATCGTCTTCTGAGGAGGACGGGGTCTGCTCTCTGAGGCTTAGCGGTGTGGACAGTGTCAGTGATGCCGCTGCTTTTTGGTAATCGTGGAGATAGATAGGAGGTGTTTAACCTAAAAAAAAAAAAAAAAGGTTCTTTTTAGCTGGATTAGCATAGTTGCTACTCTCCTTTAGAGTTTCTGTTAGATGTTTAAATTAGAGGCGGCCAGAACAGGCTAACTTTCAGTTTGAGCGCCCCCGACTGGTGACCGCTGAGTTGTAAATTGATAAGTCCGATTTTAAACACGTCATACTCAGGTTAGCAATAACTAATGTGTTAAAGATGCAGCATGTCACTTTTATAAAAATCGCTGTGTGGCGCTGCTCACGCCCCCACCACCTCATCCCTTTCTTTCTGCTACACTGCAGCTAGCTAGCCTGTTGCGAATGCTAAGGCTACATAGCATAGCCTCTGATAATGGCAGATAAACAGTTTTCCTGTAATGGCAAGGTGTTTCTCTGCCAGTAGCACATTTAGCAGTGAATACATGAATATGTTTGGCAGCACTAAGACCCGCCTCCTGGCTCTGATTGGTTGTGTTTGGTTGGGAACTTTTTTGTAGACGGTAATAGTAGCTCAGTGAAGAGGTGGAGGAGATCGATCTTTTCACACGTTATCTGTCTCATACCATCACGACATGGTGATTGTTTTGACAAATATGCAAAAAAAAAAAAACATACTGCACCTTTAAAGTCAGAGGAATTGCATAAGAAGCATTTTAAATCTCCTCTTTAATTTGTTAAGACATGGCGAACATTTGCTCAGGATTTCTGAAAGTGAGAAAGAGGCAGACTTGAACTACATCAGGTATGTCCTGATACGCCAGGCATCAGGACATACCTGGAGTGTTGCTTGTTTGAAAAATCTTTTCATCTCCCGTGGCAACCATTTGGGGATGCCTAAATGCTGAAAAGTGCTGTAAGCATCATAATGGACGAATGTGGTTGATGACACAGGCAGGAGCTTCTTAAAGAGACAGAGGCTACTTTTAAAGCATCAAATTGCAATGTCAAAATCCTTTCCTTTCAACTTAATAAAAATGAGAACAAAAAAGAAACCAAATATGCAGCAAGAAGACAATAAAAATGTACGATAGCAGAAAACAGGCCATTCTTTTCACATTTTGTCTGTTTAGAGTAAACATGATACAGTGAGTGATCTAAAACATCCTTTATGTTCTCACCACAGAAAATATTAATCCTCAAAGTGGGAGAATATTACTTCTAATTCCTGCTTTTGATTTTTTTCCTCCTTTTTTTTCCTGCTCACAAAATGATTTTGGCGTGACAACCCAGTGTGACAAGTGACCCTCTCTAAAGGTGATGCTTAATAATGATAGGTCAGATTCCCACAGTCACTCTACGTTGTCCTTCAGCCCAGACTAATACAACGTGTGACAACGTGTGGGCCGATGATCAGGTCGTGATATGCTGTCTGCAGTGTGGGATGTGCTATTGTGACACAGAGTTATTGAGCTGATATGACTGGCAAAATGTGCTCTTGACCTTATGATGACTAGCAGCTCGATGGCTCTGGCAGAAGTGTTATTTGTTCTGCTTGGTGACTCAGCCCGGCTGTATTGTTCCGGGTCGACAAATGCAAATGATTGAAATTCCACCAAAAGCCTTGAACGTAAAAGCTTTAGAGGGGCAGTGTCATCTGTTTTCTGGCTACATAGTGCCATTTTATAGCACAATTGTGTAATTACGTTAACTTTAGTTATAAAAATACTACTTTCAAAAAAATTGGACTTTGTCATTTAACTCCTTAAAATTGGGCCTCTGTCTCTTTAAGAAACTCCTGCTCTTTCTGAAACTCCGGCTTCTGGAAGTCATCACAACATGTTAACCCTCTGTTAACCCTTTTACAATGTTTTTACCATCAGTTTTTTGCACTGAGAAGCAGCTCCTATAATGAGCTCAGCTAATGCAGTTCCACCAGCTGTTTGCTAATTGCTGCTGGCTAGTCTGAAGGAGCTGAGTGGGGATTTTCTGTAAGCTTAGAAACTGTAGCTCGTAGGAGGAGATTCGTCCTTGAAGGCGGAGCTAGGTCCACCCAGATGTTTCGCAGAGCTCAATGGTTTCCATGACGATTAAAGGATTTCTCAAACATTCATGAAAGAATCAAGGCAACACTCCAGGTATGTTTTTGATAACAAATAACATAGAGCTAACAAAAAGTTAATTTTACACAATACTGTCCCTTTTAAACTGGCCTAAAATTCTTCCATATGTAAATATACATTGATGTGTAAAACATCACATTGTGGTAGAATACTTTTAAAATTAAGTGCGCAGACTATACAGGATATAGAACGGTCCAGTTCTAGAACAATTTATAATCTGAGTGAGAAGTCTGATTCCCTTAAATTTAACATGTTGATTGACTTAAGACAAAATTGGTGTAGAAACATGCACTCAGTCGTATTTATTACGAAACTGGATAACCTATCATATCAACGTGCCTCTGGGCAAGGCACACAACGAGTTGCCTACCGATTGGTGTGTAAACGTGCGAATGCGTGAATGTGTCTGTAATGTAAAGCACTGTGACTGGTCAGTATGACAACATTGGGTCGGTCCATTTACACTTCATCATCCTCTTTATCTATTTGAGCCGATACTTGCCTTATTTTATGATTTCACCCTTTCAAGGAAATCAACACAATCAGTCATCAGAGGCTGGAAAGCCTCCATAGGTGAGAACTCTCATTACCAAAATTACAGTCACACTTTCTTTTTTCTTTTTCTACATAAAATTGCTCTTTGTGGAACTGGAAGCTCCCTGTAATAATGAATGTCTGACCTCGTTAAAAACTATGCTCTAAGTTGACATCAACCTTTATTACCAAAGCCATACAGATTTTTTATTAACATCTTTTTTTTCTTCTTTTTTATCAGACACAAATCCCTTGCCTGTGATAGCGTGAGCCCAGTGTGAATGTATTCACAGTAGTAATGAACCGACCCCGCTCTTATATTACTATTCCTGTAAGTGTCGAAGTTATTGTGAAATATGTATTTTATACGATGTGATTGCACATTTGTTAAATTTGTCAAAATAAAGTTTACAAACATTAGAACAAAATCGAACTTTATAGTGAACAGACTTCCAAACGTTGAACTAAATATCGATACGACCTTAAAACCGGTCTCCATGGCAACGAAGGGAATGTGACAGCGTCCCTTCGTCTGGACACTCCGTGTTATAGCAGTCCGACAACAAAAGTCTGATCCCGGGCTTGCCTTTCCAAAAACAAGTGTGCATAAAATAAAATAAAACAAATAAATCATCCTACCGTTCCGTGGTGAGGAAAATCCCTGGTATTCAGAACAGTATCATATTTCACTAAACTAGCCTTCTTTCAAGTCATTTTATCTCAAATATGAAATTTTGAGATCAAATTTAATCGTCCATATATCACTCTCAAATCCTTGATTTAATTATCACCTTGTAAAAGCGCCTGCCCGTCAACCCTCAGCATCTCCTCTCCTGCTTTTCCGGGCACTGTGGTCCAGGATCCACCCAGCAGTTCCTCTCGGTATCTCTCACGCTCATCTATCTTGACATGAATTCCCATCTTCTCCAGTGTTGAGGCTGCTCTTGCAAGTGTAGCGAAGGTCTTCACACCGGAATCCAAGTGTATTTTCAGCTGAGCAGGAAAAGGTGACACCGCTCTCACGTTTTTATTTTTAAGTTGCTTGATAACTTCTCGGACCTGTTTGCGCTTTTTCTGTATGTTTGCGGTGTAATCTTGGTGAAGTATATCTTTTTGCCATGGTGGGTGACATCACGTCTACTCCATGCCGTCTGTATTACTTTTTTCTTTCACTCTGTAGTTAGAAAACCTGACGATGATTGATCGTGGAGGAGCGGAGCCCATAGGTTTGCATAAGCGACCGTGGGCCCTCTCTATATTAAGATTCATATCTTGTGGTAATTTGAGTGAAGTGTGCATCAAATCAGTCACGAAGGAGATCATGTCGTTCTTTTCTTCTCCTTCAGGTATCCCATAGATGCGTAGATTATTGCGTCTCTCTCTTGACTCGAGGTCTTCACACTTAGCTGAGAGATTAGCTTCTCTATGTAGCATGTAGCGTTAGCACGCGTCATGGCGGAGCAGCTGGTCCTCAGCCGCTCATTCTTTGGTTGGTGTCTGTGCTCGTCAAATTGCCTTTATTTCAGTGATGCTTCAACCCTTGATAAAGTGACTTAGTATCGCGCGAAGCATCCGTGTGTTCCTTCCTCAGTTGTATTAGCTCTGCAAGCACAGTCTCCATGTTGTCTTTCTGTTCACTTACGCCATCGTAGTTTCTGGAAGTAACTAAGCTCCCTGTAATTTGTCTGACCTCGTTATCCACTTCTTTCCTGAGAGTATACATTCTTGTAAATAGTCGAGTTGTTATAAAATTTATGTTGTATAGTCAAATAGTTCCTGTGACAGCGTAATCAGGCTGCTTCTCCTTTCATGGCGTAATGAACCGACCCCGCTCTTAAATGTCAACCAAGAAAGATTATTCTTTCTTTCGTAATGTTAAGGAGCGGTGGTTGGAGGAGAGTGGCAGAGGGTTTTCAGAAACGTTTCCATAACAAGGCTCCCTCTTAGCTAAAAACGCAAAGCTGAGATTCAAGTCGCTGTGAAAGCATAAAGGAATTGAAGAGAGAATAATTCTATTTTCCTCCTACATCTAGCTTAGCTAGGTAAATACCTTTCTTTCAAGATGACCTTCCAATTAATCCTATCAGGAAAAAAAGTCTTTACTCTTTTACTTTTTTGAAAAGCTTCTTTTTAGACAACTTTAGCATGGATAGAAACAACGTATAAACACAGTGCTGCACTGGGCTTCACACAATCAATGTAAAACAATATAAAGCAAAACAAAAGAAAAAGAGCAAAAGATTTCAGAAGGACACTTTTTCTGTTCACAGGGAAAAAGGCAGGTGCTTCAGCCCCACATGGAGTCTATCCCTGGCTTCATCCGACATAAAGGAAGTAGAATAAATTCCCACAATTATGTATGTCTGCCAGTCCAAACGTAGGATTGTTGAAGTTACTGATCAATACAGTTAATTGGAAGTTATCAACTTCAGTGGTTGGATGATGGTCTGTCTAGGCGTTAGTAACCGGAAACCGCTTAGAATTCTGGAAAGCGACGAATCTTAAAACCTTCTTCTGGTTCTTCTGCAAACGTTCCGAAGTTCTCCTTCTGAACGTTTAGGTATCAGGGTATCTAGCAAAGATTGTCCTTTATAACTCCATTGAAATCCTCAGGATACTGCGAATGCTGGGAGATGCAATTTATCCAGGAAATAGGGCTCAACACTAAGATCTTAAATATCGCTTTCTGTAGTTGTATTTCATTTGTAAGATAAACTATAAAGATCTTTAAATCCGTCTTTATGTTTATTATTATTCTCAACCTCATCAACCTGTTCCTTTTACTCCAAACATTCCTGCATCAGTCCTTCAGGTGAACTATAAAACCAAATGAGGTCCAGAAGAGATCTCATTCAAATTCCTTCCACTTATCCATGACAACACCAAAGCACAAGCAGAGCATCTTCCAACCAAATAAAACCAATTTTCTTCTCTCTTGTCCTTTTGGGTGCGTTTTTCCAAGGATTTATAGACTGATGTGTTTAAAGAGAAAGCCTACAAATTTGACCCTTAATGGTTACACTTTAAAAGAAAAAAAAGAAAAGTTTATGAAAAAAAATCAAAACTTACCCTCAACTTTCCGCTTTAAAATGGACAGCCTGAGGATTCTTTTTTTTTTCTTTTCCAGCCTCAACAGGGTACTGGTTTACAGGACAGAGTGACACAATCAATTTGCAGAGCAAGTGACACAATCAGCGCCTACATAAATCATATCGGCTCAGCCAGGCCCCCCCCAGGCACCTGCTGAGGCGGCGGTTTTGTGGCTCGCCTCCAGAATACAAGCTGCCAATCAGCAGAGAGTGACAGGCGACAGACGTGGGAAGAGCAGGTGTTCCTACAATGACACGCCGGTGACTCAGGTTGTGGGATTTAGTTTCAAAATGGCAGCCGTAATGACTTGCGGACGAACTCTTTAAGCGTATCAGCCAAACGGGTGGATTAGCGCCGTTCGTGGCCGATGGAGATAGCCGTGTGCCGTTCGCTCGGTTGAACCTGTGTCATCACGTTGTTGTGAAACTCGAACGTGCTTTTGGAAGTTATAGGGCCCGGCGACATGTGTTGGCAGAGATTTTGTAAAGAGCTTCATCTGTTTTTTTTTCTTTCATTCTGAAAAAAAACTGTCAAAAAGTCCTACCTTTAATTGTTGTAGATTTATTCAGTGAAGAAAAAGAGAATATTCCCAGTCCCCCCTTATTTATTTGTTTCTTTATTTATTTTTGTCAGGCATACTGTATAAAGCTCCATTGTGTTTCTGTATAGAAGTGTGTTTAAAAGGCCTGCCTAAGTTCCTGTTGCCCTCAACTGACCTTGATGACAGTCGTTGCTTTACTCATCGAATCAGGTAAGAACTTTTAAAATGTGGTCAAGCCAGTAGCAATAAGTTGTCTTTACCAAAAACAACAATGTAAAGAGGTATTATGTGAGTGACGGAGCATTAAAAAGCATTAAAAAACAAAAACAAATAAAAATGAAATAGCAGAGCATAATCATTAAATAATACAGAAATGGGCTGTATTTGTGGAAAATAAAATATTTTTTAGCTGTATCTGTTCAGCTTCCTTATCAGTAGGCACAGTGGATGTCATCGTTCCCATATTTATTCATGAATGTTACATAACATACCAATTCTCCTTTTAGGACTGCAGTAGGAAATTTTTACAATGTTTTTTTTTTTTTTTTTACATATTTGTTAAAACTGTCACTATATTGTGAACGTGTAATATGAGACAGATAATTTGTGAAAGAATAAAGCTCATGCATCCTGTCCCTGAGCTGCTATTGCCTTCTAAAGAAACGCAAGTCAAGTCAACCAATCGAATCCAGGAGAAGGGTCTTAAGAGCTGCCAATCGGACTCGTGCCTGCGCTGCTAGATGTGCTAGTGGTGGAGAAACAATTTACCATTAAGAAAAACTGTTGATAAGCTGACATCAATGGCTAGGCTAAGTAGCATTAGCAGCAGGCTCTGTGGTGTGAGCAGCGCGTCCACGAGTAGCAATTCAGTTGCTATTTCTTTATTTTGAACAAATCAGTACTAATAATAAAAAACAAGAAAACAATGTCTTGAAAGACAGGAATCTGTCATTTTAGCTATCGTACTTGTTCATACTTTCACGACTTTAGCATGATTGACAACGCCTAGACCCTCCCCTTGGCTCTGATTGGTTGTTTCTGACCGAGCGGTGTACTACTGCAGATAGCACTGAGAAAGGGTAGATGAGCTCAATTTTTGCCCCCACAAGTTATACTGTCACAAGTTTCAGAACACAGTGATAGTTTTAACAAATATGTAAAAAAAAAAAAAAGTAGATATATGTACTCTTTATTTGGGAATTATTTTTTGTACTAAATATTCATAAGTGTTTGTGTGCTTGAACATGTGGCATGAATGTATATATTTTTGCATATGTTTATATTTAGGTGTTTATTATGAAACACATTTAGTTATATTATTGTGACTTATATCTCTGCTCAACATAATAACAATAATAACTTTATTTGTAGATCGCTTTCATACACAGCATTGAATAGTTACAAGGAAATGAACAGAAAAATTCTGCAAATGTTGACACATAAAGAGCTCAAACATGGACATTTGACATGCTCTCCTGAGGACTTATATAAATATATTCACATCAAAAGGAAAGTTCAAATTAATTCCACAACACCCTTCCTATATTCAGACTGTGATGGTTCTTGTCTGCCTTAAGCCTCTTCCACCCTAATCATTTACAGGTAAGCTCAGTAATTTAAATAACTCCAGGAGGCTGGTGAAGCAGCCTTTAAAACCCTTCACCTCAATACCGCCCGCTGTACAGAACCTGCCTGCTGTTTGGACCCAATGTCTGACACACAGCTCGACCCCCCAACCCTCCTCCTGCTGGAACAATTTTATGGCTCACTGTCAGGAAACACTTAAAGGCTAAAAGAAAAAAAAAGACCACAGTTTTGAAAAGCAACATAAAAGATGTTTATCCCCAAAATGCAGCACACAGTGTTATTGAAAAGTGGGTTTGCCAACATATTAATAAACTTCCACCAGGGGGCGCTAGGCGGACCTCAGAAAGCTGAAAAAAAAAATTTAGATACTTTTTTTTAGCATAAAATGCTATACTTTCCAATTATTATTATTAAACATGAGTTAAAGTAAAATATTTAAATGTTTGCCATACATACACATCTCTGATTGGCTGCCAGTCGAATTCGTTAAGCTGCTTTGCGCCTCAAGCTAGCTTCACTTACAAATGTAAAATCGACACATTATTTTGACAATAAAATGAACCGTTCTGCTGCAAAAACACTCCAGAGAGCTCATAGCCAGCTAAAATCACAAGGTATGAGTCAGTATTTATGTTAAACGTATTTATTCTAAACGTATTTATTTCTGTACATGTTTGGTAGCATTATCTGTAGGTTAGCTTCCCTACTAAGAAACTAATGCTGTTTAGACGATCTGGACATGGAACAGTTTGGGAAAACCTGGTTTAATGGACATGTCTGAAGGGCAATTTTAGAAAAATATTTAATTATTTGTGGGTTTTAGAAGTAGAAAAATTCTCTTTTTTTAAGCATAAAATGTACCGCAGGGTGTTGGGGTTTATTTTTTCCAGGTGGGCAGTGTATCAGGCATCACTGAATCAAATACGTTGCATTTATTAAAACACACACACACATATATTCCCGATCTTGTTTGAACCAATTTAATCCATTAAACACCATAAATTGTCTCTATTTCTCAAAGTCAACATTTACTTCCAGATTCCCATATTTCCTCCATCAGCCTGTTTTCCAATCTGTTTACGTAGCATTAGCATTATTCATGACCGTCCTCTCCAACCGGCTGGGGGAGCAGCTCAAGGTTCGCCGCTCGGATAATGACATAATAAAAATTTAAAATTTCCTTATCTTATTCTTCACAGCGAGGAATTGCTCCGCTGGAGATACCGGAGCTGGAGCAGCATCCATGGACTGAAATGTGATCCTGAATGAAGCGGAAGGAAAAAAATGGTGAGTGGATTTTTAAGTCTCCAACAAAATAAACGACTTTTCCCTAACCCCCAACAGGGCTTAAGGTTTCCTTACATAGGTTGTAGGACGTTTTTTAATACCCTGACTTAGTTAGATGTGAACCCAACTAAAACTTTTACACACACAGGAAGATATTATGACTTCCTTATGGCAAGTAGTAGCAGGTTCTGACATATTTTATGCTCTGCAAAGTTTCTGTTTGAAAATGGATGGACTGAGACGATATAGAAACTTTACAGTTGAGTAGAAGGGAGAGAATGCATGCTTTTTTCAATGGTTTTCTTGAGATAACAAGTTAATTTCTTGTTTTTTGCAAATACTTTTTCGCTAATGGTTTCAAGGTTTCCCCCAGAAAACTAGCTAAGCCTGGTGGTTGTGGACTAGGGCAGTCATGCATCCAGCGGCCCGTCGTGTTTTTGAGTTAAAAAATGTTTGAAGTTGACTAAAAAAAATTCAAATATCACTTGATAAGTATGTGTTATTAATATATTGGACTATTAATACCTGAACACCAACTGTAAAGTCTTTAAAAAAATGCAGACATTTTAAAAAAGTAACCATTGTTAAGCCTGATGGGTAAAGCCTGGTGGCCCGCCAGGCTGGAAACCCTGGATTTTCTTGAGTTTTGAGAAAACACATTTTGCTTTCTCTATATCATGAGATGACTAGTGTGCGTGCGTGTGTGTGGGTGTGTGTGTGTGTGTGTGTGTTAAACCTTCATTATCTTGAGAAAACCATGGGGAAAAGTATTTGCTTTGGCTTTCATATGAATCATAGCGAATATACATCATGTCATCATATGAAGTTCAGTAAGTATGAATACATGTATAAATGGCGCTGTAGTCCGGTAGATTTAATTTAACATAGTAAACAACAATAACAGTAAATGACGACTGTTTTTTGTTGTGAAGCATGTAAACATGATGCATGTCTCTGGTCGCCTGTTTCCCGTCGAAGCCGCTCTCGAACGGTGTGCATGTGTCAGAGGGCGAGCGAAGCAGGAGAGAGGGAGGTGTGGATGAAAGGCGGAAAGAGGGCGAGAGAAGCGCCTCGACAGACAACATGCTGGTGAGAAAATGAGAGGCTGCAGGAGAAGCAGCAGAATTTGGACGCATTTCGGATCATCTAAAGGCAGAGCGAAGAGAGTTCAAGGTTGAGATCTGTCACCGAGAACCTGCACAAGAACTATTTCATATATCAGAAATGTTCACTGAAACCTTTGCCATCAAACAGCGATGCTTTGAAACATGTCATTAGAAAAAAAAATGGCATCAATTAAAAAAATATATATATCTTTCACTTTTAGAATTGCTTTATTAAATAGAAAATCACAACCATTTATTGCATAATAGGGTTTCAATTTGTTCTCAAAAGTGATGACCCCTCATTGTAGGTTTTGTCACATTGGAGGATAGAATAATTTGACATCCTGGTCTTACTTTGAATCTGTAGAGAATCATGAAAATTACACAAAAAATTGAAATATTTCACTCTGTGTGGTCATTGTATATAATTTGAGTTTCACTGTTCAAAAAGGCTAGCTAAAGATATTGAACTTTTTCACAATATTCGACATTTATTTCCAAAATAAATCTATACCAGTAACATTCTAATCATTCTAGTAACTGTACTGGCTATGCCCAATTATGCCTAATTTAACTAACCTGCATTCAGTGTTTCAATGATTAATCTTTACTTAGAATATGGCTGATGGCCAAAACAAACCGGCTTTTGTGACTAAATGTTTATGGATTCATTCCTGCTCATTCCACTATTATTTAAAGTCTCCAGCACTTAAATATTTGATGCTCTTACATGTTACTAGAGGTCACCGTAGCTCTAGAATCAAAGTGACACACTAAAAACAATATATCATCCATTTCACATATCAATCAGTGTCAGTTATTCCATCAAAAGCTCTGACCGTGACGGTATTTAAGTAGAAGAGCAGAAAAACTGCCAATAAATAACAAATTTGCATCAGTGGTAGAAACCAAGTAGGTCATCCCATCTACTGAGATGACAGTCCTTTGCCACTCTGAGGCACTAACCTGCCACTCATTCTGCTGTATCCTATAGCTACACATACACACACACACACACACACACACACACGCACGCGAACACCTTTTTCGCCTGCCAATCTACCCTGACAGTTGGGTTGGAAACACACTCGCTGTCAGAGCGGTGGCAGCGGCGTGTACAGAACGCAGCGGGGAGGAAAAGAAAGGTTGAAACAACGGGCTGACGGATTCTTTATCCTCTGCAGACCCCCCTACGATGATTGCAATGTTTTACAAACGAGTTGAGGACCAGAGAGAAGCAGCGGGGGGAGAAAGGAGGAAGGCGTCGCCGGAGCTTTATGTTGCTTTAGCTGATGTGCTGTTGCTGTTGGACCACACACACTCACTGTTCCCAAGAAAAATGCAACGCATTATTTATACCCCCACGTTTTCAGTGGCACGTTCTCCGTGTTGGAGGCAAGACCTGCCTTTCCGTCATAGCCGGTATCACAATGAGCACTGAGATTAGGGTATTCCAGTTTAATCCAATTCATTTTTGTACTGAATGAAAAGTTAAATAGCTGTAAAGAAGTTCTCGGCCTCACAGGAATAAGGCAGCCGCTTGTTCCATCCAGTTGAGTTTCCATTGACTGTAGAATTGCACAGATTGGAACGACAAAAATAAATTAGCTCAGTGGAAACAAGGCAATTAAAAAAAACAAAAAACAAACAAACTCCGGTTTGCTGATAAAAAGTTTTTGGCTTTATCAAATTTAGTACATTTTGCAAAATTGCTCTTTATTTGAATCACACGGGAGTCACGTGATCGACAAACAGATGTTATTACTGGCGGACAACAACGAAGAGGACGGCAGGAAGTGGCAGGAGGATGATGGCGCAGCAAGTTTAATGACTTATTTAACTGCAAGAACTGAAAAAATAAATATTCATGAGTTGGATGTGACTTATCGTGTGAACAGAGTCATTCCAAGTGTGATTTAAAGTACGTTTCCTACTTAATGGGCACACCCCAATTGCGAAGTTGTGACTTTTTTCGACAATAGCGGAACATCGACAAAGTTTTGCGCACATTTTGTAATGGAGATGCAGCGATGACTCTGGTCGCCACCACCAGTCGGGTTAGTGTGTGAAGAATGAAAAGTCTCACATCGGCTCCTTAAAACATTGACGCAATAGGTCAATCGTTTTCTCCTTTTTACGGTATCACCTTTCTCTGGAAGGCTTTGGCTTGCCCACTTTTACTGGAAAGTTCAATTAAGTGCAAAGCTGTTGAATGTTGAACTGGTAGTGTGGTAAGATTCGACTTTGCACCTCCTCATCCCATCGTGATAAGATTCACTGGAGGGATGATGCTGCTGTTCACACAGTCTTGAGGTTTCTTTCTTCAAAGTGAGGAAGACTGTTTCAGTATATCCACAAGTTTTCAGTCAGAATCACTAACAAGACACTATCAGTCTCTGGCCTAGTACAGTTTCACAAAAATCCAGAACATTTAGCTCTACTTTTGAAAACATTCAGGTGAAGGTATGTATTCATCTTAAAACGTTTTTGGCCTTGTTGTGGATTAAACAAAAAATCCCGTTGAATTTGAATCTTTGCACTAGATTTTTCAAAGGAAAAAAATACTTGCAGTTAATTGTTGTACAGTCAGGAGAAAATAGACAGTTCAAATAAATCATTAATATCCTCAATTTGTCATTCATGCCCTAAATGATCATGAAGATCTGCAAATTTGTCCTCACTCCAGATTATTCAGCGATTTGAAAACTGTTCTGACGTCGTCTTCTGACACGCTGAAAACGGCAGCAAGTAAATTAGATTTCGTCACAGATTATTGCTGCTGGATAAAGTTCTGATCTGGATCTGGGAGGGATTTGCTGTTTGGACCAAGAAGGCTGTGTAGAAACTGAGGCTTTAAAGCTGCCCCAATAAAGGAGCTCATTAAATAAGGGTTGGTCAGGTTAGGAAGGGCACAGCTGAAATGCGTTGCCACTGCGAATTAAAAAGTTCGATTCATGCACTCTCCTGCAATAAATTCTAAGCGACATTTTATTTCGGGGTGCGGTTTTTAAAAGTTACGTCTTGTTCTGTCAGATAATCGAGTCGTTAATCCATTCAGCTTTTCTCAGGAAGAGCGGCTATTTACCTGGTCTGCATAATGACATATTAGGCATTGAATAAATACATGAGATTATAAATGATAAAAATTTTAATTTTAAATGAGGCCATTAAACTAATTACACTTTAATACTAGAATTTGTATAAAACTTTTCTAATGACATCAGTGAGTTGTTATTCATAACCTAACAGCAGGAGCCTGTCTCTAAATTGTGTGTGCCATGTGCGTCAGCTGCCAACAACCTATTGTTCTCTTTCAATAGCTGATGCACCAAACTCCATTTTTCTCCCAGACAGAGTTACTGGCTGAGATTTTACTGCTGCTAACTGTATTTCGTGTCTTTCAGTTTTGAAAACTGGCTCAGATTTAATCTATTTAGCTGTTTCTTTCCTAGATGATACTACAGAAGCTACTATTGCTTCCAACTGTCTACTTTTCGATGTCTTTTTTTTGTGTGTGTGTGTGTGCTGTGTCTTCTCAAACCTCCAGTTGGGCGTGGCCAGTAGTGGGCTGCTGCTGATACGCTAATGGCAGAGCTAATTTAGTCTGGCACTGTTGCTATCTTTTAAAACATTGAGCGCACTTAGGTTCCCCTAAATCAGTTTTCCCGGATAAATGCTGAACTATTAATTATTTAGCAATTTTGCAAGCTTTCATTTTGTTGAATGTTTGACGTCTTTGGTGTCATCTGCGAAGAATTTGTTAAAGTAGTTAGATGTTCACGTTCTCATTTTGAAAAGTGTTTATGCCACAGTTTTCATGTTCTCTCTTGCTCTTTCTCTCTTTCTTTTCCCAATAACTTTATTTAAAACAGGAAACTAACAGGACCAAATTAAAACACTGGCAGTAGAGAGCAAGGTATAAACATGAATTCAATATTTAAGGGCGTTGTAGAACAATTAAATTGGTGGTCGATGGTTGTAGTTTTTCACAGGCAGGTATAATTTGAAAAAAATCTAGCAATTAGCATTAGCTTCTGCTAAATACCATGTTGGCTTTAGCGATAGCAGAACAAACATTCATAATTGGCGCAACTAGCTTTCTGTACTTGTATAGAACTTGATAAAGAACTGTGCAGGGACAGGCCACTTACAATTTCCCATGGTAATCAAAATATTTTGGCTGCCGCTGTTTAATCTTTTTTTTGTTGTTGTTTCAATCAAACCAAATCATGTAAGACATTTGTTTTTAAAATGCCTTTTTGTTTCAAAGGGGAGTTACAAATGTTACCTTTCAGTGGACATTATTCAAGTCACTATAATTCAGGCAAAACTTTTATCAGAGTCTAAGTGTTTTGTGGTGATGTCAAAAAATTAAGAAGCTTGTTTTTTTTTTTTTTATGACAACTTTTTTGCCAGCTCTAATTTCAACAAGGGACTGAAATTATTCGGCTTTTTAAAACACGTTATCTGCTTTAATTCTTCACCTACTGACATCATCTACTGTATAAAAGCCCGTTTCATTTTCCTTCAGTCAAAATATTGTCTTTTGACATTTTCGGAATATTCCCGGCTATAAGCAAATCTGCACTTTCTACAAGCCACCGTTAGCTGCTAGCTGCTACTGGAATCGATAGAAATGAGGAAGTTTGACAGTCTACACCCTCTGATCTCTGTAGGGTGTAGAGCTGGCTGGTGTAGCATTTTTGTCATCTAGCAACAAGTTCTTTTTATCTTGGTGAGTGTGAGAGCCGTAGTTTTAGTGTTGGCTGCAGTAAATAGTTACCATAATAAAGAAAACTTAGTAACTGACGGCCATCTTGTTAGGTATCTGTAACTAACTGTTATGACAGTTGCTATGGAGTTGCTTTGACAACAAAAAATAAGCCACAAGCTTAGAACCAGCTCTCGTCTTGTTTCTGTTTAATTTATTAGAAATATAAGAACATTAAAACTATTACTGTTTTTGAGTACTCTTTTTAATCTATATTTTTTGAGTTGGACTTCCCTACCAAAATGGCGGTTCAGTTGTGTGACTCACTTCCGGTACAAACTTGGGGGAAATAAGCATTTCAGACAGTGAGGGGAAAAAAAAAAGTCCTTTTATTTGGTGTATGTAAACTTTGTGTCTTAACTGCAATTAGTAGCTTTAAAAAATCTCATTGTTGTGTTCACTTTGTTTTGAAAGGAAAAACAAATTTGACATCTTTCAATAAATTGATTAATTTTGCTCTGTACTTGGAAAATAGCTAGAAAACCGCTCCATTACGCCTTTACTAACTGCTCCAAGTAATGCTGGACTTGTATGTAACAAGCTGCACTATGTTCAATCTGACAGTGTAAAAAATTTGTCTTACATCACTTCTCTGGCAGGCTCCATTTTTTTTTTTTTTTTGCCTCCTGTCACTGACAGAAGGCAAATGAACCAGACTTGAAGCCATCCATCAGAAAAAAACCACTGAACACCTGTTGGCAGGAATCCTACATCCTTTAAATAGAAATGTGTTTGATTGATGCGACTGTAATCCAAGGATTAATATGATTACAGTTATTAAACCTGCAGGATAATGAGTTATGGAAATTCCATCTCATGAAAGCTTCAGGAGCCTGCCCATCAAACATCATTTATAATCAGCTCCTCAGTACACAGATCAGATAGATCGGCTCCACACACGCTGCCTTCCCAGATGGCTAATATTTGGCGCGCAGCGACAGACTGACAGGAGGTAAATTAGAGCATTGACATATTGACATTAATATTTGCAAAAAAATAATTGCAGAAAAACCTATGGCTAAAAGGGATAATTATAATAATCATCACATGTGACATGGAGTAAGTTAACCAGGCCAACCTTTGGAGCCCAAAGGTGTCCCTGAATACCCTTTAGCTGTTGTAGAAAATATAATTAAAACTACACATGTTTTAACGGGTCCTGTCGAGCAGTGTAGCACTTAGAATTGAAAGGCGAAAAAGGGAGAAATTTTTGGAAGATGTTTTTAAAGCGAAAGGATGAGACATAAAGGCAGAGTGAGAACCCAAACCAACATCCTTGAAGTCTGCCTCTGAACCTGCAGATAGAGAAAAAAACGAAACCACAGTGACAAAACAACATATGCATGCATAACAGTTATCATTTCAAAATATTTTAGGAAAGATTTTTCTGTGGCTGGAGTAGAGCTGATTAGAGCTGAAATTATACAAAAACATTGAAATATAGCTCTTAAAAATAATGTATTTATTGTGCCTAAAACAGAGACAAGGACCTGAATGTAAGCTCAAAATTTGCTACTGTTTTAAATTGCAGTTTTGATTTCAAACCTCACCTTACATTTTAAAACAGAGTAACTGATGGCATTCAACACCAAAACACATGCAGACATTTCCCATAGAAAGAACAGAACATTCAGCCATAATGTTTCCGAACCATCGTTTTATGGAGTAAGTTAACCTGGCCAATCAGGTTTATTATAAATAATAAATCATTATTTATTAATGATTTATCAACTAAATCATTAATAAATAATGATTTATTAATTAAATCATTAATAAATAATGATTTAATGATTGATAATGATTTATTAGTAAAATCATCATTATTAATAAGTGAACACAGCGATGGTTGATTAGCTAATTGAAACACCTGCTCTACTGATGATCTGTCAGCGATGGTGTGTGGGTCGGCTTTCTTTTCTTTAACTGAACTGAAACACTGGAATTCTGCAGCACATCTACATGTTAAGGTTGTCAAAGTCAAGCTAGCATAGCTGACCTATTTCCCTCTCCTTCACTATTTATTTATTTTTATTAAAACTTTTTCCTGACCTGGGAAATGTAATACATCTGGGAGCTTCTCTAGTCGTTGTAGTGTTAACAATGCACTGCATCCTTTTTTCTTTGATATATCACTCGTACGTTTTAGATTTAGCGCTTTATGTTGACAACTTGACAGCGAAAATCAATAGTAGTCATCGTCGGTATCTTGCACCTGCGACGCCACTTTGCAACGCGTCTATAGGATGTCTGGCAAATCAATTATGAAAGTGCTCGGCTCTACATTCTCTACCTCTATAAAATGATCTGCCAAATAGAATTAATCTCTGTAATTTGAAAACAAGCATCCAAGTTCAAATCAGATAACTGTAGTAAACAGCAGATGATTCTTTTGAGCGTTTCTCCTGCTCTAAAAGCTTAGATTTTTATTACGTTTGCTTCTTCACCTCACTAAAAGTGCTTTTTCTTTTTTTCCGTTTCTACCACGCAACAGACAAAAATAGATGTGCTCCTGATGACAAAATAATCATCTTCAAACTCCACAAAGTAGACAGAGTGTCACCACGCGGTGCCAGACTGCATGCAAATACAACTTCATTAGTTTTTCAGAGATCAGGAGATGGAGGTGAGGGTACAGCGTTATATCAGCACTGAAGGCTCGTGACAGCCCTATTTCCTTTGAGATTCTCCTCTTTCTCTGTCTTCCATTATATTAAACCAAATCAATTATCCCAAAGGCAGCACACTGCTATATTAGTAAGCTGGGTGGGCATCTTTAAACAGAGTGGGCTGCCTGCGCGAATCTAAAAGTGCTGTGTGCGATTACAATGATGAGGACATTAAAATCCTGTAATTGAGACACACAACATTATGATTACGCACTGATTGAATGTAATTAGCAGTGGCTTTCACTTTGTTTGCTTGATTCCATTAATTAAAGATTTTTTTTCTCCCCTCACCCCCCCCTCTTTTTCACTTTGTCGGAGTAGATTCGAATTATGCAAAATCTCTGTTTCATGAGTGATTAGCCGGGTAAGGCCTGCTAAGATAATTAATCGTCCAAAAGTGTGCTGCGGGCGCCTGGTGGCCTCCCTCCTCACACCGCCTCATTGGCTGCGAAAAGAAAAGCAGAGTTCCAGTGTTTCATCCAAGGAAACTAAAAAGTAGATGCCTTCTAGCATTTTAACTTACTTAATAAAACAGTGACTTGCAAAAGTATTGAAACACGTGGAGCCATTCGTGTTTTATGATATTACGACCCCCAACTGCAATTCATTTTATTGGGAGTTGGAGTTGGGCATTTATGGTATTGTTTGTTGTATATCCTGCAGAACTTTGTTTTATATTTGTGCTGATAAGTTAAAAATCAGCAAATCAAAAAATATTAAGTGCAGTTGCTGTACAGATAAATTTAAGGCATACTTCTTTCAGTTCTTAAGGACATTATTTGTGTTGTTGGTGCTATGAAGGCTGACATGCAGTCATGCCCAAACAGTTATCTAAACAATTAGTAATACATAGTTTTTAAAAATAAAATAATTTTATTTTTATTGTTATCACAATAGCACCACAAAATATTGCACTAAAATTCTAAGTCAATAGTTCCCTGCCTTGTTCGGATTTGATGTTGTAGACAAATGCTTAATAGTGGATAATTGCAAAGTGGCCTGATTTTTTTATTATTATTTTTTTTTAATTTTTTTGTGTGTTGGTCTATCACAAAAATCTCAGTAAAACCTACTTTTGAGCTTGAAACATGAAAAAAGTGAAACAAGCTCAAGACGTTTGAATGCATTTGCTTGTATTTTATGGCATTTAACAGCTCAGATGCTCAGGGGATCAATAACCTACTGCAGTGGCACAATACACAGTACATTCACTTAAATTCTTCTACAAAGTTGCTAGTGGGCACTTTTTTATTTTTTTACATTCCCACGGCCATTCTGTAAAAGTGTTGCCTGCCTGTGGTGAATATTAAGTCCGTTCTCCTCTAATGTCTCCGTGGGTCTAAGGCCTTGTCCTTGCAGAGCGGAGCGCTCTCCATCCCTGACAAGGGCTCCACTTTCATCACCTGATGCCTCGCGAGCCAAATGAGGGCTCAGCCATGTCCAGGCATTTATCATCCCCGATCAGCGAGCGACCACGGGGGGCAGAAAGGACCTTGGCAATGTGCACGCACTCTCCTTCTGCCATTTGTTCTCAACGTCGACCGTGTTTAGTGTCGATGTACGCGTCAAACGCCGTGGCTTTGTTTACACAGGCTCTCAGGCTTTTTTTCTTGTGCGCATACCGCGTCTTACCGCACGATAAAGCACACGACGATCTCTCAAATGCAGTTAGAGGTTAATTCAATGGGCGGCTTAGCTACAGTTTCTTGTTTTGTTTTTTTTTCAGCCAGCGCTTACGGCCAAATCTTATAATCAGCGGGGGAGATTTGCGTACGGCGCAAACGGTCGCAAGCGAGTCTCTTGACAAACAAGAGCTGCTTTGCATGATTTTCAATAACGCCGTGGTATATTTAACAAGTAGAATCACGACGTAAGCCCAAAGAGCTTTAGCAGCCGTATTTTACTTTGGAGTTTGATGAATGTGTGCACAAAACAATCACCGGAAAGCCTCGGCTCCTCTGTTCCAGCCTGAACAAAGAGAACGTTGGGAAGGTAAATTGGTTGTTTCCTTCAAATTTCTCCACTCCCTCCCACCCCCAAAAATAAGGGGTTGCACTTCTTCTTATATATATCTTCTTTGCTAACAAGAGAGTCTGTGTTCACTTTCGTCCACCTTGTTTGCGGCACAGCCCACTCCCTCGGTAATAGCTTGTTTAGATTCGCATTCTGACACGCTCCCCGGCATGCATTCACTCCTTCGTCCCGGCTGGTCGAGGCAGGAGCAGAAGAGTCATTCCCATTCACCGCAGCAGGGTCACACTCTCCGCCCTACTTTCACTGTTTCCTAAGTGCACCCTGGGGAATACGCTGCTGCAGGTAAACTAGAAATACCGCTCAAGAAATGCATCAACAATACAGGAATACGTTTCTCCGGGGACCGCAAAGGGTCATCGACTGCAGAGAGAAATATGTCAACAGGTTTGGGTCGAACTGCAATGAAATTTGGGATATATACTTAAGAGGGCCCTGGGGACGGATCACTCTGATTTCCGTGATCCTTTGACCCCTTTTTTTCCCCTTTCTTTTGCCCTATCATTACTCATGTTTGAGTGAAATACTTCAAGGCTCGAAGGGTAGTCATGCTTTTGAGCATCTCCGAGGAATCATTTCACAGACGATCATGTTCTCTTTCTTTTTCTTTACTTGGTCAAATCTGGCCACCGTCTAAACTGCATCTAATGTAGGGTTTTTAAAGATTTCACAAAACAATTTTTCAACAACACAAAAAGCCTTCAGCAACCTTGCTTAGTCAAAAAGGCAAAATCATTTCTTACAGGTATTTTGTTGATTTGGCTGTGCAGTGGTCTGTGGCTGAGTAGGTGGAGAAGTTGCTTTACAACTGGAAGGTTGTAGGTTAGTTTCCAGTTTCTTCTTGTCACATGCTGATTTGCCCCTGGGCAAGGCAGGTAACCCAGCAGTATCTACCCATCTATATATTGGTGCATAAATTTGTAAATGGGTGTTTGTGATCTGTAGCGTAAAGCACTTCAAGTGATCAAAATGACTGAAAAACGTCAGGCCATTTAACTTGTGCCAGTTTATACTGTTAAAAATTGAGACTATGTATTCAGAAACACATAATTTGAAATGACTGACTGTTATTAGGACATCCCTCTTCACAGAATTTGCTTCATGCAGATGATGCAGCGCTGTTGGTGTCTGTAAGTCTTGATCTTCAGGTTGCATTTGATAGATTTAAAGCCAAGAATTTAACTACCATTCAGTTCCTCTTAGAGAGGTCAGAGGTACTAAGTCAAAGGTTAAATCCTGCCTTAAGCTGAAATGGCATCTTGGTGTCTTCTTCTAGAGGAGCGGTAGGATAAAGTTTGAGATTTACAGTGGACTGGAGTTCAGCTGCAGTGACTTGAGAGGACACCCTCACAGCCCGCCTAATCAATGACACACCTCTAAATCAATATTCATCTTAGCAGGCATTAATCTAATTTTGTCTAAAATCACACAAGCTCAGAGTTTTTGACATATTCTCAAGTTTTCTTGAGAGTGTATTTGTTTTTCAGGTCAGTCCCTTAAATTGAAAATGTCAGTCCTCATGCCAAAAAACTTTCTGTTTTGATGAACTTATTCCCTCTGTTCTCCCGGCTTCTGCGTGAAGGTTTTTACCTTTGGACTCTATATTGTTATGGGAACACCCCCACAAACACAATATTGTCACCACTGTAAATATTGGAGCTCCATGTGAGATGGCAGTACTCCACAAGCTGTGTCACGACAAAAAGCATCTGAATTTAATAAACAGATCAGAGTGATGGTTCCCAACATAAAGGCAGCAATAGATTACAAAAAGGATAATACTGTTTATGTGTTCCATTGAGAACAAATCCCTCATGGGTTGGCCTGTGATAGATTTTTTTTTTAATGGACACCTATAATAGTCATTTGGACTGAATTCAGTTTGTTACAGATATGAAATTGCTAAGAAACCTAAATGAGACAAAGGTAGGACGTGTTTAGGAGCATTAAAAAAAACCCACATAAGCCAAAAAAACAACATTTTTTTTATGTATTGGTTTTAAAATGTCAAAGCCCTTATTCTTATATTTTAGTCAGAAAACCCACAAATCTCCAAAGTATGAAAACATCAACAAACTACAACCAATTTTCTACCATTTTTCAAAGAAATGTGTAATTTTCTGACACCAAAAAAAGGTTTTTGATTCAGGTCCTGAAACCTGCTTGTGTCCTCCCATGCATTAATAATGTACCGCATTGTCTTCAAGCCAAAACACGCCATCATAACAGGATATTTCACAATGTGGTGAACACCTCTGTAACAAAACTCCATCAATGAAGGCAACATGAAACATACTGAGCCAGATTTCCCTTTGTCCAACCAAAAACATCCTCTCCTTTGGTAAAACAAGTACCATGACCACGAAACAATTCCAATTTTGAATGTAAATGGAGGAAAACCCAAAACAATAACCACTCTCTTTGAGAGTTACTAAGCTGTGACTTTTTTTCTCCACCTTTGAGCCCAAGAAACGAGTGTGTGACTGCAGCGAATCATACGGTGAGAGAAAACTAGCTGTAGACGGACTTACAACGATTGAGGGGTGTGATAAGTGTGATATGTGTCCTAAAGTTTTGGACTCTTACATTATTTCTGTGCAACTTTAACCTGAACGGTTAAACATTGACTTGTGTGGAGAAAAGGGAGACTTGTATAGTCATTGCATCACATACTAACATAAAGTAAGTTATCTTGAAGACCAGAAATTACAAATAAAATGACAGTAATACAAACGATTGAAGGAGTGAGTAGAAGTAAAAACATATACCAATATCTTTATATTGGTATAAGTCAGTAAAAACCCATCCCTACTCCAACATAATCACAATTATGATCTCTTTCTATTTATAAGTATTGTGGCAATATACCTTCATTCTACTCTAATACAACACATTCAATGATGTGCTTACAATATTTCTATAGGTAAAAGTATTACTAATAGTAGCTCTAATAGCATTAGCAACAAGTTTAAGAATTTGTGTTTCAAATTTCAGTCTTTGGCAGAAGTGGTTTTTCATCACTTTGGTGAATTTGCATACTGGACTCTCCAAGAATCGATTTTAAATTCCTGGTTAATGTGACGGCATGTTAGCTTGTTAGCATGTTATCTTCACATGCTCCTCCTCCTCACTGGACAAACCTCCATTGAAATCTTCATGGGTTTTTTTTTGTTTTGTTTTAGCTCACGTTTAATCTGTAGACTTCACTATTACTGTTTTCTTCTCAGGATGCCATAGTGGTGTGTGTGTGTTGCAAATGTAACATAATCGCTTTTTGCCAACTCTTGGCTGTGTCTTCGGCTGCTTTGTGCAAATTTTTTTTTAATGTAAAAATCCAACCATTTTCATGTATTTCTCAATTTTCTACACAGAAATGAATTATTTATCTATGCTAGATGTAAGCCTGAACACAAGCGTGTGGACATGTCAAAATACATATATTTTGTCATTTAAGTGCCTTCTTTAATAAAAGGTGCAGCTTTAGTTCTTTCCGTTTTAATCTGACTAATTGACACAGAATAAAAGTAAAAAAAGCAGACATAAAAAAGGAGATAAAACATAAACATAACGCGGGTGTTTGTCTTGTAATATGTTTTCCAACGCATTATTTCTTCCCCCGATAACTTGCTGCTTTTTCCGCGAGCTCAACTTTTATTTTTCAGATTGGTTTGGTCTTTTCTGTCCAACCAGAAAAGACCAGGAATCTGTGTCTTTTTTTGTTTTGTTTTTTTGCTTGCTGGTGTCCTAATTAGCTTTTGCATTAGTAAAGCAAACTTTGCTGAGCATTTAGGCAAACAACAATATCTACTCAGTTTGACAATCATGACATTTCCTGTCGGCTCACGAAGGCTTATGAAATCTGTTTTTCTAACTCTTGATACGAGTACTTGCACCGGAGTCGAGGAGATATCATTTACAGTCGAGACTTAACAAGGCGCTCTTTATTTTTAGCAGCCAGGCTCCGCTATCTTCATTTTGAATTACAATAACTGAAGCCAAATGATTTATTCTCGCTCCTTTTGTAGTGCTCTCTTTTCTCTAGGAGAAATGTCCTGATAACGAGATCTGTGTCATCTCAGAGACAACTCTGCTCACATAAAGCCTTCACAGGGACGCTTGGACTGTAGTGAACGCTGTGAAGCACAAAAAGAATAAATAAATAATGATTTAAAAAAAAAAAAAAAAAAAAAAAAACATCTGGAGAATTTAGGTGTAAATCAATTAAAAATAACTCAAGATTACCAATGTCAAGGTCAATCTTTGCTTTAAAAAATGTTTAAAAACCAATCAAATTTCTCATCACACAGTTTAAATTATGACAACCAAAATCCCAGAGAGGATTCAGAACCAAAGACGACTAATGTTTTCTCCTGCAGTGTGTTGAGCAGACAACTGTCCCTCCTCCCCAACTTATTGCTGCCTTGGTAGGGATTTATCTCTGTGTAGAGGAGTTATTAGATCCCGATCTCATGCAACATTAAATATTATTGTTAGAGTAAGTCTGTCCTGGTAATAAGGGAACCAGATACAAACACCATTTGACACACATTTGTACAAACTGATAGAAATTGTATTGATAGTAAAAAAAAAATGTGCAACTAATAATCAAATGGCAGGTACTTGAAATTAGGAAGATTTCACTGGAACAGTGTTCGTCAGACTTTTAGCTCCTGACTGTTGAAGTGAGGCGGATCGCCATGGTGTGGTTGAAAACGCTCTTATTGGGCCTCAAAAAAAACTTGTTGCAGATTAAATACGGCGGCGTATTGGTGCCATTGTAAACTTCCACCAAAAACCTCACAATTTTGACGGAAACAAGAAAATTTCTGAGTTTGAAAAGTAAAAAATTTTGCTAGAGAAGAGACTCAAATCTGGAAATTTCAAAAATTTTCTAAAAATTTTTTTTTTTTTTTTTTTTGAGTTTTCAATCTCAAATTGGCCTCACTTTCCTACATGGCAAAATACATCTGCAGTGTGAAACAAATTCAATGTTTGTGGCGTGAGAGAGTTTTGGGACAAATCCAAAGTTGGCCTTCGATTCCTTCCCAGTCCTGTCCACAACTCGGGCGTGCCGTGACACGAGGTCTGTCACGGCCGATAGCGGCTCATCAGTAAGGACGCCGAGCGGCGGAACAGCTGCTGGCTGAGGTCTCCGTCCTGGGGAGAGCAGATAATCATAGTCTCTGTGGGGAACAGCAGGGAAACAGTCTGTCTTCTAGCACTCTATCTGCATATCCGCACCACACACACAGACACGCAAATACACACGCGTGGAGAGAGAGCAAACAAGGAGGCAGGCATAAACATGTCAGGGAAACGGGAAGCAACGCAGGAAGCATGCATGTTATTGCCCTTCCCCGCTGCGTCACTTTCATTTGCTAGCTGCTGTTTGCCCAGATCCTGAAGAGGCAGCCGGAGCCGGGGAATGCAAACACATTAAGGGTTTGCGGCTTCACTGGCTCGGCAACGCTGGGCTGATTGTTCTATTTTCAGGGACTGGTTAAGAGCATGAGGCAAACAGTTCATGCAGCTCAGAAACGCCGATTGGCATTAAGGGAGAGGAAGTCTTGAAATTGAGCTTGTAAAAAATTCCATAGTCAACTAGGTCAATGTGTTTGCCTCATTTGGAAAGTCAAACAAACAAGACACAGTTTTATAAAAGGATAAAAAAATATATATTACAGTACCTTTGCTAGAGTACATTTACACTTTCCCACATTTCATTGCATTGTGACCATGAAGTTGATCAGGGATATCTTTGTAATAAACTAACTCGGTTTTGCTTAATTCTGAATGGAAGTTAAATGATGCATTAAGCAATAAATCAATTTATATAATGATAAATTAAAACAAACTCAATAATTTCCATTTTCATGATTGTTGTTTGTTTCACTGGATGACACACGGTCTGGTACATTGGTTTTAACCAGTTTCTTTTTCCAAGGGAGCTTTTACTTAGAGAGACTTAAAATATTTGTTATTTTGGGTGTTTTGTTGACCTATTTTGAATATCAAAAATGTCGACTAGCTTTTAAAATGTTTGTTAGAAATTGAAGTTCATTCATCTTTGAGATGGCATACTTGCATTATTATGCTGCTATATTTTTCTTACCTGAGAATGCCTCAAAGCAACGATATTATTGTTTATTGCATAAAGTTGTCACACAATTTGTTGTCCATCAAAATATTTTTATCATGACAGGCTTATATGATTTGTTCTGATTCAGTTTTCTGACCAACATGCAGAAAGGACTCAAAGTCCGGAATTCATTTTCTAAGTTTTATTGAGAAAGAACGGAAACAACAAGCAGAATTTGATTGGTGCAAAGAATAAAACAAACTTATATTGTTGTGCTGTTTTACTGTTTTTGTAGGTGAAAGTTGCTGTGGGGGAAAAGCTTCAGTCCAGCTTGGTGATGAGGTGATAGGCTTGATCCGGAGAGAGAGGTTTACAGCTGGACGGAGCTGTGTTTGACGGCCGTGGAGACAGACGAAGGATCCGGAGAAGCTTATGGAAGGTGAGTGATGGAGTTGGAGGAGGAGGAAGCATCTTGGTCTGGGGATCAGTTGGTTAGGGCATTGGCTTCAGGCGTTCGGAGAGGTAAGTGCTTTCTCAGGGCTGTTCAGCGAGCGCAAATGGGGAAAAACATGAATAGCCACGAATGAAGAGGGTTTTTTCCCCGGTAGTGGTTGACCTTCAGGCACCAGTGATTGTCAGAGTCCTTACCTAAGTGTTCATGAGTAAATGACTTGGTCACACACCCAGATAATAGTCCTGCAGTTTCTGGAGAGAGGACAACCATGACTCACAGGTTGATCTGACTGGAACTGCTTTGCACATTTTAGGATTGCCATCTTTGGTAACACCTTATTTGATGGGGTGTGGATAAGACTGACATGACATTGTCATAAACGTGACATAACATCTGTCGTGAACATGAAGGAGTCTTCATGAATGTTAACGACTGTTGTCATGAAGTGTCATTTGGTAAATAATGACACATATGAAGTTGACCATATTGACCATTCTAATGGACGTTTAACACAAGTTTTAGTACAATTTTGTATAAAAAGTTTTGTTATTTACCAAATAATGCAAAAGTGACACTTTTATTGGACCTTTAATACAAGTTGTAATGCAGCTTTATCCAATCTTTGCTGATTCCTCTTTGCAAAATAGCTTCACCTCAGTCAGATTGGCAAGAGTAGATCAGTAGATATCAATTTTCAAGTCTTATTAAAGATTCTGAGTTGCTTTTTAGTTTAAGTTATTCTAACACATACAGTACAGGTCCATCGTTTTGCAGCTTGCCCTACATTTAGCTCAATTCTCATCAGCTTCTCTTTCGTTGGCGAAGCAAAATATCACGACTTCATGATCCTCCTGCCAGCAGGATTAGCTGTGGAGATGATGTGTGTGTAATGAGCAGTGTTAGTTTTCACCATACATCGTCTTGTGTGCAAGGTGAAAAGCTAAATTCTGGTCTCCTTTAATCAAAGCATCTCATTCCACATGTTGGCTTTGTCCCATATTTGGCTGATAAACAGGACTTTGAATTGCTTTCTTTTGACAATAGCTTCTTCCACAATGGCTGCATTTGTGGACTGTACAACCAATTGGTGTTGGTGTCTTGTTTGCGAGTGACGACAGGATGGAACCCACTTTCGTCTCCAGTAAAGTAGATGCTGCTCTGTGATGAAGAAACGGCTGATCCAGAAAGCAAAAGTCTTGATTTTGACTAAAAGAGCAGCATCCCGGATACAAGGGGGTGAAATGAGTTTCCTCCAGAGGGTGGCTGGACTCAGTCTTGGAGATAGGGTGAGAGGTTCTGTCATCCAGCTCAAAGTAGAGCTGTTGTTTCTCTGCATCAAAAGGAATAAGTTGAGGTGGTTTGCTGTGGGGACTTCCCTTTAGAGGTTTGTCCCACTGGGAGGAAACTCAAGTGGAGGGACTATGCATCCTGCTGGACTGAGAAGGCCTGGGGATCCCCCAGAAGAGGCAGGTCTTAGGGTCTCCCTCAGACCTGTTGCTTCCACATCCCAATCTTGGATACGCGAACGACAATGGATGGATGGACAAAAAAAATAGTCTACCAAAAAACAGGTTCTACCTAGTTGCCATTGGTTCTTAAGCTGATTAAGATTCTTGTTGCCTGGCTTGTCTGTTTGGATTGACAGCCATATATAGAAAGGTTTGATTTACTGTTCTCTTTCTATTTTCAGCTGATGATGGGAAGAGTCCTCTGAGAAATGTTCAAAGGTCGGGAAATTGTTTTATAACTCAACCCTGTTTCAAATTCTCTCCTCAACTTTCTCTGACTTGTTGCTTTGATGCGGTTTGTTGGTTAATGTTCTCTAGCAGACCTTCACAGGGCAGCTGTGTTTACACAAAGATGACATTACACAGAACTACCGTCATTACAAATTACAGTACGTGTGTCAGAGTAAAAGGGGCTTAATGTAAGCATACGCTACATATTTTTTTTTTGTAACAAAGATTGAGAAATTGGAAGGTGCTACATGCTTTTTTGTTATGGGCTATTTTACAGCAGTTAATTACACAAAATCCTGTTGAAACATGTTAGTTTGCAGTAGTAATATGGGAAAATAAGAAAATGTTTGAGGTTTATGAATAACTTTCCAAGGCACTGACAGTTTTCTTATGGAAAAAAAGTAAATTTTTCTTTAAATATCTATGAAACGGGCTGTATTTAGAATAAAAAATCAACTTTTTAAAGCTTTACATCATGTAATAATCCAAAAACATACCTGGGGTGTTGACTGCCTTCGAGTATGTAGCTCCTCTTCAGACTCTCATTTCCAATCTTCCAAGCTCCCGCCTCACACAGCAGCTCTTCCCCACGACTTCCCCACTCAGCTCCTTCAGACTAGCCAGCAGCAATTAGCAAACACCTGGTGGAACTGCGCATCTGCTGAGCTCATTATAGAAGCTACTTCTCAGTGCATCGCTGGTAAAAGCGTAGTTAAAGGGTTAATACAAGACCCATAATGTGATGACTTCCTGAAGGCCGAGTTTCAGAAAGAGCAGGAGTTTTTAAAGAGACAGAGGCCCAATTTCAAGGTGTTAAATTTTTAATAGAAATAGCATTTTTAAAACGACAGAAGTTAACATAGTTATATGACTGTGCTATGAAACGGCATGGAACATACATAATGCTGCCCCTTTAAATATTTCAATATCTGAGGTTGAATTCACATGGTTGCACAGAAGGGCTTAGTTTGTGGGTGTATCACTGTGAGTTTGCTAAATTGGAGGGGCGGCAGAGTGTAAAATAATGAAAAACACGGCCTCACTGCAATCCAATCAGCAGTAAAACACTCTCAACACTGAGCGTCCAAGTAAAGGCCACTTTCCTACAAAACACAGTCTTTAGGACAGGCTTGATTGCTGAATATGCTCAATAATAACACAAACACTTACACTCCGCAGTGTGTTTGGCGTCTTTTCACGAGTCTCTTCGACTTCATCACTCAGCAGAATGTAATGCTGCACAATTCACCGACAGGTTTCATTTAGAAATTCCAAGGACGCTCTCGCAGCTCGTAGGGAAATGAAAGATTCATTGAACGTACAGAAAGAGCCATTCTTCAAGCTTACAAATCATCAGACCAACATGAACTTAACATAGACCAGCAGTTTTCATATTTCAAGCCTGACTCAGAGTGGAAATGATCCAAACACATAACTCTTCCTGTATGACGAATGCTCGGTCAAACTTAGATATTGAATGCTTTTACCTGCTCTGTGTGATCAATACTTAATTACTTTGGCTTTTTCTGGTTTTGGGATTAATGGTGAGAAGAAAAGGACAACCAGGGAACCTGTAAAGATGGGAAAAAAAAAAGAGTAATTGTTGGCCAGGCGTCATTACTCCCCAGGTAATGGTAACAATAAATAGTCTTGAACCATTTGTTAAAACATTAGTGCCAGAAAATAGGGAGAGATTTTTGTTAGATTAGCTAGTGGTCTAATTAGCCTGGAGAAAAGATGGCAAGCAGATTAATAGCCAGCAGGCAAAACAATGTTAGAGACCAAACTGCATTCAGGAACTTTAGATTTGATAAACAGGGCAATACTAGTAGTAACATAATTGAATATATCAGAAGCGTTTATAGACACGTTGCAACATGACGTCACATGTGCAAGGTGCCTTGATGCTTCCTGCTGGAGGAGGAAAAACTACTAGCCAGCGATGACTACCATTGGTTTTAGCTGTCAAACTGTCAATGTAACACACTAAATCTGAATATGTATCAGTGATATATATACATATAAAAAAAAGGGATGCCGTGCTTTGATACAAATTGTCAACACTGCGACAACTAGATCAACTAGATAACAACGTCAGAAAAAAGGTTTAATAAAAAAAAAAAAAAGTAGTGAGAAAGAGGAAGATAGGTCACTTATGCTAGCTTGACTTTGACAACCTTTCCATGTAGATGTGCTGTGGAACTCCTTGAGTAAACTTTACTAAAGTTTACTTTAAAGTTTACTCCTTGAGTAAACTTCAGTAAAAAAAAAAAAATAAACAAACAAAAGGTGAACAATTCTGACAGATCATTAGTGGAGCAAATTTTTTATTAGCTAATCAGACAATCACTTATTAGTAATCAGAAAATAAACGTGAAATAATTGTAATACTGTAACAAACTGAATAATTTATTCTTTGTGTGGAAAATGTTTGTGTTTTTTTTTGGGTGTTGAATTTGGGTGCATGTATGTCGCTGTTGTCAGTCGGTTGCTATAGCAACAGGTCTGTTGTTATCCACCTTATTCCTGGGAGGCTGACTGGGGAAACGATTATGGGTCTTACTTCCGGCCCCCACCGGAAGTATCAGTATTTCACTGTAATTTGTAGGGTTTTTTGCTAATCCATATTCATGATAGAAGTTACATCGCTCTTTTTGGTTATTATTCAATATTTAGTTGAACTAGTTCACGGACACACCGTCTGCTATCAGAGAGCTGCTCAGTACAGATTATCCTAATTGTGAGTTTACTCACGGGGAGCGACGGGAACACGATCATTACGTTTTGTAACAGAATGACCTCCAGCAGCTCGTTTCTCTGAAGAAATGACCGTAATAAAGAGAAAAGCAGAGAAGCTGGTCAGAGATCTGAGCTGCCGTTCTGCGCCGACAGTGTAAAACACCAGAACTACATAATATTGGCTTGATGTGGTGTGAATTTTACTTTTCTTTTGAATTTAAATAAATAATAAAGTTTATGATTTGAGTCTTTATCATTATGTTTGGCCCAGGTACATTTTTTATAAGAGAAAATAAAATATCTGGGTTCGTTTAGTCCATCACAACCAGAACCTCTAGGTTCTTTGTTGCTGAGTGTCACTACAAATCAGCGGAGAAACGACTGCTGTGCTCCAGGCTGTAATACAGAGAATCTCCCCACTGGACTAGAACCGAACAGAATCACACATTAACCTGTTTAGAGAGCAACTTGCCACTGGAAAGTGTCGTGAGATGCCCTTGCAGAGCTCGGGTAACTGTTGTGCTGTTCGTGGCTGTACTCTAATAATCTGACCAAGTTTAGTTTGTGGCAGCAACAGGTGTGTCTTGAACGTGCTCTCAAAACAAAAGCGATGGTTTTCTTTGCCTAGCAACAGATGAGGAAACAAAAAGAATTTGGCTAAAAATTCTAACCTTGAACAGAAAACCCAAAATGCTTTATGTGTGCTCATTTCATTGTGTGGATAGAAAGTCAAGGGAACAAACCCCGCATCTACATCCGAGTCAGTGAAGTAGCTAACTATGCTAGTGCAGGTTAACTGTGGCCATTTCTTCAAGTCGCCTTCCCTCCCCGCATTAGCCTTAGGTTCAGGTAAAACAATATTACCACATTTAAGCTGTGATAGCTGGAGTTCCCACATATTTTATAGCCTTAAACCTTCGTGGAAAGCCAGTTAGCGGGTTGCTAACATGTGAATAAATGGTGGTTCCGGTTAGCAGCGGAAGTCACGCCCATAAATCACGCAAAGCCTCATGGGGGCTAGGAATAATGTGGATAGCATACCCGAGTGAGAAAAATGAGTGGCCACTCAGGGGTTTTTCTGTGTTATTTTTCTCTTTGCTGCTCTAAATTAGTAATACTTCCATCTCCAGGTTTCATTTTGTTAAAAGGATCCATGAGTAGTTGTGACAATAGACTTTATGTGAGACATATTTATTTTAGATGTAAAAGCAATACAGTAAGAATACTGTAGGCTGTTTCCTTGAGATCATCAGTAATATCAATAAATTGAAAATTATAACAGTCACCGTGTGCATTTTGGGGATAAGAATGACATTTCTTGATGTATCTAGTGTCCTGAAAGAAATCTGTTTCAAAATAAATTTGTTTTTCAAAAGCATTGTTTGTTTTCGTGGATCTATTATTCATAGTCCCATGAAAACCAATACAGCTTTAAGTTACCTAAAAAAGCAGAAAAGGTGTAAATACTTTTTTATAACACTAAATACCACAAAATACGATAAATCATGAAGCTCATATCACCAACCACTAGTCTATCAAACTAAATATTGATCCTGCTGTTCATTGGATTTGAGTGGGCCACTTGGAACATCTGAACAAAATCTCCCAGATATATACATCACAGATGAGTTTTGTTACATTTTTGGGTTGAAGCAGTTTGATTTTGGTTATTCACTTCAGCTTAGATGAATCTTTTCCAGAATCAGGATACTTTATTAATCCCCATGGGGAAATTATTGTGTTGCAAGAGCATGAAAAAGAATAGAATATAAAAGAATAATAAAACAAAGAAACAATGCACATATATACATGGCAAATCAAGGTAGTTTTACTGATGGGTCCAAATATTATCATAATATAAACATAATGTTCTATAACATATTTACAATGTGAATTGAAGAGATATGCACCAAACACCATCCCTTTGTATTTGGTCTCGGTCTGATATTCTGTTTGCATTAGAGTTTTAATTAGTGTTCAGCCTCCTCTGTCCTCAGTTATTACCTCCAGCTGTCCCTTGTCTCCTGATTGCTCCACCTGCGTATGAATACCTCTCCGTCCCAGTGCTGGATTCTCCACTCATGTGAAAACGTGCTTCCTGTATTCTGGGTCCCCCTGTGGTGTTCCTTGAGTTCTTTGTAAGTCAGCAACTTTTTGATTATACTTTCTTTTCACCTCTCCGAATCACTGCAGCTTTCAGCTTTTACAGGAATAATATAAAATGCTTAGTAGAAATTTTGAATCCGACTTCATTTGACGTTTGCCAGGCTTCATAGAACCTTTTCAAGGAGTCAAAAGTTCCTCATGACACTTTGGCTGCTTTTCAGCACCGTTTTCTTCCTGATGTTTTCTGCTGTCATGTTCAAAATTGCTCGCTTCGTGGGTCTGAATTTGAGGATGTGAAGCAGATTTTATGGAAAAACAAGTCCCGTTTTGCCTGTGAGGCATGCTTCTGATTGTGTGTGTTGGGACCAAAGTTGTGAATTCACAGCGTTCCACTCTGGCACAACAAGGTGTGTTACTTTTGCCGCGATGTAACCGTCTTGACTGTATTTTGATGAAAGTTTAAGCGCCTGGAAATTCAAATTCAACGCCGTGAATGTTCCCAGATGAGCACTGCTAGTGCTAGCGTTAGCATAATTAGCTGTTGACAGCTAGCTTGTCATCGTATTCTCACAGCTCTACGTTAGGTTTGGATGTTGTCCGTTATTCTATCAACAGTCATTTTTTTTCTAGCTGGTGCTCAAAATGCAGCAAAAAAAAGGATTTAAAATGGTGGAGACCTCTCTAATGCTGATGTTAATGAAAGAAGCTGAATGAAAGATGAAACATTTTGACTAAACTAGAAAAGGAATACAGACGTTTTCAATCTTGCCCAAAAAGGCCTCATTGCAGACGTTAACAGCATGGTTATTAAACGCTGGAGCAACTTGTGGAGTTAAACTGAGAAAAATGTCCTTTACAAGTTTCATGATTTCTGAGGAAAACTGTTCTGTGTCGCGCCTTTTTAAATACTTCATCCAGATATTTGATAAAATGTCTAAACACCTTTCATCTCTTGTTGGTCTCAGCTGTACCGAGTTGAGCAACGTCAATGTTTAACGTTTTATTTACGTAAATGTAATCAGAAAAATCGGCAGCATCTTCACAGGGAACCTTTGACACAAGGGCTCTGTTTACACTGGAGAAACAAGAGTAACAGCTTAGTGACGTCAAACCAGAGCCGGAGACATTCTTGTTTTTACCGAGTCAGAAAGCTAGAAGCGGATCCTAATCCGGCTGAGTCATTGTTTGCATTGCCAAATTAAAACGAACACAGTACACAGACTGCACTTTGTGAACGGCTCCTGTGATGTTAAGCTGTTTATTTCTACAATTTTCCATCACTGCTGTGTCACCACCTTAGTCCTTGAGATCACCGTTTGAAATGATCTATAGAGCTTAAAGGGGGAGTATTATGAAAAATTGACTTTTTGGAGCTTTGCATCATGTTATAATGCCATTGTCAAATCAAAAGCATACCAGGAGTGTTGCCTTGAGTCCTTCATGCATGTTTGAGAAATCTTTCAATCTCTCGCTGTAACCATTGAGCCGAGCAAAATGCCTGGTTGGAACTAGCTCCGCCTTCGGGAACAAAGCTCCTCCTCGGAGCTGCAGTTTCCGAACCTCCATGCGACTCCTCCACTCAGCTCCTTCAGACTAGCCAGCAGCAATTAGCAAATATCTGCAGAGCTCATTTAACGAGCTACTTCTCAATGAAACGTTGGAAAAAAACGTTAAAGGGTTAAGAGGAGCCATGTTGTAATGACTTCCTGAAGATGGAGTTTAAGAAAGAGCAAGAGTTTCTTAAAGAGACTGAAGTCCAAATTGTCATAACAACTGAAGGTAATATAGTTACTCAACTGTACTATAATAAGTTTTTTCTATATGCCTGGAAAACGCATAGAGCCCATTTAAAACTATCGTCTCTAACTCTTAGCAGACTTAAATTTTTACCCAATGAGATTCTACCATCTTCTCATTTCACTTGCCTGAAAATCAGACAGTAATTGCCTTGTGTATTATTCGCAAAATATGAATTTAATTTCAAGTTATCAGCAGACAGTATTGTTTGAAAATACGAATAAGCAAGACAAAAAAACAATAAGACGGCATCGAACATGATGCCGCCCCATCAGTCTGTTCTTCCCTTCTCTCTTTCCTCAAGGACAAAGGCGGCTCTTAATAAGACTCATTTAGCACGAAGCAGCAAATGAAGTCACGCCAGAATGCAAAGATAATGAGATAATGGGATAATGGGATCGCTTGGAAGTAGATAAACATGCAGTAAATATCGCTGGCTGTCACAAGTGTCTCCGCGTGGAGCATATTCAATTGGCCCTCATCGGCATTCCCATCGTCCTCTGGAATTTAAACAAGGGTGAGAGATGCGTCTGAGTGCTGCGGACGCTTTCTTATCGCGGATCATAAAGCACACAGCAGAAAATGGAATCAGTGTTTCAGATGAAAAGATCCGAGATCGTATCAGTCACTCGGATAGCTGTTCCTACCGGGAGGCTCATTTCTCACTTTCTCCGTTTGGATCCCTAAGAGAACAACCTCCATGTCTTCATTAATCAGCTCGGATAGAGATTGTTTCGCCATGGCAACCAGGTTGGTTGAGGATGCGGGGGATAAACATCTATGTGTGCACTGGTGAAGCAAACTGTTAGAATTAAGCAGTATTTTTTTAGGTGCACCAGAGTAGAAATTATGTATGGTTTACAGCACAAAACACTTTTTAAAAATTTGAACGCATTGTGAATTTGCTCCACTTAAGTATTTACATTCTAGCTAATTATAAAATCTTTTTTGTCTCTTGTCTTGATCACTGCTTGAGGAATAAAAAGCTCAGCTTGATAAAACGTTTGTGCTGTTAAACTACTTAAAGCATGTAACTTTTACAAAAGAATGACTTTAAAAATTTGTTAAAATTATTATTGCGTTGTCAGTATAAAATAAAGATATTCTGTGAAAAGAATTGAGTTCCTCTGCTTTCTCCCAATGCTAACTGCAGAGACACACAAATAAGTCAAAAACAACCAATCAGAGGCAGGGGGCGGGTCCTAGCGCTGTCAGTCACTCCCATTTTCTCTTTGCTAATCTATAGATGGTTCACCACAACATGGCCTCCCACAAATGCTAATGCTACTTAGCATAGCTACTGACTATGTCGGATAAGCTATTTTCTTGTAACAGTGCGTTGTTTTTCCATTAGCACATTGAGCAGCGTACAAAAGGTTGAAAAAAATATTGAAGTTTTTCCCTCTTGTGTTTTGATTAATGGACACAATGTTTCCTAAAACAATTAGCAGTGTTTTATGAAACACTGCTAATTGTCCATTTTAGCAGTCAATTTTTTAGTGCAGAAAAATTGAAAAAACAGGAACTTTGACATTTAGTTTAGCGCAAATGGGAAGATACAGAAGTCGGTTTCTGCATCAGTAGCAACCCAGTGTGATATTCAACTTTTGACTTGAATTTTGATGCTTTTAAATTTGAATTCAGAACATGGAAATTATTCGTACAGCACATTTCATACTTTACACCAGTAATGCATAATATTGTCACCTTCCTGAAATAATGGTCATTTTTTGTTTCTCTGTTTTTGTTTTTGGAAAGAAGGATTTTAGGGAGGTGATAATAATATGACCATTTATGAAACAGAAATAAACATTACATTTTGTGGAAGGCCATCATCAAAAATCATTATGAATCAGAGGCAGCTCTTAACAGGAGGGGTTTTAGCCTTGAGTTAAAGGTACTCAGTGTTTCGCTAGGTTTACAGTTTTCTGGAAGTTTGTTCAAAGTCTCAAACAGACAGGCGGCCATTGTTTTACTCCAACAGTCATAGTCACATGTAGAAAGCAGCTGAACTGACTTACTGAAACAACCTCCATTCAAACAAAACTAAGATATAATCATGTCCAATTCACGTGGTGAAATGGCTCGTCTCTGTGGATTTGTTGATCTGCGTGGCTCTCCAGCAGCACCATGGCAGGTGCGGATTTATGCATCCGTGTTTGAAAACAGGAGCAATTACTGCACAGCCGTGAGGACAGTTTGATAAGATTGCCTTCTCTGCTGCTACGCATGTTGACTTCTGAAATGTAGAGTAATGGCTGAACATAAAGGAAAGGGTGGTGAAGAAAAAGCAATAGCGGTCCAGTTGTCGCGGCCCATCTCAATGAGCTCTCTTTCCCACGGAGCAGTCGGCTCCCGTCGATGGATTTTTAGCGGCCGTGGCTGGGCTTGTCAGCTGCAGCTGATTGCCTGACATATTTCCTCAGTGTCTTCTTGCTCATCTACAGTTGTCAGTTTCCCAGACGTGCCTGTTGAAGCCGAGCCTCTGGCCATTCAGTTAATTCCCCAAAAGGCATGTCTTCCTTTTTTTTTTTTTTCTCCCCCTCCGTACCTGGACTGTGGCCAGTCCTGTCAGACTGGATGTCTCCATCGTCCAGAGTGGCTCTGTCTACCTACCTTTGGCATGTTACATTTTCTCCCTACTGCCATCAATCTGATACAATAGGAATTTCAATGAAAATGCATATTAGATTCTATACAATCCTATCATAAATAATTATTTTATGTATTATTATTGGTTTTGTTTTTCTCTTCCTTTTTCTTGGGCTTCTTTTCTGTATTCTTTTCTCATCCCATGTAATTCCTGTATATAATGGAGGAAACTCCACTTAGGGCAGAGACATTTTTAACTCTATTACTTAAATCTATTGTAGATCTAGATTTACTTGCCTTTTGCAGATAATTTATAGATTTTTCTCTATAATTGTTATTACTTGATAATGTTTTAATTTCTGTACACACTGTGACAATGTATTCAGTTCACCATCATTGCCTACCCACGCCTACACACACACACACACACACACATTGTTTGTTTCCCTATCTTTGTGGAGACGTTCCATTGACTTCCATTCATTTCTGGAACTTGACCCTTACTTTAAACCTAACCATTACCAGTACATGCCTAACCCTCGTCCTAACTCAATCCACACCTTCGTCCTAAACCTAACCCAAAAACAGCATCTCCCCTCGTGGGGACCAGGCTTTGGCTTTTTCTTTTTCACTAATGTAATGTACTGAAAAGAAATAAGTGAAAATATGCTCTCTATTTCTCTGTATCTCCATCTGCCTCTCCTTGTATTACACCCTTTCCTGGTGTAGGTTTTGCCACTCCACCCCTACACCACCATGTCTTTCTTTTTCCTCTGAACTTCTGCAGCCCTCCCAGAGGTGCTCAGGTTGACCAGCCGGCTGTTCGCATGAGAATCTATCAGACATAATGGGAGGGGCGGGGGTTGGTTGTATCCCGAGGCTGAGTGACTCTGTGGCAAACTACCAATGATGCATAACAAATAAATATGACATGGGGGCCAAAGGTACATCTGTCACGATTGACATAAAACGGGCGTTACAGCAGCTGGGACAGAGGAGGTTTTTCCATACACACCAAATTTAGTATTCTCTCCGCGAAATGCTGGCCTGATGCAAATCAATAGAGTAATTTTCGCTCAGACTCGTCCTAATTAACAATCTGCCATGTGTGCTCAGGGGAACTGTGGCATTTGAATAGAAGGGATGTCCAGCTGCTGCTGAGAGGAGAGGGATTTAAGAAGTTTAAGGCGGCAAACCGAGGAGAGCTCTGTATTGGTAATGGCTTTCTACAGTCCGCATCATTAAAGATAACTGCATGTGACAGCACGCTGATATCTGTGTTTAAGTGAAATGTGGCCTTTTGTCGGGGAGAGTAAAATGTCATTCATGTTCTATAGAAGCTTTGCTCTGTTCTGGGCTACAGCAGAGAATATTTCATCAGCCACTGGATGCATTTCCATTAACCAAATAGTTGGGCGAATTGGAATTACGAACATAAATTCACGTAGTGGAAACATCTGTTGAAGCCAAATAAAAAAACAAACATATGCTTTCCAGTTTTAAAAGCTAGGATGTGGTTTTTCGGCTGTATCGAAATTAGCACATTTCACAAAGAAACACTTTTTTCGCATCACAAGTCATATGAGCGATGTTACTGCTGGCGGAAACGACGGAGAAAACGGGAAGAAGTTTCATGATTACTTACAGTTACAAGCACTTGTAATTGTGTCTTCTCAATTTTAAATACAATTTCTTAGATATTATTTTCATCTAAAACTCGTGTTTATTCCCTTATTCTTAGTCAAAGTAATCATGAAATGGAGATCATGCACCAGACCAGGCCTTCCTTGAACTGTGGGAGGTAACCTGCGTACCTGGACAGAAGCCATTCAGAACAGTGCAGTACATGAGGAGGCAATGCTAACTACTAAGCTGGCCTTTTTAATAAAAGGTCCAAGTAGTCTTGGGGAAGGCTTTTAAAATTTACGGCAGATTTTTACTTGTACTTTGGCAAGTGAGAAAAGGAGTAACCTAAACCCTCTACAACAAGGGACCTTTATGAAAGCTGCAATGGAGACTACGTGGATATTAACATTTTCCTTCTCATGTATATTTTAGCACTTTTAATATTTGGTTCTGTATAAACGGTCCTGTGTCTGAAATCTACCCGGAGCCCCTAGAGGTGAAATATACTGCACATTACGACTTTGGTCTCTAGCCCAGAAACATTGTTTGGCTCTGCAGGGTCATTGTGCATGCCAATAACTAGATTGCATCATATTTTTAAGGTGTGTGTACATTTCTAATTTTAATGATGTCTGAAAGAAGGACGAAACTTGGGAGAAAAGAGATGTTTTCCTCAATAACAGAACCCATAAAATTAGGAGACAGCTGAAGAAAAGACTCGACAAAAGTACATTTTAGCCTCGTCATTATCCTGGTGTGTGATTGTGTGGTTTTTTTTGTGTACGTCCCCTGATGATCGACCTTGTCTGTAGTGACATTACCTCATCTTCAGCTGTGCTCTTCGATCCACTCCTTCAACAAACCTCAATGTGGCCGATCCTCTTTGAAATGTCAATCATGCCGCGATCGTAAAATGTTGCCTCTTTGTCTCCAGTCATGTTCTGCCTGCCTGGTCTTCAACCTTTGATTCGCCCACTTCCTGGATCACAAGACTCTCCACCTCTGGACTCTGGCTCTCGTACTCCACCACCAAGATCCCTTGTTAACTAGAGCCGTCCCTCAACTTCGTCATTCCACCCCAAGCCAGTAAGCCATCCTATTTCCATCTTTCCTGTGCATTTGTTGTTCATCGTTACCACTTCTTGCCTAGTGCTTAGTGAAGCTTGACCTTCATAAAGTTATGCAGCTTAAGCTTCATAACTTTAACTTCGTACTAAAGCTTATGGACTTAAGCGTCATAACTTTATGAAGCTTAACCCCATAAAGTTATGAAAGTAAAATTGAGAGACAGTGAAGTCTCTCGACTTTACTGGTCCAAAATCTTACCTAGAAACATTAAGACCTGATTTTTGCTTTGTCAGAGCACTATATATTGGTGATGTTCCTGTCAGAAATGTAATCCTTCCGTGGTCTTAGTGCGACACTCAAGAGGAGCGTGACAGATGTGATGGTCAGAGAGAAGGAAAGCGGGGGTGGAGTCCCGTCAGACCGTCACTTCCCGAAACCACAAAAAAGAAAAACCTCGTAAAAGCGCATGTGGGGTGAGTACGACCCTGCAAACGTCTCTTAACATGCTCATCACAAACATAATGGCATTATTTTTATTTTTTTAAGCACAGATTGAATACGCAGATTAGAATTAATTTCATTTTCTTAGGTCCACACATGGTCAAAAAGTACATACACAGGCTCACATACACATCCACTAATAAAATGATTGGGTTCCTAAAGACATTTGTTAATGTTGGTATTTATTGTGCTATAATTTCTTCTTATGCAAGTACAATTGATTAAAGTTGCCCTTTTTCAGCACACATTTGTAAAAAGCTCCCCGTTATGTCTATATCCCAATAACCATATAAATGTTTTTTTTTTCTCTGAGAGGTAAGGAACTGTCTCATTTTAATGTAGCAATACCAGGGAAAATGAGGAAATAGACGTTGCCTGTTTTGTTTAAAGATGTATCTTTATGGATGGTTGATTGACGCTTAGTTGCTAATGGCACCGCGAATTGTCTTTTGAGAGGAGTAAACTATGCAAAAAAGATTTTCTTGCAACTACTGTTTTTTTTTTTTATTCTAAACTTTTTTTTTTTATGGTGGTGTGACATGTTCGTTTTAAACTGTAAGTGAATGAAATAAACAAATAACCGTTCAACCTGCTAGAAGACGGCGAACTGGCCAAACTAACTCCATTGACACACTTTTAATCCTTGTGGAGAGCCTTTCCACAAGTACTCTGTCAACTACCAGCTATCGCACATCGCATCATAAGGTTCAAATATCTGCTGTCAACTCTTGCGTTTTCTGATGAAAATACAATCCTCAAGCCTTTTCAGCTTATCAATAAAGAAAATCTCGACAATCAAAGACGGTCTGAAGTGTTGAAGCAGTAGAATTATGACAGAAGGGGTTTATTGACATGTAATCAGCGTAATTATCCCGAAGAAAGCCAAAATGAGTTTTAATTAAATCCAGCATAACTTTTCCAGATGATCACCTTCACTTCCTCCCCAATTTCTGCCTTTGCAGACTCACATTACTAGAAAGCAAGTGCCTGCATTGATGAGGAACAAGTACTCTGCAAACACAGAGGTGATGTTATCCATGTGCCAAATGTATGCAGCACACTTGGCGTGCATTAAGCAAGCTCTTTGCTTGAAATACTCCAGTGAGGGGAATCCAGGTAAAGTCCATTATCTCTCGCTGATTAGCTTTATGAAATCCGTGCCAATTTTGGAAGAGGGGAAAACCAATGAAGAGGAGAAGGACGGAGGATTAGAAAGCTTTTAGGCAACTGTGCACGAATGGACTTTGATGAGGTGACAGTAATGCGTCCTCGATTCTTTTCGGCGTTCAGCACAGGCCTCCTGAGTAAATGGATGTGGGCTTCATTGAGCGTTTTACGCTGTGTGAAATGGAACTTTCTGCCGCCCTCGTAAAAGTCACGAGCCCAGGTGATAAGTCATATTTATGTTGGTTTTGAATTGCATATTTCTTTTGCGGCGTGAAATGGAGTGACCGTAGCAGCACCTGGCGCACACACAGAGGGTTCTGAGGGAAGTCGTGCTGCTACAACCCACAGTCTGTTCAAATGGAATTAGATGGAAAGGGCCTGCATGTGTGCAACAGTGAACTGTTCATAGGTTTACTCATTTTGTCACGTTATTACCATGAGATTCAATGCGTTTTATCTGGATTGTATGTGGTAGACCAACACAAAGTACCACATTAGAGTATTAGGGCCAAACTAAGAAAAGAAAAGTACAAATAGTCATAAAATTAACAGAATAAAGTTGTAATATTAAGACTTGAAAGATTGTTTTTAATCTGTTATTTTGTAGATCATGAAACTGCTGTAAAATGCTACTGTAACCATTCAGCTTTCAAGCGTTTCAGGAACCTCTGATCATTCATAAAAAAAATCCATCCATCTTCTTCCGCTTATCCCAATCGGGTCGCAGGGGTAGCAGCTTCAGAAGGGAGGCCCAGACTTCCCTCTCCACAGCCACTTCTTCCAGCTCCTCCAGAGGGATCCCAAGGCGTTCCCAGGCCAGCCGAGAGACATAGTCCCTCCAGCGTTTCCTGGGTCTTCCCCGGGGCCTTCTTTAAAATCCTTCATTAAAAATGTCCCCAATGCTAATAGTAATGTTAGCATTGGGGACGTCTGCTGCTTAGCATTGAGATGCTACGTTAGGCTTGAATATCTTCGCTGATTGGCTAACTCCTGAAAGCACAACTTGAACACAATGACAGTCTTTTCCAGCGTCACATCAGATCATTTTTCGAAGCAGAAATTGACCTTCAGTGGGCCAAGAGAAGCGAATTTGTCTTCCATTGTTGTTTCCGGATGTCGTGTGTGTCAGATGGACCCAAAACTCGCCAATAGAACGGTTCCGGTAAGAACCTTTTGTGTGTAACCATCTGATCAGTGTCCCAAATGATTTTGAGATGTCTTGAAAGTTTTATGGGGCTTTATACTTTGCGAAAAATATCTGCAAATTTAGTTTACTAGTTAGTCTATCACATCCCTCAGTGCAATGCAATCCTGGCTACAGGAAGGCTTTTGGATCTAGCTAGCAGTGAATACCTGGTAGCTGTGTCAGTTTAAGGTCGGATTGTGTTCACTCCTCAAAAAAACTGTTCTACAGTCCATTTAGAACCGTATCAGAACCTCCAAGCGGTTTGGTTACGGTTGTAATGGCCGTGTTCACACAAGCAAACTGACAAAAATGGTCTGAGGGGGAAACAAATCAAAGATCTTGTTTTGGCGCAGGATGACCAAGATCTGGACTTGACGGTGCATTCACACCAGTCCTGTTTTTTCTCCTTTAATTGAACTGTAGTTTGTTTGCCTAGAGAGTCTGGTTGGTTTGGAGAGGTGTTAATGCATCATTGAACTCTGGTCCACCTAAAAACTTAGGTCTTTGGTTGAAGTGAACTCTGTTGCTATGTGAATGACAAGTGAACCGGAGGCCACTCCAAAGGCGGGAAATGGACTATAGCACAAGGCATTCTGGGTAAACGCAACCAAAACAATCGCGAGAGTCTAGCTTTAGTGGGAGGAATTTCTCACAGTCTTTCACCAAAGAGAAGGAGAAATCTCACAATCGCTAAATTTGATGCTACTCCAATTTTGTTTTACATTTTGCAAAGAAGGAAGTTGAGCTCAGTGTCTTCAGAGGTTTTTATGTCATTTCCTTCAGTAGTTCTAGTAGTTCTCGCCACTACAGGCGAGTGGAGGTTTTTCAAACCTGTTCCTCCACTGTTGATTTGGTTGATTTCAAATAATGCGGTGTGAAAGGGAACCGGACCAACTCCAAATATAACACATGTTGCAATTTTGGTCTTCCTTTAGGTTTATTTCTTTCCGTTGACATTTAAAACGATGTTCAGGCAATCAGAATGTCCCACCAGCCAGTAGAAGAAATGGAAAAGCATTTCAGCTTCACTCTTAATCCATCTTTACTGTATGCCACCTTCTTAAGCTCAGCCTGTTTTTTTCTTCTTCTGTCCACGCGCGCGCACGTGTGTTGGACTTTGGAAGTGTCAGGTTTTAAAGGATTGATTGGCAGTGAAATACAATAAGGAGAGGCGATGAGGTCTGGCTTTGCCCACTTTCAGTGCTTGCCTGTTGGAGATTGTCTTTTCCTTTTTGCCAGAGGAAACAAGGAACAACAAACAGACTCACCGAGCTCAGGCGTCCAGGCCAGCAGATAAACAAGATACTCAACCTCTCCTGGGGTTGAGTGAGAAGTGCAAAGAAGGCCGGAAAGTGCTGTGGTTGTTTTCTCATCAATGCCATACATAGTGCATGAGTTCTCTAGGACCTGGGGATGGAAGATGTTCTCTTTCTAGCAGACGGTTAACGCGAAGATGGAGACGATCAGACATGCCTCATAAAGAGAAAAAAAAAAAAAAAGTGAGGACAGTTTCCCTAAAATTGTTTTTTAAGATAAATCTACAAAGTAGCCGCTGTCTGCAATAAATAGATCAAAGAACAAATTAATTGACCCAAAACAACTGATATAAATATTAGTCTTTATAAAATTTCACACAAAAAATGACTTTTAATGACCAGAGTCATTACACCTTTTTATGACGAGCATCTTTAGCAAAACCATTTCAAACGTGATTCAGAGCTGATCCTGAGGAATCTTAGTTCAGTCCTCATTGGCCAAAACCTGCAGTTTACTTATATAGTGAGGTTTGTCATCTACAGTGGCCTTAATAAAGTTTTTAATAAGGTATTACAACTATCATCATCCCTCTATTATGTTGCAACCTGGAGTGGCTGCTTAGCATCTCAAAAAACTTGAATAATACCTGAACTACGACCCAGACGAGTTTAAAAGGAGGCGTCACAGTAATGGTGGCCCTTTATTGTATTGTTTACTATATATTGTAAAAAAAAAAATTCTTATAGGAATTTAGAATTTCAGATATTGATGAATAAAAAACTAAACTGACAGAATGATCAGAACTGTTCACTGGTGTGAACTGGAAATATGATTTAATGCAGTTACCGTGTGTGGCTTAATAACAAAAATCCAACTTCTTTCAATAAACGGCGTCCTGAATAAGACTAAGAGAAAGGCCCAATGACAAGGCATTAAGTTACAAAGTCAGATTTATTTTGTGTAATTTGACAGGGAAGCCTTAAGTGCAAATCTGGAATGGGAGGAGTTGAAATCCGATCAATCAGCAGATTATGCTGGATTTAATTAAGAAACGAACCTCGACGCGTCGGGATTATATAGCTGCATCTCTCCTCTCCAATAAACAGCCATAAACCCCGGCTGCTGCCAGACTCTCGCAGAAAATTAAAAAAAAAAAAAAAAGGAAAGCTAAATTGCCTTCATAAATATTAATCTGTGGGAGGCAGAGGTTGTGCCCTTCACAATGATTCAGGCTCTCAGGAGCACATTTGTCAAGAGTAAACAGTATCCTCCTGTTTATCTAATGCTCAACATTTGCCAGGTGAGTGGGTATAATTGATGCCCTCATATTCCATTCTCCAGGATGTAATTAAACACGGCCTGCTATAGAAAACATTCATCTCTCCCCCACTCTGCCTTCTCCTGCCACACACACACACACACACACACGAGCTGAACGTAGCGGCGCGCACGCTTCTGCTCCGTCGCCCCTCTCATCCACTCCTGGATTTCGCTCGGGCGTTGAAGGCGGAGAGCGAGTTAATTTCTCATCTTTTTGGCATGTTGTCAGCAATCCTGCACCTGTAGGCTCACCGGAGATGACCTCTGCTTTGTTTCTGTGTTGGGGGGTAATACACGCTTAACCGTTCACTTAGTTGCGACGGAGTCATCAGCAGGCAGAAAAATAAGATTTTTGTGTTTTATTTTCCCTTTTTATGCCTTTTGTTGTCCAGGCTATTATCCATGAACTATAAATCATAATTCCATCATTTGCTCATATTCAGATAGTTTTTTTCACCTGTAGCACAAGTAACGTTATTGCTTCTAGAAGAGCAGTTTTCAAACGACAATTTAATTTATCAAGGAAAAAGAATCAATCCTGATCCTTTCATGAAAGGCAACATTAACTGATTGTGTTAACCTTGACGAGAAGAACGGCTGTAAATAAAGTTTTCCTGTGAAGGAATTTTTTTTCAGAATCGCTTTGACTCGACCGCGTTTAGTTCTTACAAATTGTGTCTGGTGACGTGAGGAAAAAAATGATAATTGTGGCCATGACTTTATTTATTTCAGGGGAACGACTTAATTAGAACAAGTTCTAGCCAAGAAGTCGTGGCCACAAATTAGACGAGTCGTCATGAGATAGTATGTCATTCCTACGAAATGAGTCAAAGCCACGAGATATTAGGTTTTTCTTTATTACTCCCATGTCACTGGTCGAGCTCTGCAGGTTTTGGATTGTGAATATTCTGTTTAAAATGATTCCACATCATCTCAAATTGATAGATTTAATTCAAATCCACAAAAAGGAAAAAAAAAAAAAAAACGTGGTAAACTCTTCCCCCAAAAAGTCTGAATCCTGAAATCGCATCAGAAGGAGCTTAAGCAAAATAAGAGTGTGTACTTTCATTGAACCAAAGTATTGCTCCATATTTATTGATGTGTTTATTTGTATTTCAGTTTAATTGTTCAGGATAAGTTTAATTGTATGTCGCATTTCAGCAAAAACGCAGTTCAAAATGCTTTACAACACATAAACATAAGCGACTCATTATGAAACAAGCTCTAAACGTCCTTCTACCTTTCGTTAATTTTAATTTTAATTTTTTTGTATTTTGAACCAAAACTTTAACACAAAAATTACATTTTGCCAAACGCCATCATCAAAATACTCAGGCACCAGATAAATCAACACCAGACACGTTCATGAATTTTTCCAGTTATTATTAAGGAAAAGCAACTCTAACCTGGAGGTTTTTAGCCTTGGTGTAAAGAAACTCAGTGTCTGCAGTTTTCTGGAAATTTAGTTCATATTAGAGGAGCATAAAACGTTAAAACTTACTGGGATAGACGTTTATAAGTGGAAAAGGTTCCAAAGTTATTTCTTTTGTTCTCGGTTTTACATCACTATAACCCTCTAAATTTTAAATAGGTGCTCTCACTTTTGAGGGCTACTTTAAGTAATCTTTAATTTCAGCGGCCATCTTTTGAAACGCTTTTCTGCCAAGTCTAAAAAAAAAAAAAGGTGCTTTTTTTTTTTTCTCTTTTGCCCGACCAAAGAATGCGTCTTTCATTTCTACCCCTCCTATAAAGTAGCTGGCGCGTACGCATTTATAAGGAAGTCGAAATGGATAAATGTAACACAGCGACTGTTAATAGGGCTCCCATAAATGCTGCAATGTCACGAGTGCTGAATAAATTCCTGCATCTGCATTTCGCGCTCGACTGTATTCCCAACACAGCCATTTATATAATATAATATTCCAGAGCAGTAAAGACAACCTTGCCCTCTTTGAGCACCCAGCTCTTACTGCCAAATAGCTGAGTGCAAATATTGTGCGTCTCAGAGCGCTGCAAGCTCTACATCCTCTCATAAAATAATGGGTTTATCTCAGCGTGGGTTCGGGTTTGTCTTCGAGGCATTCTTTTTAAAAAAATTTTTATTACTTTATCTGTTTTTAGTTCTCTTGTCAGATCAAAACGACACCAAGCTCTTGACCTCTTTGCCTGGAATCGGCTCGGGGAAGTTGAGTTGGACTGCTGGTATACCTGTGGACATCCCCGTCAGATCCTGTCCAAACAATCGTATAGTCAGAAAGAAGAAAACCTGTTGAATACCAAACACCGGAGGAGCAAGACCGGGTCGACGAAGCCACTGGAACACGGACCAGGAAGGATTTTATTTTTTTATTTTTTTTGGAAAGACACGAGGAATAATTTGAGAAGAACAAGAGCACTAGCAAATTTTCTGCCAGAGGGTAAAGGGCTGCGACCTTTTGGATGTTGTCTGCAGAAGTTCAACTTAAATAATACAAAAAAAAAACTTTAGTAAATCAATACAAGCCTGCTGAGAATACATGAGGAAAATTGACACGATCCTGTACAGAGCAGTTTTTTAAGAGTTCCTGAAATTCATGGTGATGCATCTACAATGAATCTTAACTGTACTTTTGGATTTTTCTGATTAAAGGAGTTCTCAAATGTTTCAAATTATTACTCAACTTCTATTAATTATAAATTGATTTTAAAAATGCACACAAATTTCAATTTATATGGTCAATTGAAGCGCAACTAATAAGTTTGATAAAGTCATAAACTACGCAACAGAGGGCTACGACAATTTGCTGCTAAGGCTGGAAAATTATGAGTCTGTTTACCCAAATCCTGAAATCAAATATTAATATCGTCTAAAAATTGTATATTTCCGAAGAGAAGATGGACGGACCGACGGTAAAAATGTCAATCTGCAAGTTTTAGTGGTTAGAATAAACTTTTTGGTTTGAATTTGTCTCAATGAAATTCAAGATCCTGCACTTTCAAACCCAGACGGAGAAACTAAAAATTAGCGAGACATCTGTTAGCCGGAGAAGGGAACCTGAATGTGAAGTGCTTCTCTTCCTGCCAACACAGCTGGCGTCAACAAGGCCTGTTTGTTCCTCAGGAGCTCCCAAATCTGAACACGTACAACCGCGCAAGTAAGAATCTGATATCATCTGGAGAGAGGTAAGTCGGCGCACCAGAATAACCTGGGCTGAGTAAATAAATATTTGAAAAACACCGTGGTGGATATTTGAACGCGTCAGTCAATTAGGGCTTCACCCAAACTTCGTTTGGATCTCCCGTCTCGGCCTGCCGAAGAGCTTCACGCAGGCTCTGGTGTAGTCAAAACACTGAAAGCAATTTTAGGTGATTTACAGTATAATTCTCGTCTAATAGCTGGCTTAAACGCTAATCGTGCATTCTAATTCCTGGCTTAGCGTGCCTATGGATTAGAAGACCATGTAATGTACAGTTAATCCCACATACACTGCGCTGAAAATCCGCCTGAAAACGTTTCTCATCATCAAGAAAGTTTGCCTCTAATTGCGTCTCCGGAGAGAGGCTCAGCTCCCTCTCGAGGCGAGCCGGTCCAGATCCCGGGTCGGCACGCTCACAGAATACAGAACCGGCGCGTTTGATCAAATTCCAAAGTATTACAGTTCTGTTTTGATTCTGCTCCGTGAGTTCTCCGTTGCATTTTTATGCGGCTGGTAATATGATTTAAGTCAATTGAAGACAAGAATACTAATGTTGAAATGTGCACACGACTTGGAATTGTTCGTTCTTTATCACATTACAACCACAAACTTCAAACTGAAATTTGATTGGGATTTTTAAGGATGGAAAAAGATTGGGCATTAGTGAAGTAGGGGAAAAAAAAAAAATAGTATCCAAAAATACGAGTTGTGTTTGTACTTTTATAGTACTTCTTTTTTTGCCACATTCAGAAGTCATGAAATTAATAAAATGAGTTTAATGAGTACACTAGAGAACAAACTGTTTCGTTAGTTTCATTGCTGTTAAAAAAAGAGAGTAAATTTCTACCAACAATCAGAGGAATCTAGAGATTAATCTCAGAAATTTGTCATAAAAAACGTGGAAATTTCTGAGTTTGAAAACTCAAATTTTCTGTAATGCCAAGTTGCACAACTTCAAGGACAATGGAAACGCGTCTCTTAACAAGACAGAATGCGACAAAGTTTAAGATATATGAGTACTTTTGTCAGGCACTACATAGATTTCCTCTCATATCTTTAAGACAGAGCTCTGACTATCAGACCGCAGAGTCCTTACAGTTCAGCTGATTCAGTCAAGGACAGATTCCAGACTGCGCGGGTAAAAACTAAATTCAAATGGGACAAGTGTATCTTGTCTTTTATCAGGAAAAATGTGTTGAAGACAAAAGGGGGTTGATGCCACACACGCAGAGTACACACACACACACACATCTAAAAGCATTCAAAGAGACTCTGAAAAACGAGGCTGGATTTAGCCTCTTACTCCCCCAAATCTGCGGATCCTCCTCAGAGAACCCCGATTGTTCTCTCTTTTTTATTTCTTCTCTTCCAAATCATCTGCCTGTGGTCTCATTTCTGACTGTCCCTCTTTGATCAGATCTACACACGGAGCCGTCCGTTTTCCTGCCTGTATTATCTATTGTGAAGTGAGAAGTTAAGAAAGTTCCCTGCTAAGCGGCACTTTGGCTCTTGTCGAGTTAAAAAGCTGTCATTGGACTCCCTTAGCTTCAGGACGCGATTGCTTTTGCATGCATGAATGAAGTAATGAGTTGTACAACCCAAATGCCTCACACATTCTGACAGAGTGACATCAAGGACAGCAGTTTATTTGGTGATTTAGGCCAGCGGTTCAGGAGTGAAAATATCTCAAACTCACATGGGTCTGATATTCTCCTGCCATGTCACAATTTGCAGGTGCCCAGAAACTCTAGTAGTCTCTGCACACCGTGCACTTCTTGGTTGCCATGCATTTCCTCTAAGGTGTTGAAATATGACTTTTTCTACTGGGAAAATAAATCTTTCCCTTCAGGTGCGGTTTTAATGGGGCACCCATCCATTTGTAGATGGCATGCTTGAAAGTAGAAATGTTCAGGGGGAAAAGCCCAAAAATGTCACTTTGGTGATACATGGAACTGGGAAAGTTTTTTTTTTTTTTTTTATGTTGTGGGTAAGCTAGGGAATTATGTGCATTACTTTTTGACAACAGTGGGATTTCATTTTATGGAGACTCCTTCGTGGCATGGCATGTACTTTTTCAGGTTGAGTTTTCCTTCAGACAGACATTTGTTTGCTTCAAATAAAGCAAACAGGCCAAGTCTAATTTAATGTTGTTGTTTTTTTTTTTACAGCTTAATGTCACACAAACTTGAGAAATGAACATAGATTTGGAAAAAATTAAAGTCAACTTTTATTAAATCAAAATGTCATTTCAAGAGGTTAAATGTTAGTGTTGCGCTATTTTTATATGCAAGATAAACTCACACTGTTTGATTTTGTTAGTAATTCCTACGCAATTCCCCTTGATTCCCATTTCTCTTGCGTGCTTCGTCTGGGGTTTCTCCCATTGAGCTCGATTTCCCCAGCAGAAATTCAACCAGGCCAATCGGGGGCAGGAGGAGGAGTTGTGAACGATGACAAAGATTTTCTGCACTGTTTTGCTTGTAGTTGTAGTGTGGCAGTGGCAGTGGAGGATGTGAACGAAACCATTAAGTCCATGTTGTCCATGCTTCCAAATATTGAACAATTAAATTTGGGTTTTGTGCTCCAGAGAATGGGAATGTGTATTGGTCCTACATGTACCTGTTAACTCCAGAACAACCCGTTTTCCAGGCAAAAAACTTTGCCAAGGTGCTGGCTGGGAAAAAGACTGCCATTATCTATAGTGAAACAAGTGGGGTGGAAGGGTGTTCAGAGAGGAAGAAGCCGTTACTCTGAAAACAACTAACAGATTACAGTTTGCAAATATATTCAGAGACAAAGGCCACTGGGACTTCCAAATGGACAGTGACTGAGTTAAGGGCCCCGCATAGTCAGGATGAAATTTCTAAATCGGCTTTTATTGTCACTGACAAAAATCACATCATTTTGTTCTCGGCCTCTTGTTGCCAATCCCTTTTTTTTGTGGGCTCTAGTGTCCCTTATATGACAGTAGGCTGACAGGAAAGAGGGAGAGAGAGGGGGGGAGACATGCGGAAAATGTCGCCGGGTCTGGGAATCGAACCTGCAACGGCCGCGTCGAGGACTCAAGGCCTCCAAATGTGGGTTGCGCTATCCCCTACGCCACCACAGCACGCACGCCCATCCCTTCTTGTCACAACCCATCTGGCAAACCTTTCGTCTCTTCTCTGCATGCAAAGCCATTGTGTGCTGAGTCAGAATTTGGTGGGTGTGTTTGTTTATGCCATAAAGACCTCGGACACAATAGAAGATACGGTGGATATTCCCAGTTACAGCAACATCAGTTTGTCAGCTCTTATAGTTAACAGAGTGCGACTGCTAGCCTCTCCAGTACAGGGACTGTCATGCTGTGTGTTGGTGTGTTAGACGAACGAGGTGATCTAATCAACAAGGCTGTCAAAATGGGCGATGGTCATCCGATAGTAGATGACATTCATCTCATTATCCATCTGCCGGCTCTTTTGGACCAAACCACTGAACTCCCCTTGTTCGATTGTGCTCTGCCACATGACCGCGCATCGACTTCTGCCCAATCTTGCTGGGTCCTTGAGTCTACTCAAACCCCCAGTTGGTCGTGGCTGCTTTTATCCCTGAAGCATCACTACATCAGCATCTTGAAGACGACCACTGACAAATACACCACGAACTTAAAGGGGAGGTTTCCTCTCCACTGTTGCTACATGCTGGCTCATCAATATGAAGGGATTTGTGCAAAGTCAGTGACTCAGTGTGATCAACAGTCCACTGTTGTTACAAGCTCATCCAGCGGGAGAGATTGTTGCACCTAATACAATCTGCTAAATTAGGAACATTTTCAACCAATTAAAATAATAAACTAAATGTGACTGCATTGTTTAATAACTAGAATCAATTGGAATGTATGTACCTGACTGGAATCTGTTTGTATGACTGGGCTGAAATTGCCTTTGGATGACATTTGGCGCAATATGAGTGAAGTTAATAGAATTAATCCTAAATTGATTAAAATTCAAACATTTCGACTAACTTGATATCAAGCTGTAGGTAGATTTCATAGCTTCTGTAAATATGTGCTTTTGTACGCGAGTAAAAGACGCAACACATGCGCCACAATACACATCCTAAATAATTTCATTTGGCCAAGCCTTGTATATCAGCTGTCCAGTGTTCGCTGATTTATATTCCTGTTGCTGCTTTAAAACCCAATGATGTCTTCAGTGCCCTGTCCCTCCCTTGTATTCCCAGAAGTCAATATTTGAGGGTCAGTGAAGAATATATTGACTTCATCACTAATGCATATGCATTTCCTGACATTTTATAGTGCGCACACTGAGGCTCTGAATTGTCCCCGGACTGCCAGACCCCAACACGAGTCGGATCTGTTTATCCTTCCTCTTGCTCCTCACCACACTCATTTGTTATCATGTCTCTGATCCAGATTGAGAAGAAGCACATGCAGATTGCCACATTAGATCAGTTACATCACAGAAAAAAATATTACATTTCATTTATATTATGTTAACTCTGGCCTTGATATAGCATGTATGTGAAAAGGGCCTCCATCAAAGATTCTCTTAGAGAGACGTTGCTCTTAATCTCCTTGCTTGGCCTCTTGTCTCTGAAGCCATTAATGGGTGGAACAGAATACCTTCTCCACAGGATATTGCTGCTTGTGGCACTAATCAGGTTAGAAATGATGGCTGTACGGCCTGAGTCTGTGGGTATGAGTGCCTGGGGGTAATTTCAGAGGATGTGCCCGTTCAGCAGCCCCCGTCTCTTCTCCACATTCTGTTAACCTCCTTCTTTCCTCCTGTTGAAGATGGATCTGCACTTAAGTCTAGTGAAAAAGATGTAAATGTCTAAATGTTCTTTCTCAAATAGGACTGGCCTTTTTTGGACACTAACATAAGATGTACATAATCCTGTTTTTTAGCCTATGGTGCCATTTTAAGATCACACAATCCATTTAATTTATTTACCTCCCACCAAATACTGCAGTTTTTAAACAGGACCACTTTTGTTTAGGCCTCCTGTGAACTGGTAGTCAATATAATACTGGTATAAGGTTTTGTTTTCATTTATGTCAAACCTAAAATGAGACAAATTTCCCTTTCTCTTGTTTAAAGGGTATTGATGAAGTAGGAAGTTCCTTCAGATGCAGTGGTATTTAGACACAGAGCGGCCAACAGTCAGTCAGTTCTTGACATCCAGGTACCAGGAAGACGAGTGTAAGGGTGTACTCCCACCAGCACTGTTTATATATATAATTATACATATATATATATACATATATATATATAATACATAATTTTAATTTTCTGCTATACAAATATACAAGAAAAAAAAGATACAAAATTAAGAAACATGCAGTGCAATCCCCATCTTCCCCCACAAAATAACAAACAAACAAAAAACAGGACAACAAAACTCTTTCACTATAAAGGTCCCCTATTTTATTTAAGCCTTTATTCATTCATATTCTAAACTCTGTGTCTGCTCTTCCTGGTTTGAATCTTGTTATTTCCCCAAATAGGTGACAGACATGAGATCTTGGACACTTCATCTAAGGTCGTATGGGAGTGGTGCCAAACTGATGTGTTTTTGAGAAAAGGATTTTTGGTGTTTTTCATTAGATATTTAAGTTCAGCTGAATAAAGATAGGGTGTCAAAGGTTATGTTAATGAGTTGTTCTCTATTTGTACCCAAGACGGTATGTCACTGGTGGAAAAATAACAAGTAGCAGCACAAAGCTGCGCTGCACAATAGCACAGCTTAACATTCGGCACTCTAAGCCCACCTGGATCATAGGGGAGATAAAGGAGAGAGAGGCGCCCCACCAGCCCTGTTCAGTCTGCTTTGATCAAACTCTAGTTTGTTTGTCTAAATCCGATTGATTTATTTGAGGAGGTTTGAATGTGCAATCAAACTCTGATGCTGACCAAAACTGCAAACTCTGGTCTGCCTAAATCCCAGGTTTCAGTTTTTTTGAAGTGCACACTAGCCCAGTTTGAATGCATATGTGAACGCCAAGCAGACCAGGGACCGCTCCAAAAACAGGAAGCGGGACTGTAGTACAGCGGGCAAACATGCTGTATGGTCTCTTGTTAAAGGCAAAAAAAAACCCTCCATAAATTTGTACAAAACTACAAAATGACGGCACTCAATTTTTCTTAACAGTTTGTGGAGAAGGAAGTTGCACTGAGTGTCTTAAGAGATTTTTGAGTCGTTTACTTCAATGGTTGGTGGTCCAGTGCCACAACAAGTGATCGAGGGAACAGGTTGCTCAAAGGGTTTGGTTTATTTGACACAGTGCAGTGTGAAAGAGAGCCACAGCAGCTGAAAATGTAACAAATGTTGCAATTTTGGTCCCCAATCGAATCGACTATAAGATGTGAAAACACCCTAAGACATCAGTGAGACTCCTTGTCCCAAAATGATATCCGTCCACCAGTTCTGTCTCTGTGGCAATCAATTGTATTGGAGTGCAGGAGTTTCTTAAAGAGACAGAGGCCCAAATTCACTGTGTTAAGATATGAAGTCATATTTGATATGTGCAGATCTTCTGTAACAACTGAAGGTGTCGTAGTTACTTGATTGTGCTGTGAAATGGATGTTGAAAGACGGTAAAGTTAAAAGAATCGCAACATAAAAAAAAGAGTGAAAATGTGATCATTGGCCTGTGGCTTTAAAAAGTGCAGTGCATAACAGAAGGCTTGTTGAAAAGGTGTTTCTTTGTGAAAGACGATTTCTCATTAACCCTTTGAAGTCCATGCCCGCCCTGTGGCGGGCATAACGCTATGCATTTAAAATACGTCTGAAAAAAAAAAAAAAAAGCGCGTCGCATGTTAGAAGTGTGCATTCATTTCTGTTGGACAGTAGAGACTTCAAACTTTGTAGTAGTGGTTTTATATTGATTTTGTTTTATATTTACTTCCAAATAAGACCAGGAATATGATCGATCATGTTAGCCATAGCATAGTCGCATTTTTTATTTGGACTCGAAAAAATGGCTTTTAAAGTGTTGCATTAGATTTCAGTTTTTGGTTGTAAAACAACTCGCCATTGCACTCAGTGAAAATGCACTGATCTATTCACATGATGCGCATATTCTTTTCTTTTTCTCAGAAGTCTTTTAAATGCATGACGTCATGCCCGCCACAGGGCGGGGGTCGACCTCAGAGGGTTAAACATGTCGGAATAACTGTCATTTTAAGGTGTCGCTTATTGATTATTCTGAAGCACGTTTTGGCTCAGATCTATTTTGTAGCATCTCATAAACACATAAGAAACATTGGTTGAAATGCAGCTAATGTCTGCATTTTCCGCCCTGTGGATAAACAGTCCCTTCTATTCAAGAAAGCCGTTTGATTCACTGAGGATGTAAAATGGTAATTTGCCAAGAAGGCACTCAGAGAGGCTGTTCTAAAGTGGGTTTTCAGCCTGTAATTATCAAGTAAATAGATCTGGGCAATAACATCTCAGTGACCCAAAATTTGTCCATTTACAACAAAACTACTGTTTACATAGTCATTGATCGTGGGAGTGAATATTCAAGGGATGTGTTTGTAGTGCACTTAGCAGCATAGCTGAAAGGTAAAATGAGGCCGTAAAGGGAAGATTTAAATGTTTCGCGACTAGAAGTCATTCAGGAATGGATGACCCAACAAAACAACTAGCCGTGCAACTTCATAGATTGAAAGAATTGACTGATCTATTCATTTGAAATAGGCATGCTAAGAGGTGTAATAAAATAAATTATACCTCTGAAGCATAGAAAACAGTTTGGGCTTCAACTAAGACGGTAATAAACATGTACAGAAATCCTGGAAGGAAATCAGCTGGAGTTGAAATGTGACTTTTTAAAAAAAAAATTCATATTATGTCATGATGTCATTCTCTCAGATATAAACATTTGTGGCTTTGATTCTTTCATGCATGTTTTAGAAATCTTGAATCTTGAATCTCTCGTGCCAACAATTCGGGGTGCCTAAACGCTTGGCCGTTCAAAGCTCCGCCTATTTACCTAAAACACCGCTGTGGAGCTACAGCCGAGCTTCTGCCCCACAGAACATCCCTCCCTAAAGACACACAAACGTTTCCCACACAAAGAACACAACGTTGAGGCTGTTACAGTGACATGTTTTCAGGCTTGATGTTTATTTTGCGATCGCCATGAATATGTGATCGTCTGAATGCAGCGGTGGTTTGATTAGCTAGTTTAAACACCTGCTCTACTGATGACCTGTCAGAGTTGGCGTGTGGGTCACCGTTTCTTTTTGAAACTTGACCAAAACACACCGAATTCTGCAGCACTTCTACATGTTAAGGTTGTCAGTCAACCTAGTCTCGCTATTTTATCTGATATCAGACATTTTCTTGACCTTGTCATCTAGTTGTCGTGGCGTTGACAAAGCACTGCATCCCTTTTTATTTTATACATCACGTGTTTAAGGTTTAGCGCGTTATATTCACCACTTGACAACTAAAACCAGTGGGTGTCACCATCAGCTAGCAGTTTTTTTGCCCTCCAGCATCGAGCTGTGGGCCCGGGGTCTTGCGCTCGTTATGTCGCACTGCAATGTGTCTGTACAATAATATAAAATTCAATCGATGTAGATCAAGCTTCTTAAAATGGTCCACGTTCCGGCAGATTTCCACAGAGCGGCGGCCTTGATGTTGAGACAATTTACTATCACTCACAACACGTCCAGACCCTCCGTCCTCTCACCCCACGGAAAATCAGCCCTTTTTGTTTACCCCCAGGCCTGAGTTATATCTACCAATCATTCGTCACAGGACGCAGTGTCCTGCCTTTCCCTTTCATCTCCCCCTCCAGTTTGGCCTTGAAGTTCCTGAATATGATGAACACACACACACACACACTCCAGGGACCAAACTCACAATGAACAGCCTCTTACTTCAATCCAGTCTACCTCAGAAGATGCAGAGCATAAATATTCACTTATACGTTTTTTTGTTTGGGTTAGTATGCATGAAAGGCGGGAGGCTTTGGTCGCCATCCTCCTAGAGTCAGGAACTAATCATTGGAGGATGATTGTTTCCGCTCACCTTTTCGGCAGCCCAATTTAAGGGCTCTGAATCAAGTGCCAATGCAAAATTCAGAGGAGATAATAGGATTTTTTTGTTGTTGTTGTTGCGCTTAATACCTTGTCTTTCTGTTTGCTCAAAGCCAGAGGACAGTTTAGCTAATGTGCAACGCCCTCCTAATGCGGACATAATGGCACAGCAGAGCTAATGTTGCCACGACGACGGTGGAAATGTCACAGCTGACACAGTCGGGCTTTAGCGGAACCGCAATTAGGCTAAACACAGGAGGACCACGCGCCGGAGGACGGACGTAAAGCCCGAGCCGGAGTGTGTGTCTGTGGTAAAACCAAACGACACGGTGACGGATTTGTGCCCAGACTGTCTCCGGCTGCTCTAATGCAAATGCGGCGCGCAGTCTTTTGTCAATCAGAGGGCGCGGACAAAAGATGACTCATCAATTTGCCTCACCAAATTACCCCCTGCTTTCCTCTAACCTCTCTCTACCGCTCATTCCACATTAACCTAAATCGTCTCTGCTTTGCGGTTCAACATGAGGTAAATGACGAGCGGCTCTTTGCCTCTTTTTCAGACTCATTTCACATTCAGCCATGGAAATTAAATCAGGACAGGGTTTTTTTTTCTCTCTCTTACTTTATTCTGCACTGCTAATAAAAGTAGCAATTAGGTGGTGAAGATTAATATAGAAAGGCAGGGAGAAAAAAAAAAAGAGGGGCCTCCAGTTTAAAGAGCTGGCAGCAGGGTTGTGGCTGTGGTGGCATTCAGACTTGGCTGGCTGCAATGAAGGATGTCACCACAAGGGGGTGCTCTATAACACGCTCTTCAGCGCAACCACTCTTGCAGAGGCGGATGAGTAAAACTGATTGATGTGCAGAGGTCTGGCGCTCTCTCAGCTGCTGCCGCTGGTAATTGCTTCCATCCTCCTCCCCGATGCCGAGAAGCCGAGTCAGAGAACAAGATTCCGGCAGGATAGCGTCCCCAAACTCCTCCCGCAAAACCTTCACACACATGTTCCTTAGCCGTTTGGGCTGCAGCTACGGTGTTTGTGCCGATTCCTGAAAGGAAATGAAGAGCAAAGTCACTCAATGAGTGAATTCCCCATTTTATTGCCCCAGTTCTGGTGGGTTCCCCAGCCCTGGATCTGGAGGTTGTTGTTTTGGATGTGAAGGATTTTCAAGGCGTGTGTCAGACTTAATCTTTTTCAGCTCCAATCTTAATGAGTTCTCGTGTTCCTCACTGATCGTAATGAGCCTGAGAGGGACAGGAATCAAAGCTGGTGGAAAGCATGTTTGCCATGTCTCTGTGAATAGAAATCCCTTCTGTCGTCAAGAAGGTCGATTCAGGTTAGAAATCCAAATTCATGCAAAGTATGTTAAAAAGATTTGAACCAGAAGACGGACCGTTTGCTTTTCTTGTCAAGTTTAGTTTTTTGTTTTGCTTCTCGTTATTGGCTCTTTTCTATAACAGTATAGAAAGGAAGAGTACATTTCTGCCAAAAGACTCGGACATTTTTAGATAAATCTCAGAAAGTTTCTAGAAAAACAAGGACATTTCTGAGTTTCAAATGTTGAAAACTTTTGAGTTAGAAATGTTCTAAATTTGAAAAGTCAAGAATGTTAAACTTTTGAAACAGAGATATTTTCTCGTCTTTTCTAGGAAAATTAATTTCAAAATTTGAGTTTTGTCCTAGCAAATTTTCCATTTTTCAAACTCAGAAATGTAGATGTTTCTTTCAAAAAAAAAAATAATAATAATAATAATTGAGATGAATCTTAAAATTTTTGAAAAATTTCCAGCAATCTTTTTTTTACTTTTGGAGCTCAGAAATGTCCTTGTTGTCTTCTACAGTTTCTGGGGGTTTTGGATGGAAATTAACTTTTTGTTTTCTTCTCTGTCTACAATTGCCCCAATACGCCATCCTACTTTTCATCATCTGTAATCACTGTAAATGATAAGCCTGGATCTGGGAATCGCTTCAAATTGCTATCATTAAGGCAGGGACAAGTTGACGCTGTCTTGACAAAATGTTCCATGGACACCAGGCAATTTCCCTACACAGTTAAATCTTATGTGACACATCCAAAACTACAGTATTTTGAGGTGACTTTTTTTTTTTACAGCACTGTTTTATAGCATACCAAAACACACAGAGACAAATTTAGGGTTTAACTTCTTCAAAAGAGTCCAAGAGTGACATCTTGCAGGGGATGTCAACACGCTTAAAGGGATATTCCAAGATTTGTTCCATTAAGGTCTGTTATAGGTATAGATCCAGTTAATATCTTTACATGCAGGAGGTATTGCTCTATAGTTATACTTTAATTCTCATTATTTGGGCCTGGAGGCTGAAACTAGAGGCTAAGACCAAATTTAACTCCAGCCAAATTAACAAATCCCCCAAACTCAAAGACGTCCTAATGGTTGTTGAAAATGATTTCTGATTAATCTTTGGACCAGAAATCCTGTTCACAGGGGAGGATTATTTCACACAACAAATGGAGACAGGAGGTGGTAAACCACAATCAAGATATAGGAATAATTTACTGTCCAGACCTTGATGCCAATTGTCCATGGAATAATCCTAACAAATTTGACCACTAAAGTTTCACAATAATAATTTGGGATTATTATTCATCAGGTTTTTTTTTTTCTTTTTCTTAATATAAGGCTGGTAAGTCTTGCTCTTCAAACACCAGCTTGGAGAATGTTTGAAGTTTAGCTCTGTCTTATCAGGAAGTGCGTAATTACATTTCTGACAATATCTCTGAGTCCCTGTTGTGTCCTTAGAAAGTATCCCTTCCCTGTTGTTTCAGGAAAATATTCATATGGCATAATGGAAACCCTGAGCCATGAATAATTAAGGGTGTAACCTCTAACCACTATGTAATCCTCTAATGCTAACCATGTATTTTGCACCACACAAACTTTTTACCACGTATTTACCATGTAATTCAAAATCTATTTCCCACGCCAACCAATCCTGAGGGAGAATGACGTCAGCAGTAAAAAAGGAAGCAGAAAAAAACAAAACGATGTGGGACAGAGTTGGAACTTATGGTCTCCTTTCTTGACTCTCTCCCATAAAGGCCATATTTGAGGAGTTTATAAAACCAACAGTTCCAGTTAATCTTGTCAAAGTGTGCTTAACATAAACCAAGTAATATCACCTGATTAACTGTCACATACTACCAGGACTTACACAAAAGACTTGATGCTATTCATCACAGGAAGCCCAGCATTTATCTTGCGTTAGGTCCTAAGAAATGTCACAAGTTTTTTTATTTTTTTTATTATTATTATTATTTTTAATTTTACGGTGATTCCAGGCCAATCTGGTCTGGAAACAAGTATGAAGAAAAGGTTTCTTTAAGTATATGATGCTCCAAGGGTCTGATAAACTTCAATATATAGTTTGGCCTCCAGCTAAGCCAACGTCAACAGTCTTTCTTATTTCCACTCTCTGATTGGGATACAGCCAATCAGCGCCAAGGAAAATGAATGACTCTCCTGGATTGGCTGCTTTGCTAACACCAGGCAACAGCATGTCAAGCAGCATTCCTCATAGTTATCTCAGATTCTCATTTTTTTGGTCTATTTTAGATGTGCTTCAAGAAACAAAAACATCTGTGAACAAGAACATTTTCACTAATCGGTGGGGGGTCCAGTTAGTCTGCACCACTCTGGGCTTAAAGTTTAAGACAAAACACAGTTATTTTTGTAAATGTATTAAAAGCACATGGTGTTTGAGTCATGGCAAAAACAGCAAAAATTATGAAAAGAGGTACAATAATCATCTTAATTTAAAGGTACTTAAGCTCATGTATATCAGTATATATTTATTAAATATATACTGAAAGAAAACATCTTGATAACTTTGTACCTGACATTTTTCAGGTAGGGATTCACTACATGTTGACCCACAATACAACGTTTTCAAATACATTTGCAATTTCTTTCTACCAATTTCCACACTGCATTGTGTTAAACATCTGGAACTTTCCTCACCCTTGTCTGTACTTATCATTAGATATGATACGGATTTACTTTGACATGGAGGTTTTGATTGGCATTGCATTGTCGTTGGGTTTGTTGGTATAATCATTAACGGCTTTCATCCGGAGCATAACCACTGCCGGGGACCTAAAAGGAAAATTTTAGCAGCAAAATACTCTGCCATGCCAATCCACTTTTGGGGGAAAACAAGTTACTGGGTAGATAAGACTCATGCTGTGGTTGGGGAAGTTTGTGATTGAAGAGCTGGAAGCAGGAGAACGCCTGGCATGGAAAACAGACACGTAAAAAAGAAAAAAGAAAAAGGAATTTAGAAGTGGAAGAAAACTGCATGACATCAGATTCTTTGTTTTGCGAAATGCAAACACTCTCCTGAAACTCACTTGGGGCAGTTGAGATTAGGGATTATGTTGCCAGAGGATGTTTTGAATAAACTCTGATAATCATTTGAACCAAAACCTTCTTACAGGGGCAACTAAGAAGTTTGAAAAGTTGCTGAGCACATTCACATTGTTGGTTTATGGGAAATTTGCAAAACCCGGTCAGAATGACATACTTTACACCGATCGGCCACATGATGCAGCTTTCTGTGGCCGAGCAGCGTACAAAGGAAGAGGTCACTCAAAGCTGGAGGACGCCTTAAATCAGCAGCTCACCACTCACCTGGCACTCCGTTTTATTAACAGATGATGCTTTTACAGCCCCACATCTAACGTCATTGCGCTGGTGCAGGGTGCAGACATGAGTGCCCAGTGACTACATGTGCACTTCCAGAAAAAGCAGCTTCAGTAGTCCACACAGACCCTACAGTCTGAAACAGAAGCAGAGGGACAGCAGCGAGTCAGACATGAGAGGGAAGAAGGACATCCAGCGTTTTTCTCTTTGGATGAAGGTTTTAGACAAACGTACAGCCGACAAATCCTAACACTGTACACCACCAACTTTGACATTGTCTGAGCCTGCCCAATAATGATACATCGAACTCCAAAAACATCTAAATGGCCCCTTTTAAAGGGGAAGTATTATACAGTTCCCAGGCATACAGTGCCATTTTATAGAACAGTCAAGTAACTATGTCTCTGTCAGTTGTTATAGAAAGGCTGTATTTATCAGATGCGACATAAAATAAATTTCTCTTTAAGAAACTCCTGCTCTTTGAAACTCCACCTTCAGGAAGTCATCACAGCATGGCTTCTCTGTTATCCCTTAGGGAACGTTTCTGCCAGTCAAGTGGCGCATAGTGGAGTTGGTAGATGCTGGTGGAAAAGGGTCAAAAGTCAACTGTTGTTGAGAACCAAGTCCTGCAGAAAACTTCCTGTATGTAGAGAACAGATCATAGAGGAACCAGAACTCTGGATTATCTGAAGACATTTTGCGAGGAGGAATGGTCAATAGCTTCTGCTCTCTATAAGTGCCAATGCTGACAATAAGCTGTCAATGAAAAGAGGTTAAATGTAGTATTGACAGTAGGTGTGGAACTATGGATTTTATGATGGGTATTTCTTCTACTCCAAGAAAAGGTAGGATTTTTCTAATGTTTTCAGTGTGAGAAAAACACCCTCTGTTTTGTACATTTTTACTGGTACAGGGATACCAGCAAATACAGAAATGTGAGTAAATAAAGACGCTTTCAGCTACGATAGATGGCATGACATCTTAAATATGTGCATAACTTCATAAACGTTGTAAAATGTTAGAGAATAAAAAAGCGATTCATATGCCGAGAATTGTTACAGTTCATTGACCCGACTGCATTAGAACGGGAAATAACTGCCACGAGACGTTTCCAACAACCCTAACACCGAGATTATATAAAGAGTACATTATTTATCCGATGTTTTAAATATTTTTGTATCTGTCTCTGTGTGTATGACTAGCAATTGAAATGCAAATGTTCCCATTAACTCTGGTTGACTTCACAAACACACAAACACAAGGCTTTTATCTGCGAGAAACGAGGGGGTGGGGGGGCGAATCATGAAAATCGATAGCCGTCTCTGGGAATGTCACTGTGCTCTCCGTTGTCAGCTGTAGCATTGTGAGCGTGGCCCTTAATGAGTGTCCTGTGGGTTTTTAGGCAGTTCATGTACACTCCAGACAGTTGTTAACACCACAACAATATTCCCTGAATACATTTAGTTGGTATTCAGTCTGTCAGTGAACACGAAGCTGCATGCTGGGAGTTATTCTCCAAAGTTGTTCTGTAAATAGTTTAGTGGGGGAGAACAACAGTAAGAAAACGATTCACAGTTTAAACTGCATGCAGATTTTGTTGCTAAACCTTTTTTGGCAAATAAAAACAATGTGAATTTATGTCCAGCTATTCTCAGTCAATACTTTATTTGAACTCTGGTTTGTTTACCTTGAAGGTCGGGGAGGTGTGAACGCGTAATCGAACTCTGATGCAGACCAAAACAATCGAGCTCTGGTCTCGGTTCAGTTAAAGGTAACTCTAGTAGGATGCTTATGTGATCGCCAAGCTGACCGGATACTACTCCGAAAGCTTGAAGCGGACTACAGACCAGGGGATTCTGGGTAAAATACAAGTAAACAAATGCAAGAGTCTGGTGCTAATGGGAGAAATGGCTTGTGGACAAAAAGAGAAATCCTACAACCACGAAAATCTGACGCCACTCCATTTTTGATAACCTTTGGTCAAGAAAAAAAGTCTCTTCATTTGGAGGTTTTCATGTAATTTCTGTCAGTGGTTCTTGATGCAGCGCCACCGCAGGCGAGGAATGGAAAAGATTTTTCAAAGACTTTGGTTCGTTTGACAGTGCAGAGTGAAACAGAATCACACCAGCTGGAAATGTAACAAATGTCACAATTTTGCTCTCTAATCAAATCGAGTCTACCGCACTGTCAGGCATGAAAACATCCTTAATGTGTGTCCCAAAACTCCTGAACCATTAAAGCTAAAATATTTGGTTCTTCTTTTACAAATAGTTCCAGGTCAGCCAGAGGTAATGTAGAGTCTCTAATTCAAGTCTTCAAGCCAGAGATTCTCATTTTTTATTAGATCTAGACTTATCACAGTTTCAGGTTGTTTTCTTGCAGTATTTCCCTGCATTTAGCTCCATCTGTTACTGTTTCCAGTGAGGTGAGTAAACTCAAAACACATCATCAGCCCATCACAGTGCAATAAACATGACAGATAACCATGCACACAAGGACACTCATCAAATCTTGGGGGCAATTTAGAGAGACTAGTTAACCTAAAATTTGTGTTTTTGGACTGTAGGAGGAAATCATAATATCCAGAAAGAATGGGAAGAACATGCAAACTCAGGACTTTTTGCTGCTAGGCAACAATGATACCAGTTTTTTTTACTGCGCCGCCCAAAAGTTGAATTACCAGCCTGGGTTGTGTTTGTATAACCTTGATTCAAACGTCTCTGTACCTTTATTCCTATGATTAAATTGCTAACCCTGATAAAGTTTATAATTCCTTAGCTTACTCTTCACGATCCAACTCAACCAGGTGCAAAAGGTTTATACACCCTCAGAAGTCAGCACTCACTGATTTAACAAGAATCTCCAGCCTGTAAAATGCTTTTTACAGCGTCCGAATCTCCCAGTTCCTGCTTGAAGTTTTTATTCATGCTTTCTGACAATAAAGGGGGAAAAAGGCAGAAAGAGAGATTCTTTTGGTATCTTCAGAGATTTTTGGTGATGTTCGGGGTCTTAGAGGAGCTGGCGGGACCCCGATTAAGCCCCGGGCTAAAGCCTCTGGATGTAGCCTATTGTGGATTTTCAGTAGATTTTATTTCAGCTATTGAGCCGATCCTCTTTTCATCCTCAGCATATTTATGGACAGTGTGCAGTTCACTCGCCCAATTCGCAGCCATTCCTTTTGAACCCGCTCTCCCCCAACGAGTGAAATGTTTCCCATGTCATCCCTTGCAACATAAGCTCATAGCTTGATTTATACACTGACATGCTTAGCAGGTGAAGATGGGGTAGCGGCGGCGGGGAGGTTTTCATGAAATTCGGTACCCGTCTACCTCCGAGTGAACATTTGTTCGTTGCAGCCGGATGGTTTTTCTTTTTTGTTTTGCGGTGAGGATGCAGGAAGGGGTTTCTTCTGATGACTTTCCCATGACTGTCATATTTGTACAGGTGTCACTGCGTATTAGAGCCGCACTGTTTCTCTCCAGAGTCTGGAAACTCCTCCTGGAGGTCTTTTACAGCTGGCCAGGGACTTTGCTCTGGTTTCTATAATGTTTCATGCAGACTTCTCTGAAGGCATTCCTGCGCTTATGGGCTACCTCCTCAGTTTACTGCCTACAGCCTCGTTATTACATTAGCAACTGAGGAAACACAGACCCAAAAGAAAAAAATAAACATGCTTTCTATCTTCATAAGCCTTTCTCTTCCTTTGTGGAGTTCAGTAATGTTGATTTTCACTAAGCTCCAGATCCCTGAAGACACATTTGCTTTTTTGTCTATTGCCCATGTGCTGAAAGCAAACAAAAGTCTGGTAGTTTTGTTTAAAGTTTCCAAAGTTTAAAGTTCATATGCTTCTTCTAGAACATTCTACTGTTTAATAAGGAATTTTTGAGATTGGTCTTTTTATACTTTTTGGCAACCAAAAGTAGTAGGCAGAATCCTCAACCTGCTAATTACAGAATATGTGTCACAGACACCATCCTTTGGTTTGGATCAGACATTAAATGTTCTTACCAATGGCTAACTGCGGTAGGAAGTTTGCCATTGGTAAGTTAACTTTATACCAATTGGTAGGAAGTTAGCTAAGTTATCTGTGAAGTCTGTTTTGAATCAGATCTTCTACTATGCACATTTTGAAGTATTGTTACTTTAAAGTTTTTATGCTCGCCTGAGGCGTCTTCTGGCTTTTCAAAAAGGGAAAAAGGAAACACCTTTGCCAAATAAATTCGGACATAGTGAACATTTCACTGCTGTTTCCAGTGTTGACGTACATTAATATTGCATTGCATCGCCAGTGATAGTTGACATGACAGCACAGTTACAACTTTCCTGATGGTAACGCGTTCCTCAAACCCTCTCTCCATTTTTGAGATGTGTGTTTTATGCCAGTAGCAACCTCTACTTAACGTTTATTACAGCCATACGTAGCATTAACATTGGATGAAATTAGACATACCTCATTTGTATTTTCTTCCTTTTCTTTATTGCATGAATTTTGCTCAAAATGTGCGTAACAATTGGATGGAGGCATAACGATTGTTGTACACATAACAACCTCATTTCAATTGATTTGTTTTGAAATGTATTTGATTAAATTAGGTTTTGATTTTCTTAACAGATAGAAATTGGAACAGTGTTGTGTGCATTTTATTCAAGCTACATAAGGTAACACGTTGGACGACTTGGAGTCATCTTTGTACATCTTATGCTGAAATCTGAGCCCATCACAAGCTACTGGTTGACAAAATAGGTACAAAAAACCCCCCCAGAGAACCGAACACACAGACCTGTGGAGCACCTGGATTGATTAAGTGAAACACAAAATGCCATTGAAAAGAAATTACAGAGGGCTTGCAATTATTTACATTTTATGAACTCCACATTTTAAGGTATTGCGAACTTCTTAAACTGATGTGATGATGGATTTTAAGCTGTAATTTATAAATATCTAAATGCTTCGTGTTGAAAGTAGCCCCGGCTGTTAGATATGCTTCCATCTTGTCTATTTTTCTTCTCCCTCCACTCCACTCTGACTCTAAACTGTGTTCCTGGGAAACAACATAATCCCGTAACGTGATCACAGGCGGCTCATTTCTAATTACAACAGGGGGTTCTGCTTTGAGCCATGACATCATCTCTCTTCAAAGTGAAGGACCGAAGCCGAAGTCTCCCCAAAATAGCAAAACAATAATCCTTAGAAAGGATTAGATGACACAGAAGCCGCAATCGGGGGGGTGATCAAGTGAATGTCATCAACGGCTCACCGCCTCAGACGCTGCAACGGATAGTAAAAAAAAAAAAAAGAAATTATTTTCAACCCAGATGCCGAGAGGAAACTTGGCCTTGTGGAAAGCTATGCGACGGGAAGCAGTCGATCACAGACCTTGCTTTGATCCTCCGTCTCTTCTTTTCTTCTTCCCTCCAAATAAACAACGACGGTAAGGTAATGAGGCCCCTGGGTGTTCTGAGGACATGAGATGAGAGGGGGGACCTGGCCACACAGAACACATAAAATAAGAAGACACGAGGAAAAGTGAGGACCCAGTCCCCTCATTAAGGAACTATGAACGATGGTGGCAGCTATTCATTTCCTCTAACGACTGACCGCCCTGCACACGTACACACACACTCACACACGCACACACACCCACTCAGTAACTCATAAAAACAGTCACACGTATGGCATGAGCCTAGTGATGCCTTACAAACATGTCAAACCACAGAGGACACATTGAAGCGCAGTAGGATGCTAGTAAAGATCATGATTCTTTTTTAATGGTTGGCAGCTACAGCGAGGCGCGCGCACACAAAGACAGAGAAGAAGAAGAAGGCAAGCAGTGCCTGGGGGCGCACGCTGTCCCAGAGTATTCTTTGTACACTCTATTCAAAGGAGAGGAATGAAAGGGCGTCAAATAACTTTACAGATGGTAAAAATCCTACACCCAAAACAAATCATTTTAAACTCACAGTTTGAAGATGAGAGGAAAAAAGTGCAAGTGTGGTTTCAATTAATAAATCCCAGAAATGTAAATTTTTTGGAGGGAAGAGATGGTATGAGCTAGTTGTGTTTTTCTTTTCCTTTCTCTAACGACATGTCAAGAGCGATGAAGACAGCTCAAAATACTGAGAAACTATTTTATTTTATTTTTTTTAGGATGACTTGTTCGCATGGAGTTTCATACTGTAACTTAATTTCGAGTTTCCCGATTTTCCCATCCATTGATTTGGTGAAACCAGTGGGTTAGTCCAAATTCAGAGGCTGCATCTTTCGAAGGACCCGGCAACCGTAATGGTGCTTAAAACGAGCTTAAAATCTTATTTAGTATTTTTTTTACATTTCTTATAGAATGGATTTTAATTAAGGAAATTAATATGTTAAGGAGAAGTATCAACAACCCTTGTGTAGCTGTTGGAGTATTTAAGTGTTCTGTACTGGTGCGGCGTTATCAGATAAATTGACCATAAAAGAAAAGCTTTAAGTCAATTCAGTTCTTTTATTACTTTATTGAAATCGGCCGATGCTGAACCTCAGATACCGGTATTGGTATCAGAAGTAAAAAAAGTTGGTCGGTGCATCTCTAGTTTCTAGAGACGTATCCTGTTGTGTGATGAGAGCAAATTTGAAGTTTATGGGCATAATGACCATCCTTAACATTGGTGGAGTCTTGCAAACTTGAATACATCATCTCAACAGTAAAGTGGGGGATGGCAGCATTGTTTAACCCAAGTCATATAATTTATTTCTACCAAAAATGAAGGAAATGCATGGAAACTGTCTGGTATATATAACAGACAGACAAATGAGCAAATATTACCTAATTCCAGGCAGTGAAAAAAAAGCTCCCTTTATACAGTGTATGTAAACAGTTGGTTTCAGCTGAATGGAGACAGGTGTAAACACTGCTGGAAATAAGGGCTCTATATGAAGCCAGCGACTCTCCACACAAGCGATCACCTTGCAGAGTCCAGAGTCATCCATCAAACTGAAACCGGTTCGCTCGGACGAATTCGAGCGAAGCCGGGGGACGGATCACGCGGTCGGAAACGGATGCTCTCCGGTCTTGTTTGCCTACAGTCTCGCATGGACGCCTAAAAACGCTTCTGCAAACACGCAGACACGCCCCGCGCCCCACACACTGTTTGAACAGACAGGATTAGCCCCGGCAAACAGGACCGTGCATCCATCAAGAGGCCGTTCCCGTTTCCGGGGGAGGTCAGTGCGAGCGACGGCGTTTCACCCGTCTTTAATCCCCACCTGCTCTTCTCAGGCCCCCCCATCTTTGTTCTTTTTTCCCCCCTCATCCTCTCTCTCGAAACGTCGCCTACCCCACTACCCCAATTCAATCATCAATCTTCTTTTACCTCAATCCATCTCTCGGTTTCTATTCTTTTCCTCATTGTTCCACTCCTCTTACCCTCAGGAAGGCAAACACTCCACAGGTTGGTCTCCCCCTCTCCTCCCCACAGACGGTGCGTTTGCTCAGGGATTAGGTTGGGCTTTCTGCCGCTGAGGAAGGAAGGAACTAATCAGATTCTTATTTGTCGTTGCACTCTGTGTCTTATTGTAAGAAGGGGACCTGACCCGCATACTCTGATGTACACACGGTGAGCGGGCCGAACTGAGTTGCCAGGTCTGACAGACAGTTTCCAGCACAAAAACAATGTAAAACCCACCCAACTCCAGAAAAACCAACCCAGATGTCAACCTCTAATAAAATTCATGTTAATGGTGGCAGATATAGTCATTAGCTGCTCATCATCTATCAATCATCAGAGGAGACGGCTGCGTTTTATTCAGCCTTATCAAGTCTTCTTGGATCGCCCACGCTCCCTAATAGGTGAGAATTATTGAAGATACTATTTTGTAACTCTCTTTACAGAAGAGTTATGGATTCAACATTTTCCATGAACGGAGGGATGATGTGAGAGCTCTGGTGCAGCCCATTGTCTGAAAAACAATAACAAACCTTCATCCTCTACCACTGCCTGTAGTCTTCTTTGTTGTTTCTGCCAGTAGTAATCACATGACTGCTGTGATGTGAAAAAAGTATTTTCATTACAATTTTGTGAACTACATTTAATTAGATGAAAAGCTGCCTCATCTTGGCGCAAAAACCTTTTTTGAAATTTTTGTAATTCCAATTTGGGCAGTTATATGGTTATAGTTCACATTTTTTGAAGCTTTTTGATTTTTTGTTTGAAATTGCCGCGTTTACCATTAAGCAAATTTATTTTCGGAATCTCAATTTGCACAATTCTGCGATCTATTTAAATCCTTTAGGTGACTTCAGATATGTGATGGTTTGCGGCCTTTTTGGTTGCACTGTATTATATTCTGACCAGAACCAGATCCCAGTTGAACTGCAAAGGACTGGACTCTTTTATCACAAAGACACTTGAGTCCTCTTAGATTTCTGTTTTGCAATACGGGACACTTGGTTAAGCAAGGATTAATCATTGATGATGTCACGTTTGACAGATTCTAGAACTTTTTAAAAAAAGTAACTAGGGCAAGTCAAGTAACATGACATTTTATTAAATCTTTTGTGCTTTTCTGCCACACAATTACAACTATTTCTAAAGAATCTTCTATGAAACCCTTCTAAAACCCTGCCAAATATTGCAAGAAAGCAGCCCAAATCATAATAACCCACTTAAAACTGTCTTTTTACAGCCAAATGTGCTCAAAAGCAGCCCAACTGGGGGGGAAACCCTCCTAACCTGGCAACACTGGGGCCGAGCTGAATGAAAGCTGAGAAATGACTGCTTCACATCCCCCCACACCCTCTGAATCCTCCGCGTTCGAAGGTGGAGGTGTGCAGCGTGGGCGTGCGTTCGCCGCTCAGCCCTTTCGCAGTTTTCCTCCGCATGCACGCGAGTGTTCAGCCGCCGTCCCACTGCTCTGTTTCTGCCTTTATTCCCAGGGCAGTTCTGTTTTTCTTTTTCTTTTTGATTTGCTGGCTGATGTATGGGATATGGACCGCTGTTTTTCCTCATCAGCATCGGCTCTGATTTGACAAATTCTGTTTTCCCTGCTGTCTGCGGGGTCACCGCGACGACGGGAGGCAGCTGCGCGAGGTGACGCGTGTGCGTGTGAGCGTCTGTTCGCTCTGCGGCCACAGTGTTTCCAGGCATTAACACAGCATTATGTGCCGCACTGCACACATTCTCTACTTTAGCTGATCAACAGGCTGATTTATCATAACCCTCTTAGTTTTGTTTCCGGGAAAACTAAATGAGCCGTGACAGGACTCAAATTTTCTGCTGCTCTTGTTTTGTTTGCCTCATTGTTATCTAACCGAAACTCCAAGCAACAGTTCAATTTAAAAATGCTTCTCTTATCCCAAATTAAATGTTGATGAACTAATATAATTTAAGAATCTTTATTCATGTTTGAGAAATCCCTTAATCTCCCTCGGCAACCATTCAGCTGTGTAAAACGCCAGGGTGGACCTAGCTCCGCCTTCGAGGACGAAGCTCCTCCTCCGAGTCGCAGTTTCCACGCTTCCGAGGTTTTAGCCTCACAGAGCAGCTCCTTCAGACTAGCCAGCAGCAATTGGCAAACACCCACTGAGCTGATTATATGAGCTACTTCTCATTGCATCGCTGGTAAAAACATTTCACAGGTTAATAGAGGAGCCACGTTGTGATGACTTCCTGATGCCAGAGGAGCTCCTTAAAGAGACAGAGGCTCAATTTCAAGGTGCTAGATAAAGTAAGATTTCATTTGTCGTTTTTGACAGAAGCATTGTCTATAACATGTTGACTTGTTTGTGTTATAAAATACATCTCAATGGCTCTTTACATGTTATATTGAATCAGCATTTTCTCACATTAAAATCATTTTACACAACTAGCTTAAAATGTAGGCGACACAATGAAAGTTTTCAGTGTTTTCACATGATCATGTTGTCATGGGAACACCATCACATAGCAATGTTCTCATGACAACTTCACCAGACCTGATGAAAACCACAAAGTTTGCATCTGATTCCAGCGCCGGCTTATTTTTCCAGAGAATGTAATTTTTCTTAAACCAATTTTATGTGATTTGCCTTTCCATTAGGGGTCTGCACATTTTACTTGGACTATGCCAAATTATGACTACGGTGAACTAGAGCTGCCAACATAAAATATCGGTTTTCTCCTATTTGGAGTGCAGCGACCACATAGACAGGCAGCAGATGTTTGGGTCACACAGCATAAGCTAGATGAAGCATTATAACTAAGTCTCTTTTGACCAGTCTTTGTGACAAGATATTGAGCGGATGTGTCTGAATTTGGCTGTAATATTCAGAATCAATAAAGTATTTGTTTTTTCAATAATTGTCAACTTAAAAACAAAATTGGGACTAAAAATTACCTAAATTTATTCAGAACTTCAAGAAGTGAGACCTAAGTTTCCCACCTGCAAGTGAAGAAAAAAAAAACCCCGACAGAAAACAGCCTGGATAGTTGGGAGTAATTCGAGACTTGGAAAATGTGCGTATTTTTTAAACCAACTTGAAATAAAAGAGGAAATGCTCTTCTGAGTTATTAATCATATTTTCTCTGAGACTTCCCGCAGCCTTTTGTGCACATCTGGAGTCCAGGTGAGGAATAAAAGGAGCCAACTTTAAAATGTTTAAACCTTCAGCAGCGCAGTGTGGGAATAACATAAAAAATAAAGAAGAAATGGAAAGTAAACTACAGGGGATGCTTGACGGGGAGAGGTGATGACGGACCCGGTTATGTTTCATCTTTTTTCATATCGAGCAACTGCTGCCAAATACAGCAATGCCGGAACTGTACAATATCTCCTCTTGATGAATGATTAGTTTTTACAACTTTCACTTTTACAGGATGGTAGATTACTAAAAATCTGACTTGGAACTGGTAACGTTGGATACAGAAAAACTGTTTGCACCTGATATTGATCATCCAATCAGGCGTGCTTAAAGATATTGTAAAAATACTGACATTCCCTGGACTTTTCCATGTTTTACAGCCATAAACGTCAATATAATTTCTTGTGACTTTATATGAAGTGGATGAAAAAAATCCTAAATAAAATCCAGTGAAACCAGCTGCTTTCACCACTCTTTTTATTTGTAGATTAATCAGAGAAAGTCACGGTGATAGGACAACTGTTGGTTGTTCATGCCATTCATCTGGAAGAATGGCAAGAAGTATGCAACAGTTAAATTTAGATAATTTCTGTTTCTAAGGGTGTTTTTATACCCGACAGTTCTGCAGACTCTGTTAGTTTGGGGACCAAAGTTGAAATGTTTGTTTTTAGCTAGCATGGTTCTCAAACGAACCGAGCACTTTGAAATACTTGTTCCCCTCCCAGCCTGTGGGGGGCGCTCCATCAAAAACTACTGAAGGAAATGACACAAAAATGTTTGTCTTACGCATTTGTTTTGGTTGTATTTACCCAGAATGCCCTGCCTTGTAGTTCACTTCATGCATTTGGAGCGGTGTCCAGTCCACTTCCCGTTCACATATGCATCCTAGGTTTGTAGGCAAACCAAAGTCCACTATTTTGGTCCACTTCTGCATCCACATGTCCCTAAACGCACCGGACTTTCTAGGCAAATGAAGGAGAGTTTGATTAAAGTGGACTAAACAGGACTGGTGTGAATGCACCCTAAATGTGGAAAGCAAAGTGAATTTCTACAGACTGACTAAAGGGGGAAAACGTATATCTCACTTTTCAGTGAGTTTTTATTGTACACACTATAGTTGCATGTGCATGCAGTAAACTAAGACGTCTTGTTTTTTTATTTTTTTGCAAACCCCCCCTTTCAAAATCTTAATGGGATTCAAACAGACCAAAACAAACTTTCCAGTTACTTTATCTTAAACTTTGGATCTAAAATCCTGCAACAAGTGACAATGTACGTTGATATTTATTATACAGTATTTTTGTTTCTTAATGACCCAGTACAAATTGCTACAAAACAAAACAATTCAAGTGCCACAAATCAAGGTTTCATACCATCACCTTCCTAAAACAGTATCAGTCATTTTTTGACAAAAGTGATTTTGTCAAAAAAAAAAATGACAACCTTTTCTTTCCAAAAAGTTTTTAGCCAAAAAATCATCACGTTTGGCAAAAAATGACGTACTATATTTTCATAAATATTTGCTTTTCTTGCTAATCACCACGATGGATTCTCACTTTACCTTCAAGCCGCTCCTGCTGTACCACAAAAAGTAGTTTGGGAGACATTTGGTCAAACACGCGGCTCCCATCCCATACTTCTTCCCAACAGCGACGTGCTCAGACTGGAGAGAGCGTCTTTGTCACCAGCTGGCTCCTTCTCCAGCACGCTCCCACCATTTCTCATGAAGAGGATTTTTTTTTGTGTGTGTGCGTGTGTGTATCTTGGATGGAGTGATGCTGAGCTGGCCCGCGGTGCTCATAACGATACCAAAACTCCCTGAGCCGCTGCCACCCAACTGGACCCGGAGAGGCATCAGGCGGCTCAACACGGACCTACACACACCGACACACACATCTCCGTACATACATCTGTTTGTTTATCCTGGCAATCACGTCGCTCATAATGCTGAGATTTTTTTCTTCTTCCTCAGAAATGATTAATTAGCTTCGGATCTAATCATGTGGAGCAATGTGACCAGACTGCCTCCGTTAATTATCACTGCGAGCACATGCTGAGCTAGGCTCACTCTGGCTGAATGAAGTAACTCCGTGGAACAGCTTTATTAAATCTAATACATGCTGTCTGGTTAATTTATTGCTGGATGCCTGCTTTATTTACACACTGGAGAAAAAAAGGCAGACATATCGATTTAGTCAAAAGAGAGTTTGACGCAGGCATGCCCTTGGGGGCCAAAGATTTTGGAAACGATAAAAATGTTTCCCAAATTGTTCTGGGCTTTAAAGTTTGCATTTAAAATGTGCAGTTATATTAACACAATGAGTATTATATTGGAGTTATATTTGATGCTAGAATCACAGGTGAAGCTGTGAAAAATTGTGCAAACATAAACAGTGCCCAGCTTTATACAGAGACAATTGATTGGATTAGATTTCTGCAGCTCCTCCAGAGTAACATAGACTTTCATGAATGTCTTGGCTGTGTCTGATTACCGTGTTTCCAGCCACACAGAATCATCTTATAGCATAATCAATTCACTATGTTACCTTCAGTTATTATGAAAATGCTATATATTTATATAACTTAAATTTGACCTTCAGTGACTTGAAATTGGGTCTCTGTCTCTTTAAGAAGCTCCTGCTCTTTCTGAAAGAGGAGGAGCTAGCACCTCGAAGGTGGTGCTAAGTCCACTCAGGCGTTTTGCACAGCTTAATGGTTGCCATGGGAGATTTAAAAAAAAAAAATCAAGGTGGCACTACAGGTATGTTTTTGATGAGAGAAAAACATAAAATTTTTCTGTCATATTAAAAACAAAATGAGGGCATTTCGTTTTTAATATTGCCTTTTAGAAAATCACAGATTTTCTAAAAGGCAAAACCATCGATTTGTTTTCATTATATGATGGTTGAATAACCAAAATAAAATTTGTTTTCCCCAAATATAATAAAAACAACTCAGATTATCTGATTAGTTTGCTATAGGTAATTTTTTTTTTAAAGTTCAACCTTTTGTACTTGGGTAATTCAGTCAAAAGATGAACGCCATCAGCTCTTCTTCTGGTTAAAAAGAAGAAGAGCAACTGCGCTAAGAGACGTTCAGCCTTTTATGCCACAAAACAAATCCTTGACAAGAAACAACCCGGAGAAACACACCTTTATTAATCGAAAGGACAAACACATTAAAGATATGAACTCTAAATCCAACCGTTTCCAATCAATGTCAGCAACCACTTTGGGGGGAAACTTTGATGTTTCGTTGCCAAACGGGTCTTGCCAGCCTTTGATAACGTAAAGCTTGGATTTCAAGTGACAGCTAACCCCTTGATAAATATCTCCCGCATATTGGAGCATTAGCATAAATTGGCGTTCCTGTGAGGACAGAGAGGTAAAAAAGAAAACAAACAGAAAGAAAAACAAAACAAAACAAAAAACAACGAGTTCCAACAATATGAGCTGGTAAAGGCATGTTTTAACCCAGAGTTTTTATTCGTGACAGCTATTTCTTCTTGATTTATGACCTAGAGGTGAAACAGAGTTTCCCCGTCCAACTCGGACTGAGCAAACTAATGAACCAGATGCATTATTTATTATTGAAAAAGGAAAGCCTGGAAAAAAAAAATCCTCGGCTTTGCTGAAAAACACTGAAATGTTCCAAATGCAGAGAAAGAATGCTGTTTCTCCCCGCATGTCAAGCTCAGGCCAATGCCAAATGCAATATTAAGTACACTGGTGGTAATATGAGTAGATGAGAGAAGATTTCGCTTCTAGGAGATTGTGTGTTGTCCTGATAAGGGTTGAAAAGTGCACCCATAACTCTTGATGCACAAAGGTAAAGGTAATTTTATTTATATAGCACATTTTCATCAACAAGGTAATACAAAGTGCTTATCAGTATATCAGCGAAGGTATTCAAGCCTAAGACAGCATTTCAATGCTAAACATGTTGCAGCAGCGCAGACGCCAACGCTGATGTCAACATGCACAGTCGAACATTTCGAAAGAAAATCATTTTCAAACAAGTTCCATGAATCATCGGGGCTTCATGAAACACTTTAAACGTGTTTCAACCATCAGATTGTACCAATCTGATGGTTGAATAACCAAAATAACAGATTGAAACTATTCATTCAATAATTTAATAGCAAAAGGGCTTTTAAATTTAAAATGTTCCTTATTGCAGTTAGATAATATGCCGACCCTTCAATTGGCTGGATTAAACATTGCCACTACCTCTTTCATGCAGATGGGTTATACTTGGACTTACTTTATGTTTATGATGCTCACCACGTTTCAGACAGGAAGATCTTTGGTGGTGCACCGCCTCCAACGTTTATTCCTCGTGGATTCTCTGTAAGTGTTTCATTTAAATGAATTATAAACTACTGACATCAGTTTGAAGTGTAACAAAAAGATATTTTAGCAGGCAGCTGTAATATTTGTTTAGATTGTAGTTGTAGAAATCAGGTTTAGTTTTAGCTTCCTGTTGGTCCAACCTGCAAAGTTATCATCGGCGTCTAAGATCACTTTATTTTTACAAGAGTTAATACATTTCTTAGCCAAAACTACACTTCAAAGGTCCTGAACTTCTACCAACTCCTGCATGTTTAATATTTTTTTTATATAACATTGCCATTTCCAAGCAAAGATAGGCTATTTCCATGGGTAAATTTTTTTGGTGCTGTTCTGAATGATGCAAAAAGCTTCCTTTTTTAAATTTATAATTTATTTTATCTCTATCTGGTCAATGTTCTTGTGGTTTTTATGGCTGGGGGCCAGTGAGCCACTGGTTTGCTGCTTTGCACATCAAACTCTTCAAATAGTTTTGAGGGGCAAGAAAATATGCTTTTTTTTCCCAGTTTTTTTTTTTTTCCTTAATAGAAATAGGGGTGAAATTCTGGGAAATACTGCTTTTTTGCTTTCACAATGATTTACTGTAAGCACATTCGAGATTTGTTAGACGTGACAGAAGGGAAAGCCCTTTAGGATGTGAAAACAAACCTAAATTAAACCTAATACTTCACTTTTATTAAGATCCATGTTTTAGCAAACACAGGAAATAAGTTATGGGCAGCTGCAGCCAGCGGGGCTCACCCTTTGCTTTTACTGTTTATCTCTGTTTTTCTTCCACGCGATAAGTCTGTACTCTGGCCCAAAAGTTTTGTTGGTTTTAACCATAATGTCATCAATCATGGCAGCGTTTAGCAATTCCTTCACATTAACAACATGCTTCCAAAAAAAAATCCTTACTGGCTTGACGGCAGTAAGTGAAATATGTTGAAGTAGTCTGGATGTGATGCTAGAGAGGGGACTGACGTCATGTAGAAGTTTTATTTGTGCTCCACAAAATAAAGAAAGATAAATAACAATGTACCTAGTCTAAAAGATTCTATCAATTATTAGTATTTTTTGTGGGTTGTGCCACCGGCTGGTTGCTTCGCACACGCTCTGGCAAGTGATGACTTAAAGTCACTTTCTAGACTTTTTTCATAATCTGCTGTGAGGAAGTGGGATTTTATGATAATATTCATATTCAGCAGTTTCTCAGTTTGTCATGCCTCACTGGAATCAGCAAATGGGGATCAGAAGCCAAATAAATGGCAGATGGATGTTCAGTCATGTTTTCAGAAAATGTTACAGAATTCAGTTATCAGTAGTAGAAACAAAAATAAGCTGTTACACATTGATTTAAGTGCATGAATACATAATATTTTATTTTCATAAATGGTAGAAAGAGGGAGAAAATTATTATCTGTGTTTATTTAATGAGAGTACTAACTGGCAAAGTGGCGACTTGACCCAGAGTATTTATTTTCTGACTAGCAAAACAAAAACAGCAACTAAATGTTGCATTCAAAGATTCTAGTCTTAAAGCATATATTAAAAAAAAATCATAATCATGTGATTATTTAGGCTTCCATACTTAGCCTACATATTTAGCCTTAACTGATTTGTGATGTGCCCATTTTCACAGTGCGTGCCACTAGCTACGTTTCCGTTACCAATATGTGTAAAACTTTATCTGTACTCGGCTAATGTCGAAACAAAACTACATTTTTCTCCAACTGTGACGTTTCTGTTAAAGAAGAAATGCAATTAAAATAATTCTTGAATAAGTTTGCTCATGCAATAAGTCATCTTTGTCATTTCCGTCAGTAGTAACTTCCTGTTGTTGATCTCGTGTAAAGCATTTCTGTTACAGTTTTTGAAAAATTGCACTAAAAACAACACCTCATCTTAGTGCTAAAACTTTTGATCAAAAATCATGAATTTCTTCTTTTCTTTCTTTTCAAAATGACCATGTTGCCTTTAAACTAATACATTTTCATAATTCCAGTTTGTGCATTTTTAATGTTGACGGAAACACGGCTACTGTTCATAATTATTTCTCACATTTCATGCAACCTGAGCAATTCAATCATCTGTCTGTCACTTTAGATTATGATGAATGGGCACAACATTTCGCTGAAACTACATCTCTTTATTCCTACCCAGATTGCATCATTTATCACACAAGCAAACAGGAAATACCGCGTGCGTCCCAGTCATTTGGAATGACGACAACAGGAATCCAGACTCTGGCTTGCGGCTTTGATGGGGAGAAATCCGGCCGTCCACGGCGGCTCGAAATGCTGTCAGCGGCTCGGCGGCTCATCTTCTCGGATGACGAGAAGATGAGCCGCGTGTGCAGTATTTTATTTTATGTTTCTCTCACCGACACTTGGTTACCTTTGAGCCACGAGATAAGACGGCTATTCCTCTGACTGCTAGTCTGGCTAATCTGCATTGACAGCTGTGTGATGACACCAGGAATTAGTCGTTGCTCATGCAAATAGAGCGCATATGCTAATACTGGAGCTAATTGTTCTGTAGAGGGAGGAGGGGCGGGAAACGTTGAGCGGCTTGTCATGTGGAAGTTTGTTGGATGAAGACGTGAGCCTGCTTTGTGTTCCGCCACCTGAAAGTTTTCCAGCAGCCCTCATTACAAACGTAGAGGAGACTGAGCTGTGAAACACAAACATTCAGTTCGGATTTTGACAGATGGCAAATTTGTGGAAAATTTACCTTGCTCCAAATTTGTCGCCGAGTGTGAAAAGTACGTTCATAGTTGCCAAATGGAAATTGTGTATTTAAATTACTGAGAGAACTAGAGGTGTGCAGGGATCAATGTTTTGGTATTGATCCGGTACCAAACAAATACCAAGTAAATACAGTAAATAAAGTATCGGTATCTGCGACATGACCCCGTATCGCCAATACCGATGCTTTTTAATCACCTTCAGGTGTTTTTGTGTTTTGTTTCCTTTGAATTGTTTTGCTCAAACCTATGACAGAATTTGGATAAAATCAATAGGTATCAGCAAAATATTTTTATTTCATATTAGTGTGATTGGCAAGCATATTTCTTCAATAAGTGCAAAAATATTTGCATTCAAAATCAAAATTTTCTTTGAGGTAGAGTTAGGAAACTACAATGCGAAAATAAAATAGGATGTCAAGATGAAATCAAAAACTAGAGTATTGATCTTACCAAGATAGCATCGATCCGATACTGATATCGACTTGGTGTCGATATTATCGATGTTTTGGATCGACTCCCCCCACCCCTTGAGAGCAGACATCATCCTTTAGGGGACAGTCCAGACAAATGTGTATTAATACTATTCAACATGAACAGTACTTTACAAAAGTATTAATTTACTTTGAAATCGTTCACATCAACCTTGCTTCAGTCCATCATCTCATGGAACATAGAATGGCACCTACCAGGTCATGGCTGTCTAAAGCTCAGAAGCTTAGCAGAGAACCGGCCAACAGGTTTTACTTTAACTCTTTCAACAACAACAAAAAAAAAAAAAAAAAAGTTGCACTGCCAGAAAACTGCAAAACAGCTGAAACACTGATGCTAAAATCCCTCCTGTCAAGAGCTGCTTTCAACCCATAATCACTGGAACTTTGACCAACATATTCAAAGTGTATTGATAGTATTGATGATGGCACTTTAGTTTTTCAATTGGTGGCCATATGTTGTCTTTAAGACTTTGTGTTTTTTATGATGGAAAGCACTTTGAACTTCTTTGTTGCTGAAATGTTCTATGCAAATAAACTTGATTGATTGATTGATAGGGTAGAAAAGCTTTTGACAGAACATTATTTTCCATGAAATCCACAGATGTGACCTTTGTGGAAGAGTTACGAGAATAAAACCAGCGGTTAGATGTAGAATTAAAAAGACCTATGTGCCACATTCCGAGTAGGAGACACAACAAATATGCAAAAGAAGAAGAAGAGGCTCTCAGCAGGTACATGCCCTTTCTGGCCAACATGAATCCGAGAATGATTGCATCCGGCCAAACCAGACACCAACTGATGTAGAGTAACAGTCCTGGTATAACCCAGTTGGTCCAATCTCTAAAAATCATGTCAGAAAACACAACAGAACTTGTTGGGAAGTGTTCAATCATCGTATTGAAATGGATTCATGCTGACTGCCACTATCAGTACCAAAACAATTATGGCAAAACTCTTTTAACGGTCGTGATGAAGCACTTTGCAACTAATCCTAGCAGAAACTAACAAAAGTAGCAACCTTGGTAAAAGAAAAAGCTCTGTGAAACATCACATTTTCAGTTCTGTAACGTTCATTAAAATCACCGCCTTTCAGGGTTTGTTTTTTTTTCCACCATCCTTAGGAATTCAGTGTCTCGGATAACATTTACTGAGGCCTTGATTGCCTTTTGAATGTTGCAGGAAGTTCATTACCAGTTGATGCAAATTTAACGCCTTCTCAAATGCCCAGACTCTCCAGACCTTTCCTCAACAATCTAAGGGCACTGGGCTCCCGCAGCTGTCCGGCACTCTCAAAGTTTTGAATAATTGATGCCCGGAGAGGCGGTTGGAAGAGGAGGGGAGCGCTTTTTCGGTTTGCGGTGTAATTAAGAAATGGCTGGAGCGGCTGAGGTCGGCATGAGGTTCCAAACAGCTTTCAGGGAGAAATCTCAAGGAAAACTACTCGTGGGATTGTTACAGAGAAAAATCTGAATCATCCTTTGCTGACTACAGAGGGATTGTCATGGTCCTGGCTAATTACTGGGACTGCAGTGAGTTTCAGGGGAGTCCCTGAGGTTAAAGAAAAAAATCCTAGACTGATGTATATTGCTTTTTCATATGATCATGTTGTTTTGGATAGCTTTCAACTCTTATACTTGCCATACTTATAAGTAAATATGTATATTTTTGAAGTAGTGAGCATGGCACCTTTCCACTTGAAAAACAAAAGCAATAATTGCATACGTTTAATATTTATCTGACTGTATTTTGAACTGTTGGTACCCAGATTTCCAGTTTGATGCTTAACACCTTGTGTAACTCTTGTCCAAAGCGTCAGAGCTGTATTTTGTCTTACCAATAGGGTTTAACCTTGCTGTGGATTAGTAAAATCACATAAATTGCTTTTTTTTTTTAGTTTCTTGAACAAATTAAGTCTCAGCTCTGTGGTTGCAGTCTACATATTGAGTCTGGTTTCTTTCTTTCCTGCTAACCTAAAAAAAGCCCATTTCCTATTATAATCTCCTTATTGTGTTAATTTTTCAAATCAGGCCATGACAGTGAAGGTAACCGAGGCCCATTGGACCTGCAGTACTGCACCGCAGACCACCGCTGCTCTGCTGGCGATCCGATCAAAGGACAGGCCTTCTTGGCCCCGCCTGGCTTCCTGGGTTCACATTTCCAGTTAACTACATGTAATTTGGATTTCTGCCAGGGGGTAAATAGAACACAGGCAAGCCCTGGGAAGGCAAAAAAAAAAGAAAAGAAAAAGTCTATAATCCCGACTGGAGGTAAATTTACACTTGTTCGCACGAGCATATATAAGGGCACCAGTGCATGCGTTCTACTTTTTTTGATTTCCTCTCACTGATTCACTTGAGCGCACACACACACACACGCAAGATCAATGACCCTCTGGGTTACCGATGTCTCCGCCCCGACCACCCAGCGGGACATCCCAGGCTTGTTTGTCTGGGTGGCCGCGGAGCGCCGTCGGGGGGTCAGAGTTTAAGCTGGAGCAGTATTCCTGGCAGCTGAGGCGGTGCTGAGCGGTAAGACGGAAACAACAATAGGCCGGGCTCCAACTTGGACCCCGGAGGGACTGTCCGGTTAAAGGAATACAGCTAGTCTGGCTCCAGTAGACATCAATACATCCAGCCTGGTTTGTCTGAGCAAACGTACACAAAAAACACAAATGAGCCGACAAGAAAGTCACAAGCGACAAAATATGGAAGTCGCATTTCATCATCTGGAATGCAAAAGATTGGCATGACATGTAATTATGCATTACTTCTGTGGTCACACAGGAATTTAGGATAGTTCAACCCGATGTCTTGGTAAATCTCCTTATCCTGCTCCTTACTGTGATGGTTAGATATATCATCCACTCACCATGTAACCACGAAATCTTTCTTACCACAAATAATTTTTCTCTGTTTTGCATTTTTGACTTCTGTACTTCATCAATTCTTTTGTCATAGCTAAAATTATGACAGGGCTTGAAAGCAGGAAAACAGAAGCAAAAGGGAAGCAGGAGGACACCTTGTGTTACGCCAAAGGTCAGATGATCCATTAGTTTGGTAATGTCACTCTAGACAACAGATATGTTATTGTAATCTGGATGTTTCAGGATGTAAAAAAATGATTTTTCTTTCTTCCATACTGTTCTAATTTCCAGGGTTTAAACACACGACGAGTTCATGAAACGATGCTACTATTATTTTCTATTAAACCTGAATCAGGCCTGAATGACGCCCATCGTTCCTTTGAACTAGAATAGATAGAAGTTCAAACCCAAACATAAATTTTAACACCATCAACCATTTTTTCCCCATGTAGAAACACACTGTCTGGTCAGAAGGACTTTGCCTCCACCGAGTTTGTTGAGTTTATTTTCACAATTTTCTTTCAAGGAACTTTTGATTGTCACTTTTTAAAGAACGTCTCGCCTGTGTCACCTTCACTATTTTCTTTTCTTCCAGAGTGTTTGATGGAGGGGACTTAAAGTTCCTCTCAAATAAAGAAACTTTTCCAGTGAGGCAGTAAATCTACGGAAGCAAAAAGTGAGCAGCCGAGGTGTTGCTTTATCAGTCAGCCTTCTGTCATGTCTAAGTGGAGCTAATGAGATTTGTCCTTACTGTAATGATTGTGTAGAAAATTTGAGAATTAAATTAAAGGCACATTTCCAATCTGTGTTCTTTAAAGACAATAATCTGAACTGTCAAGGACTTTAAGATAGGCAGTGTACACCAAGATGTATTACAACTGAGAATTTTACGAGTTACTTTAGTCAGCCAGTTTATACATTACTATAAATAAACAGGTTGTTAACGTAGTTATCACAACAATGTTTTATTACACTTTTTTAGGCTGTTGCTGGAGAAAAATCTTAGTGTCCAGCTTTGATCATAGGTCATATTTCATCAACATCAGTTGATGTAAACAGGTCAGAGTCTTTGGGGCTACCAACAGAAATAAACAGATATTAAACCCTTGGGGCATTTAATGCTTTATTTATGGGAATGGAGACAAAGCTTTTGCATTACACAATAAACCTCTGAATGAGATGGTACCATTTTGAATGTCTTGGAAAATACCTTGTTTGATATTGGGTTGTTTTAGTTTGACTAGTTTTACCCAAAAAAATGTATAGATGTACTGAGTTGCACTTATTTCAATATAAAAAATTTTTTCCTTTTCTTTTTTTGTTTGGACGTCTCTCCTCCTAGTCCACTAGGGGGCTCTGCGGTTCATTTACCTTGGTTTAAGTGACTTGACGCGGACTGAAATTAACTTGACGGCGAACCGGAAGTGGTCTAATTTCGCCGTTGGCTGAAGCAAGAAAGCTAAATTAACCTTAAAACTGCTTCTTACTTGCGTTGTTTAGTATTGCCCTACATGTTGAGTTGATGTTGAATGCTGTAAGCTATTGAGAGATACGTCTTTTGTTCTGCATGAGGGTTTGGTAAATTAGCTTCAGGCTAATGAAAATGGCAGTGGTTAACACCTAACTAGCACAGCTAGCTCTTGTTTACCGCACAGTGGGGTTTCATTTTGATGTTTATTATACTTTGTAGTGTTCAGAGAGTAAACTACCTGCTCCATAATTTGTTGGTTAAATCAAAATGAGTGATGATGTGCTCATATGGTTTATGCTAAAGGTTTAAATATCTTCACACATTGTTTTTTTTTTTTTTAGAAGAACATATATCCTGTTGGAAGTCCAGTCCATATCCAGATGAGTTCATTAGAGTCTCAGTCACGCACTTGCTGTAGGTTATCATAAGCAGTTGCGAACCTACAGATGTAATTCTCGTTACCGTGGCGCGTTTTCGCGTTCGCATCCATCTTCCCGTGCTGCCGCAGGAATCAAGCTCGCAGCTGCACGCCGGGACGAGCCCTGATCATGTAAATCTCTGAGTGTTTTTAGTATGTACATATTTTACCATGTTAATCTATCTGACAGACCCAAACATAATGCTGACAAGGCCTTTTCCCCTCGGTGCTCCGTAGGCCAAGCTTCATAGTGCGCGCGCACACACTCTCTCCGCTTCTGTCTAAGATGAAACATAAATAAATCATCGTATTCATCAATATTCATATGTGACCATGTCTTTCTTCATGCAACGTTGTCTACCGCTTTTGTTAATATGTGCAACACCGCCCGTCCCGCCCCCACCTGCTTCTGTATTATGCTAGGTCTATCAGCGCTCCAGCCGCTCTAGGTGGCAAAAAAAAACCTCTTGACAGAAAAGTTAGCAAATTTGTCTTTATTCCGTTCCTTTGATCTCCACAGCTTTCTCAGGGGAACTGAAATAGTTTCTGGCAAAACAACACTTGTTTTTTCTTTTCTTTCTTTCTTTTTTTTCAGTGCTTTTTCACTTCCAGCCTCTGAAAGAAAAAGAGAGAGCTAGAGGGAAGCGCTCCATCTGCACTGGTTGTCAGGTAACTGTGCCGACACATCTGCGTCTGGTTTGGGAGCGCTGCAGCTGTGACCTCTGGTTTGATGTGCAAAAAGAAAACATCTAATATGGCATACACCATCTGCAGCTGAGTGGAGAGGAGAAGGGAGTAAGAGGAGGGGAGAAGAGCAGGATGGAGGGAGATGGAGCATTTTAGAAATCCCTGCTATTTGTTCTCCCTGTCACTCGCTGCAGTGGGAATGAAAGCAGTGCATTTGTTTTGCGCTCATGCGTTGGCTGCCTCCGCTTTCTCTTCATTGGATTTGAAGGTTAGACAAGATGAACAAACAAACAAAAAAAAAGCAAAAATTCAGAGGCCGTGTCGCCGAAGTTGAGTGACAGATCTCAGATCTGTTAGATTTAAAAAAAAATATATATATATTATTATTGGAGGCTGTCTAATCTGCAGCTGTTGCGTCTGAAATTTAACGGGCTGCGGTATGGGAATCGACATGCGGTCGGTTGGGGTTTCGTTTCATTGCGACTGAGGGGCTCAAGCTCGTTTCACGCTCTCTAGAAAAAACAATAGGTGACACTTCTGCTCGTCTGCATCGCGGCAACGTTTTTATTGCCTACATAATGCGGAAGGTGTCCTGCAAACAGAAAATAAGGCACGTCAGCAGGGCGTCAAGTTGTTGTTTCAGATGTTCTCTGCTGGCTGGAAGTTTGAATCTAGCGCAGCGACTTCCAGAAAGCATTCACAGTGCTTGAAAATTGTTTTTAATTTTTACCACTTTACAGCCCTAGAAAGTTTAGTAGATTCTATTGGGATCTTATGCAATGGGACAACTCAAGGTGGCACATAATGGGTAATAGAGTTCTCTAATTCTCTCATCTTGGGGACTCGTTACTCGGAATACATAAAATCCTGTGCCTTCAAATCAAGCTGCGTTTAGAAGTTTAAAACGGGGGTGGAGCTACAGAGGTAGCGTCTGATTGGATACCTCAAGTGCACAAAATCTCACCAAGTGTTTTTGGTCTAGTTTCTAGTGCAAATATCTTAGTAAACTGGAAGTAAAACAAAACTAACTTACTTATTGCACTTAAAACATTTTCCCGTATTAAAAGTGAAATAATCTGCCAGAGGAATTAGTATGTTTTCATCAATATTAAGGAATTATTGACCTAAAATAAGCTGCAAAGTTACTTGTAAGTTTGTCTTATTTCAAGTATTCTATGATATTAACACTAGAAACTAGTCCAAAAAACTTGATAAGATTTTATGTTTTTGCAGTCCAGATGCACGATTACAGTAAAAGACAAAGACACATGATTTATGATTAGTCTGTATGCATGGCGACATTATATGATACATTATATACACACATTTGCTGAGCTAGTTTGCCAAAAAACATGGGTGGGGGAAGTCCAGGTATTTAAGACAAGTAAAGGCAAACCACAAGTTTTGAATGTACGCCAAATGAAAATGCATTTTTAGATTTTTACTATTAAAACAACATAAAAACCATGTATTGCTTGTCGTGTTGGGCATTTATCATCTTTCTCTTATTGTTGTAAATTTCTTACCATGATGAGAATTTTGATGTATTGTTGCCTCGATAAATTCCAATTAATGGTGTTTTTAGCTCCTCGAAATAGTGGGATTTGCTTCTTCTCTGTTCTCTCCACTGTTTTTTCAACAAGAGGATCAATAGATATCAATAAATATGATCGAATGCAGTTACAGTGTGCAGTTTAGTGGCACAAATCAGATTTTTTTTTATGTGACTGGTCTCCTAAAGAAGGGTATTACAAATATATATATATATATATATATATATATATATATATATATATATATATATATTTTTTTTTTTTTTTTTAGTGGGGTCATGATTTTTGTGTCATCCAGTCATAGCCATACAGATACCTAAAAAAGAAGTGATCATTCTTATCACTTTTATCGTTGTCACAATAGTACCAAAAATAATCACGGTAAAACTTTTATGTTCATATTACCCACCGCTGATTTCTTATTTTAACAATTTTGCACCACTTTGTGTATGTGTAGCTCAAAGAAACCCTGCATAGCACACTGAAATATGTGATTATAACACGATACAATGATTAAGGGGTGTGAAAACTTTTGCCAGGGAAGGTATGTGCTTTTGTTTTGGATTCTGCTGCCATCCAAAAGCAGAGGCAGGCTCTCAGCCCTGAGACTTTGGGATGATTTTACTCCCCACTGGGGTGCATGTGTTTGCATGTACCCACTAGAGAACTGATCCTGAGGGGGTTGACAGGTGGGCTGATGGGAGTTTCTGCGGTACTGCTGTCTCGTGCATAGCAATAGGATTAATGCTTTTGGAGGAAATATCTGTTGGCTGGCTGCTTTCTGTGTCTGTGTTTTAGAGAGGAGAGGGGGACAGAGGTTGGAGAGTTGAGACCAGGAACCCTGCGGTGCTAGGCGTCAGACAAGCTAGCATACCCTTATTAGGAGATTTTATTGACCGTCTTCCGCCAAACTCTATACCCTGAACCGTGACCACATCATTCCTGATCTCAGTCGGCACCTAAACTCAATTTGCACCTTTCCTCCCTAACCCCGACCGCAACCCTAGAAATAATACCAACCTCCTTTGGTCCGCGCGCAAGTCCGTGTTATGAATACCGGACCCAAACAACCTTGGTATTTTATTATATTTTCCCTGAATGGAGAACACTGTGGCGGCACAAACGAGGAAACGCAGACACACACGCCCACTCAAAAGTGAAAATTAAATACCAGCCCAACTCGTTATCTCTCCCCCAGCGTTGGTCAACAGCGAACCGCCTTGGATTGAGTCTCCACATGTTTCCGTGTAAATTCGCAGAGGAACACACATTCAGATTTCAAGGGACTCCGGTGAAAGCTCATTTGTGCAAACCGCAGGTTTTCTAACCTGGGCGAGCTGACGCGCAGCGAAATTGCTTTTGCAGATGTGCAAAAATAATATTGTATCAACAAGCGTATGTTGGAAAGCCCTTATATTTCAACCCCAAATCAGTTTGCAGGACTGCTTTATATTGGCTGTGCCTGTGCTGTACATTAAGAACAAGTTCTGCTCCTTGTGGTTTCTGAGGTTAACTATTTATCCTGTTGGAGTGAATTTCTAATTATCTTAAGCTTCTCAGATGCCAGGTAGTTGTTGCTTGACTTGTTACGGTTTGGGATTTCTGTTTTCCTTTTTTTATACATTTCTTTCTCATTTCATCTCATAATAGACTATTGAGGTAAAACTAGCCTTCCAGTTCTTTATAGAGGAGCCTGTAATCCAAAGCAAAACTCTTCAATCCCTGCAACACAGATTCATTATAAAAAGAACATTACCCTTAAAGAACATTAAGTTATGGATGAAAAGTGAAAATTACAGGAGTCCTACATTGCCCTAATGTGACAAAAAGGTAGTTTGGTTGTCTGAACAAATCTGACTTAACATATTTATTTAGCTTGAATAGGACCTACTAACTAGCATTTTTTTAAAACAATTTTTTGCAATGTTTTTGTGGAAACGATACAGACAATGACTTCCTAATCTTCTATAGCCTTTTAAAGACGTCTATGAGCTTACAGCATTCAGAAGGAATAAAGATTTTTGTGCAGATGTGGTTATTCCTTCAAAGAAGTACCACACTTTTAATGCAGCCCTGTTCTGAATAGTGCGTGTGTAATGGAGTTGTGTGTGGGACTCACAAAATTATGCTCCAAGAAGATGGGATGCATTACTTTTCTGCACTGCCACCTTCTTGTTTATTTAGGATCAGCTGACCTTCTAGGGCTGAAAATTTAATGCTGTATGAGTACCCCAAGTGGTCAAAAAGATGTCAATTTGGTCTCAAGCGTCAAGCCTGCAGTGGTGAGCTTAAGCGATGTTAATTTTAGATGTTTGCTGTAATATTCTGGTCAAGGTTTGGTTGATTCTGTAGCTGTTGCCCACATATGTGGTGAAAATGGTGAGAGATTTTTGCTGTCCGGTAGTCTGACTTAGCAGATGGAGTTGTGTATGCTACAGTGTCAAATGGTTTTTAAGGTGATGCTGAAACCGTGTTGTATGATATAGTTTCTTTTTTTTTTTTGCAGAGCCGGGCACACAATAGTGTGTTAGGATGCTACCATTTGCAGCATAGAATTGGATATTGCTAAAAGTTGTTGTCTAGGTACACTGAAGATATGAAATAGATCTAACGTGCAAATGAGCCTGGACTTTAAAAATTCTTTACTGTGGCCCCACGTGTCTTTTTGAATTGTCAGTGTTACCTGTGTAACTAAGGCAAAGTAAGATGAAGTTAGCTTGCAAATTTTTTTTTTTTGTTGAGGTGCCAATGTAGTATTTGTCGGGCTGAAAACCTTAGCTAAGTGAAGTTTGGCACAAACACAACTCTTATCATCCAAGGCACCTACTCTCTGAATTCAGAATGGTAGCGTTGCTTTTGAAAGCACGTCATGGTGACGTCGGCTCAAGCGTTTTCAAAGGGGATTGTTTTGGCAGCCACATTGTGAAGACATATTGAAGAAAAGCCTGTAAAATGAAGTACACTATAAAGAAGTTTTTAAATTGTGTTGTTGAAAAACATCATCATCACCACACAGTCCTGGTTGTCTACATTGTGTGTGTGCGTGGGCGTGTGTGTGTGTTCATCTTGTAGTGACAATGCAATGCTCAAAAGGTCGAGCATTGAGTTTGTTGAGGTGAGTCAGTCTCACATCAGTTCAGACAGAGTTTCTGAGTAAAATAGCATGAGACTAAATAATCTGAACTTCTGGATAGAAAGGTGCTGAAGAGGAATTTATTTTAAATGGCACGTTTTCATAAATGAAAGGCAGTACACAATGTTGTTGTAAAGGTACAAGTGATTCCAATGTCAAGGCTATAAATCACACCAGCAGTGAATTCAAATGGCCATGCAATGTCAGGGATTTGAAGTGACTGGATGTTCAACTTAATTAAAAGATAAAGCAGTTAGTCTATATAGGCAACAGCATTAAATAGCAATCTACAGCTGGTTAGCCATTAGGCAGAAGAAATTTCACCTCTATTTCAATCTTGTTTTAAAGTTCTTGGGTGAAAGTTCAAACCGTTATTGTACCTTAGACACAGCCAGTTTATCAATTTCACTAAGCCTTAATTAATTAAATTTAGAAACAATTTCTGCCTTCATGACAATTACAGAGAATGTTGTTTAAACGACTTAATTCACCGAAAGAATAAATTGAACTTTCATTATGTAGATATGGTTTTAAAATTAAACTAGAGACCTGGGTACAGCTAAAAAATGGCAAAAATAAGACTTCTTTTTGTTGTTATAGTGTTGTTTATTTGATTACTAACAGCAAAAGACAATCAATATGCTGTAGGTTCAATGGAATCCTTTAAAACAAACCGACTTGCTACATTTCATTCCACTGTAAGAAGAAACCAGGGATTAAGAATAGATCTAAGCTGTGGCGTAAGGTGCCACCAGACTTCTCATTGAAGTAAAATCTGTCTTAGAAAGTGCTATCCACTTGATCTCAGCATGACTTCATGTGATGAAATAAGTGTAAGAAATTGAAGCAAGCGTCAGCTATTACGGGTGTTTGCTTGACAGCTTGCATCTCTGTTTCGGACTCTTACATGGAAGGAAGAAAGGTTTTTCTCAGGTTGCCCCTTCAATTGAAATGACTACTTTAGATTTTGGATCTACATTTTTTAATATATGTTTGTTTTGTAATGCGTAATATTTATTAAAACAAACAAAACGTAGGATAAAGAGGGCCTTAACAATTTGACAGCGCTGTCACAACTGGCTGTTTGCTGCTAGCAACACTTAGGTTAGCATCGGCTAAAAATCTTACAATCTGTGCTTAAAAAAGAGGCAATTTCACAGTTGGAATAAATCTGGATGGCTTTGAAACATCCTTATGGCATCAAGGTTTAATTCGTTTAATTTTATGATAAACACTCATGCTTTAAACGTTGAGATTTATGAAACCTTAATGTTCCATAATAATGTCTCATATGTGACATTATAACCTGTCAAATATGTGAAAGAGAATAACGTGAATAGTTTCAATTCAATGTTCTTTAGGCATTAGGAGCACATTTGAATTAGACAATCTTAAAAATAACCATTTACAGAAAAAAGGTAGAACCTGTACAAACTGCGCTACAAATCAAAACCTGGAAATAACCACAACATGGAGCCGTGTCAATACGGAGCTCTACGAATGCCCAACAGTTCAAATCCACTGCAGGGAAACTGTTTCTCTTTCCTGCGTGTCTGGCTCTTGGTATTGTTCCCAGTTGAGCAATTGTGTGACAGTTTGTGTGGGTGTTGACATTAGGAAATGAAACTCTGTGACTCCGCATTAAATATTCAGCACAAACAGACGGACAGAAATGAGGCAAACTGAACGTAGGAAAATCTGATGAGCGCGTGTGAGTGAGTCATGGCGACTCGGCCTGTGGCAGCCCGGTTGGGAGGAGTAGGAGGCGAGTGGTAGGGGCAGACTGTGGGGGCTGGATGTGAGAACGACGTGACGGTTTGATTTATCTGATCCGTTCTGATGCATTCTTTTGTCATTGTCCTCTGACCTCTAATCAGGGATTCATTTTCACAGGGCCGATGCTCAGCGAATCTAAATTAGCAACATTGTCCGACCAGTAATCAGAATATCCTAAGAGGTACCTTGATTGCAGATTTCCTAACAAATAGCAAATAGCTCATCGACGGTTTAATTGTTGGAAGAAGTCGGCGTGTTTTTCTCCACAAAGACATTACTTGTGTTGATACCCGGGGAAGCTTACATAAATTGGGAAAAAAGTGTAGTTAGTGAAACTGGATCCAGCCATGGTGCGTTCTGAAGTCACAGTTGGCTTTCGTCCACTGGTGACGGACAGTAGCAGGCTTCTGACTTCTCTACAGTCTTGGACCAGAATTAAAAGAAACCCCCCACTGAGGAAGTTCGGCTGGGCCAAAACCTCCCGGCTTCCAGCGAAGGGCAGAATGTTGAAGACGCTGCTGCTTCGAGGACAACGCGGATAATTAACAAAACCCAACTAAACTCCAGGTTTTCTTCCCCCGGAGTGAGAGCCCGCCGCTCGCTCCTTTGCCTGCGGGTTTAATCGAGAGTGACGGCTGAAAGTGGATGCGAATCGGTGAGGTCGCACTGTGAAAGGGGCGAGGTGAAATGAACATCCTCTCACCACTTTGCCAGCGAACAGCGGGAAACTTTGTACACAGCGGTAGCGTCTTCTTGTCTTGTTAACACTCTTGCTCCCGATGGCCATGACCTTACAGGCTGACCCAATTATTCATTCATTCTGTCTACCCTATTAATTATTTTCAAGATCAGAAGTGGCCTCATTTACAACCTGAAAAATGCAGAGTAAAGAAATGGCGCCATGGCAACAGATCCGTAGAGAGACACGGTCCTTCTGATCTAATTTACACTGTCCGTGCTGACTGGCTGTCAGGAGACTTGGGTAAAAAGTTATAAAACGGAGTTCATGTGGGATTTGGTGAAACACCTGTTTTACAGACATTACACTTGCCAAGGGCATAGTCAAAGTGTAAAACAACCAGAGCTGAGTTGTCAAACATAATTCTCCTTTAGACTGGTAAAAGGTTTAATGCTTAAGCAAAAATCTGCCATTTCTTCTTCAAATTAGGTAAAGCATTAAGTGGTTTGAACCATGAAATGATGTGTAAGATGGATAAGTGGGGTTGCATGAGCTTGTGCCTACTTATAAGCTTTTTCTGCATTCATGAAAGCAAAAAGTGGAGCAAACTGATGTAGCGTAGCCTTTCAATAGATATCCAGACTTTCATCCAATGACTTGTAGAAAGTTTTCATGTATTAAAACTGTAGTAGCTGTAATCTTTTTACGTTTTCAAATTTTTTTTTTTATTAAAGGCACTTTCTGGCATATCTTTGCTTTTGGTTGTCTTGGTCTGTCTGACCTCAGATAGTCTCGAACAGCCGAGGCCAGATCTGCTTTCTAGTTGTACCATTGCTCACACATCTCTTGGAAATCACACACACCGAAAAAGAAAATCTGGACCCCAACCCTCACCAGCCATGGTTCTCTCAATGTTTATTTATTTTTTAATGTATCTTATTAGCAATGGTTGACCGAAATGGCAAAGTTAGGAATAACTTCAGTTTTGCAAAAACATTTTTACTGCTTGACTTTGTTTTTGTTTTTTCAGAAAAAGAGCTAATGCGCAAAAGCCGAGAACATATTTGCCGAATAATTTCTAACGTAGCAAACCTTCCCATCCACTGGTGGGTCTGTGCCCTACCAGAGGCCAGACTTCATAGTCTCAGTATTTTAGATATGTGTGGTCCATGCTAGCTTGCAACTTCTGCATATAATTTACCACAGCCATGCGTAGCATCAACGCCTGACGAAGTTACGCTCTGCGTAGCCTGATTAATTCGTTCCAAACCAGTACATGGACACGCACTTAATTCGCCTTTTCCTTTTTTGTGACACCACAATACATTAAAGACCTGCTGTTGTTGTATCAACCTTCCAGACCCCTCGGGTCTTTTGGTTCTGGTTCTGCTCTGCATCCCCAGAACCAGAACCAAACGAGGAGAATCAACATTCAGCTTCTATGCACCACAAATCTGGAACAAACTTCCAGAAAACTGTAAAACATCTGAAACACTGAGTTCCTTTAAATCTCCACTAAAATCCCACCTGGTTAGAGTTGTATTTGAAATGTAATCAATTACAAATTTAACAATGGCTCTTGACTTAATGTAATGTATTAATTGTTGTTGATTCTATGTTGCATGACTTTGTGTTTTTGTGTTTATTATTTAAAGCACTTTGAAATGCCTTGCCGCTGAAATGTGCTTGGCAAAATTTGATTGATTGATATTCCATACACTACTTTGAAACCTTTTCCCGTTGGCAAACTTAGTGAAGTTGCAGATATATGATGCCCTTCTTGACAAAATTATTGTGGGAATATAGAGAACTGTGCTGCTAAAAAAAAAAAAAAACTTAAAAAAAATAACAATCAAAAATCCTAAAAAAACACTTTTGTGGATTATGTTATGAGGTTACAATTTAATGTGCTGTAGTAGTAGGAGTCCTGTCTGGTGAGCCAGATAAACCTTTTTGATGGATTAGGAACCATGTTGTCCATTGCTGCTCCAGGGGAGGAAAGCTTACCCCCGACAAGGTTCTAACTCAGTGGATTACTCTGGAATGAAGGGAGAGATTAGTGGTGAACATAATAAAATGATGCAGGAGATAGGTGTGCTTTTTGGTTTCAGTCCATTTGGCATTGGTGTTGTTCAAACCCCACATACTTCACATTAGAGTACAAGTTAAAGCAGAAAGAACTTTTATAGGTTTCCGCAAAAAAAAAAAAAAAGGGGGAGGTTGATGGAAAAATAAATACTTATTTCAATCAAAGTTTATTGTTTTGTTAAAGTTCTGGACTGAAGGCTTAGCTTGAGATTTTACAGGTAAAAATGAAACCCATTTACTTGAAAAGTTTGAAGTAAAATCTTCCAACAGTAGTAGACAAAAAGTTACATTCTTTTTCCAGAGGCGTTCAGCTTCTGAAACTATGCAACAGTAGTTGCACTTCCATTGACCATATAACTGCGAAAATTTAAATTGCGAAAGTGAATTTTTTAATGGAAATGAGGCAATTTTGAAAATGCTCACTTTCTTTTGATAAAGTTTTTGTGCTCTGGTGAGGTGGTTTTATGGAAGTCTTATTGCAGTTTCACAAAACTGCAATAAGACTTTTTTTCTCACATCTCTGGAGTAGGGCTCTAATCTCACTAATCTCACAATACAATCTGATACTTGAGATTCTCCTCACAATGCGATTTATATTGTGATATTCCGCTAATGATACAACTTAAATGTTAATTGTGTGTCTTTGTGTATTTGGTTATACAGAAAATTAACCTTTTTTGATTTATTCACTTATATAATGTCATTTATCTATTTCATTATGTAATTAATTGTAACTGTTGCATGTCATTTTTAATGTACATGTGCAACTGGATATAAAATGTTGTGTGATAGCCGTCACTTAATTCATTTAAGTGATTTTGACATAAAACTAAAAGTAGGATTAATGTATTGATACTCGCAGATGAAAAATGTATACTTTCTGAGGAAAAAAAAAATGTTGATAAACATTGTAGAATCGATAAAATTACACAACCCTACCCTGGAGTTATGTTACCACTGGCAGAAAAGACGAAGAAGACAACAGGAAGTTCTATATGTTCCTTATTTTATAGAAACGCTGCAATCTCAAAATCGTGTTGTTTTTTGGGGGGTTTTTTTACATTAGTGGAATATGGACAAAATTTTGCACACATTTATGATGTAATAAAATTTTTTCTATTGTGGACAATAATGAAAGACTAATACATAACATATTCAAATTCACACAGTTGGGGTTGCTTTTCCTTCCACAAACTTGGTTAAAAAAAAGAGAAAAGAACAGAAAAATTAATCAGAATGAATTTATCGGTTTACCATTTTTTCCTCTTGTTCTGCTTTCCCTCAGCCGAGCTGAAAGGAGTCCCTTTACGTAAGCTGACCTCCGCTGTCACATCTGCTTTATTTCTGCCATCTGGTTTTATGCTCTTGTATATTGTGTTGAGTTCTCATTTTAAGAGCTGTTTAAGATTGCAGGGCCCTGCACAGTGGGACATTCAGTTTAGCTCCACAGGCTTCATGGATCAGCTTCATTCCTGGGGAACTCAGTCTAGCTTCTGGTTTTAGTGGATCTGCGTTGGTGGAATATGTGTTCTACCAATTTATTAAACTATTTAACCCAATCATTTATGGATTGACAGTCATTTAACACAATGTCGTTTACTTTTTAGGGTAATTGAAGAGTGATTTATTTGTTTGTTTTGCCTTAGATTCAGTTTTGAAGCAAAAATAGTCGGTCTACCAAAGCAATTTTATCATGTTTTGATAAACAAAAAGGTGTAATTGTGTTAAATTCTGTCACAGTCAGGTTTTGATGTAATTGGGGTTGGTTCAGACTCGATTTTTGAATCCCTGAAACCTTGTGTTTGTCACATGCAAGGCAGGTGTGTATGCTCCTTCCTCCTCCTGATTACAGGATGTGACTGGCAGGTGTGCTTTGTTCAGCAGTGTTTAACCTGTCCTACAGTAGCAGTGTTTCCAGTGTCCTCAATGGTGTTGCGAGAATTATGCAAATTGGAATTACAAAAACAAATTTGATAATGTAAACAAGCCTATTTGGAAAAGACAAAGTTTTTTGATAGGTTTTTGTGCTAAGAAGAGGTGGGTCTTTTTGCTTTTACAAGATTAGTGTATTTCGCAGAGCTGCAATGGAGACACCTTTTTTTTTCGCATCGTGCGAGTCACAAGATCAACAACCAGATGCTGCTACTGGCGGAAAAGACGAAGAAGACAACAGGAAGTAGTTGAAGGTTGATGGCGCAGCATGTCATTAAGACTTATTGTGTGAGCAAACTTATTCGCATGTGATTTTGATTGCATTTCATTTGGAAACGATGCACTTGCCAAATCGAGTTTTTTTGACATTAGTGGAACTTCGCCAAAAGTTTTGTAATGGAAATGCAGCTTTAGACTCGACACAATCTCCTGGGATTCCTTAGATAGAAAACTTTTGAACCAAGAACTTTGCTGTTTGTTTGATAACTAGAATCAACTGAAATAAATGAATGATTGTACTGAACTGACTTTTTTTGTAAATCTGGCAGTAATGCAACTTGGGTGTGGTTAGTAAAACCAAACAAGTAAACTTAAGGGGGTCAAGTTGCTTTGGTTGTTAAATGAAATGCTTTTTGTATTGACTCCAAATAGCTTTTTGATGTAAAAAAAGTGTTTTTGATCTTGAGCATTTAATTGAGAAGTAATAGAAAAAGAAAGAAGAAACCACTTAGTAACTGATTCTCTTGCTTTTAAAAGAAAATTGCTTTTTATAAACTCTTGAATCTTGCTCTTTGGAGTTTTCTCCCACAGCGACGAGATTATCCGTCTTCACAAGGTTCGGGTTTGTCACCTTTTGAATATTTTTCTGGTAGAAATGTCTCCCCTGCTGGATGATTAGACCAGTGCCTGAACACCGCTGTGAGGCCCCACTGAGACTTTTCTCTACTGTCGGTGTAGCAGGAGTGCCATTTGATGCATGGGGAATTATGCATCAGCGTGTCTGCTCCAAAAAAGAAGGGGAAGAAAAAAAAAAAGAGAGAGTTCTCCTCTCTTTGTTGTGAGTTGCAGCCTCGTTTTCTTTGAATTCGAGTTCTGAAAGTTTAAGACTGTCATCACCTCTTAAAACAGAGAAATTCAAACAGCAGGTGATACTTCAAAACTGGTGATATTATTAGTATCAGCTTACAGGAAGAAGAAAAGCAGCAACGTTACCAGTAAGGTGACAAACTTGAAAGGGTGGTCACTTATTCAACTTCAGCTCTGTCACTGAGGAAGATCATTTGAAGATTTTTTTTATATACATTTGATCTCTTTTCAGCTTTCTCATGAAGGTGTAAAGCCAAGAACTCTCTGGGAAAATATTTCTATATATTTTATTCCCTGTAAACTGAACCTTCAAAGCAGACACAGACGTTTCATGGACTCAAACTAGAGGCAGACACGTTTAGCGTTTCTTTCTTCTCGTTTTCACACCGTTTCAGCATCGCCTCGCCTGCTGCCAAACGGCCCGCAGGACCCCCACTCACAGTCAGCTCGGCTTGCGGATCCGATTCCAGATATCTGATGTGTGGATAAGTAGTCTGCGCCGTGGCCACGCTCTTATTGGATGTCTGTGTCAGTCCTACGTCTGCTCGCTCTGACATCATCTGTAGACCAGCCAAGTGGATCTGAATGATCTGTTGCTTTTCACATCTGTTTGTCACCTTTAAACACACAGCTTCATCGTCGAGTGTAAATTTTCCAAACCCATGTTTGTTGTTTTACAGTTTCAGGTACCTATCTTCAATAGTCATTGAGATATAAAATGTCATTTTATACTGTAGCACAGGTTGCTGGGACATGAAGCTAGAAAAGTATTGGGTTAAGACTTTCAGCTGCAATTTCTTTGATCCTTGGTGGAATGTTTAAGTGATCATCAAAGTAGGAATATCATGTGCTCATCAGTTTTCAGTATTCATTTTCTGAAAACATTGTAATATTGTTTCCTGTCATGGAGATATTACTGTCCAAAAATACATATCAATAGGAAGTACTCCAAGCTAACCTTTAGTGTAGTTTATGAAACTTTTTTTTGTGTGTATGAAATATATCTGGAGTTTTGGCCCCAATAATTCACACGGAGCCACTCTGTAGTTGAACCGTAACATTTTTGTACGATTGTTTTCATAACACCAGTGATTGGAGTCTCTCACTCCAGCATTTTTTTCCCCCCTCCAGGGGGTCTTTTGTGGGTTCTGGTGTCCCTTATATGAAAGGGGGAAGGAGAGGGAGAAAGACATGCAAATATCGTTGGGTCCGGGAGTCGAACCCACAACTGCTGTGTCGAGGACTCAAGGCCTCCAAACATGGGTCGCGCTAACCCCTACCCCACCACGGCACCCCCTCAGAGCAAAACCGTACTGTAAGGAATATACATGTGGATATACATAAGCACTTTGCTCATGGGAGATGGGTTTTTGTTTACTATGAGGTGGAAGCTAAGGGTCTACAGTGCTACCCATATATGGAGGCCTCATTCCTTGACGCGGGTGTTACAGGTTCGAGTCCCTGGTATGTTGACCTTTTCAGCATGTCTTCCCCATTACACACAAACTACTTTTCTGTCATTTCACTTTCACATTAAGGTCAGTGGATACCAATAAATCCTTTAAAAATAATAAAACTGCATGCAGGGTTGATGAGATGCTTAAAAACTGGACTGTAAACCGATCTCCCAGTCAGGATGGGGAGGGACTTGGTGCCACTGTATATGTACTGTAAAGGCGCATTAGTGTGTGGTTTCTCCCTCTTTAGAGATTTTTTTTAATTTATAAACCCGTCTAGGACTGTAAGGCAGCTAATTTGGGATTTTTTGGAGTAGAGGTCATTATCAGACTTTCTGCTCGGGGCCAGAAATATCTGGTCAAGGATAAACTTCTTCACTGTTTTTAGTATTTCTGTATTCACTGCTGTCCTTGTAATTTTAGAGAGTTCATAAAGGCCTTACAGCTGTAGGGAGTATGTGGCATTTCTATATCAACTTGTTTTTAAGCAATGTCGTAACAATCTCAGCACTTTATTTCTATTCTGTCACTGACAGTAAGTAGCATTTAAACATAGCACACTTCTGCGTTCATGTTACTCAATAGTGGCACAAATGAAAATCTTGCGTTAAGACACCATACGAAGGCTGAACAAATGTTTGCCCTTTGATAAGTTCAGCGTCTCAGAAACATTTTTGACCTCTGCCTTTTTTCTGTGGTTCCTGAATTCAGAATCAGGTGGAAGGGAAACAGTGACTGGAATAGCTGATGAGAGGAACAAAGCCAGATTCCTGGATGTAGAGTATTGCTGGCTTGTTGGAGTGTGAAACCAAAAACTTCAAAAGGGAATAATTTATGAATGTTACATGTTCATCTTTCCAATAGTTCTATAAAATCCTGTATTTTGGCTCTTATCAGTGGAGGCCCTGTCCTGGAGAGCAACTCTGGATAAATGGCAAAAATCATCAGTACCAGTGAACCGACAAAAACCCAATAGGAGTAAAAAGGCTTATGAAAAGCACACATGCGTCTACTGCATGGGAAAGAATGATGTTAGCAGAGAGACAGCAATCCTGCAAAACATGTGAAGGAAATAAATGCCATTTTAATAGACCATCCCGCCCTCTCCAGCTTTTACAAGACCTGCGCTCCCGAGGACCATCCGTTCATCATCTGCGGATCCACGGCTGCCAATAAATCCTAGACAAGCCTTTTCCTGCTGTCTGACATGCAGGCGGCGCACAAAGAAAGATGTTTTACAGTAAAACCACAGGCGTATAAAAGATCCCGCCGACTCCCTACGGAGATTGGGGGGGGAAGGAGGCAAAGTCCGGAGCGACGCAGAGTCTTTTCTCCGGGGACCGGAAAAGAACATCTTTATGGCATGTGTAGAGTGTGGGTTTCAGAGGTTGTAACAGGATCGATGACACTGTGCCAGAATGGGTCCGTGTCTTGACTGGGCCTGAAATCTGGGCGTGATGTCAGACTCGGTTCTTAAACTTCAGAGACACGTAAAGACAGTTGTAAAGTCAGCCTTCTGTCACATGAAGAACATTTCCAGAGTAATAAATGCATGAATAGACGAAAAAAAGACTCGGAAAAGTAAAACGCTTACCTTATCTGATGAGTTTGTTTTCTTATGACTTTCCGCTTGTATCTTTTAATGGAAGTCAGATTTCTGGAGAGTACGATTAATATTTGTCCCCGTGATCCAATTCTTCCACCTGAGTTTTGGATCCAGAGTAATAGTGGGCCATATGATTGTTTCTGTACTTAATGCTGTTTTTTTAATCATTTAACACAAACAATGTTCCTTCTGCCTCACAGTTATGCACTTCTTTGTGTTCTATCACATAAAATCTTTTTGCAAGTGCTGTAGTTTGGATGGAGCAGTGTTTTGGTGTCTAATAGGACAGAGGCCAGAGGAAAATATCAGAGGATTTGCGAAACAAGCAGGGAGGCTTGAACCACAGCGAGTTTAAAAAGGAACAAGAAAGGGAGCTGACGCTGGAGGATGTGGCAACAGCGTTTTATCCAGGACCTGCAATGACTTCCGAACAACTCCCGTCTGACGAGAAGGCAAAAAAAGAAAAAAAAAAGGGAAGGAGCCAGAGGTCAGGGTAGAAGGGAGTGTGTGCTGACTAAGCCATTCGAAAGGTCTTGTTATGAACTCACTGTTAACCTCTTCATCCTGTGGGGAGGAAGACTGGGGCCTGGGAATCGTGTTGCAGCGCGGAGAGCTCCTCTTATCCAGCCATAACTCAGCAGAGGACAGCTAAATGTCATCACCTTCACATAGCTTCTGGGAGGAAGGCTCCTCCCAACCTTTTAGGCCGTTATTACTCCCTCGCTGATTATATTTAACTTCATAACTCTCCAGACCGTGGTCCGGGTAGACCGGGTTGCAAGGGCATGCAAGCGTGGGTCCCAACCGGTCCGAGCCGTTACTGTCAAGGTTATCTTCAGCTGTGTCTATGATATATAGGCACTGTCCAAACGTGTTCTTAACCTTTGAACTTTTTCACATTATCTTATTAGAACCACAAACGTTGATGCATTTTCTCTGGATTTCACTTGAGAGACCCACACAAAGTGGTGGGTCATTATGAACCCGGAATGAAAATGAAAGTGCTTTCTTAACACTTACAGATCATCAACTTCCTTAAATATTGGCTTAAGTCTACTTTCCAAAAACTGTTTTTAAGCAAAAAATGTAAAAAAAATCTGTCACTGTTGGCCAATATTTTAGGAATGTGATGAAATTAAAGGTGTGGATATATTTTCAGCCCACCTGACTCATCAGTTTGTGGGATCTCTGCTTGGTGTAACTCTGTTGAGGTTTGGACACAGAGTTCACGAGGTGACCAGCAGCTTTTAAAAGTTTGCAAAATACCTCTAGCTCAGTCAGTTTGGATGGAGATGTGTGTGATAATCAAGAATCAATACAGGTTCTACGTCTGGACTTGGACTAGACGTTTCTGAAACATGAGTATGTTTTCATCTAAAGCATTAAATTGTAGCTCTGGTTATGTGTATCTGGTTTTCTTGCATTATTACTCTTTATTCTGGCTTCGTCCATCTTCCAATCAAACATCTCAAGCTTCTCTCTTCCTGATGAGGGCACAACAATCCCATCATGCAGTTTTCTCCACTTTAACAAGCATTTCGCTGCCCAAAGAGTTAAATTGTTGTCTTATCCCACAGATTAAATTACATGCAATTTTTTTATTTTGAAAAATGCTTATTATTCTCAATACACTTGCCTGTGGGATGCTGTTTGCTTGGTTGCACAGAAAAAAGGTAACAGCAATAATTTTTCAACTAAATATGTAGCTCTCAACTAAATAGCTTTCTAGCAAAAAAACATTTATGCTATCTTACTAGATGCTTACCTAGCAATCTGAGCTAAATATTTAGTTTGGAAAATAAATGCTTACTAAATATTTAGTTTGGAAAATAAATGCTTATCTTGCAGTTTAAATTAGCTTGGAAGCTAAAAGTTTAATTAGCAGCTATGTGTTTAGCTGCCAACTAAATAGCTTTTTAACTAAATATTTAGATTGTTAGCTTAATATTTAGCATCCTAACTATATGTTTAGTTAGCAACCTAAATCTTTAGCCAGTAAGCAAAATATTTAGTAAAATATCTGATGCTTGCTAAATATTTAGTTAGCAGGCAAAATATTTAGGCCTGAATTAAATATTTAATTCAGAAATCAAATAGTTACTTTGGAAAATGTTCCAAAGTAAATAAAGTTAAACTAATTATTTAATTTGGACCTAAATGCAAACCAACTATTTAGCTCAGAATTAAACATTTAGTTGGAAACTAAGTTTGCAAACTACATATTTTAGACTGTGAATTAAAGTCTTAGTTTGAAACTATGGCTTTTATAAATGAGTGGATAACATGGTGAAGATATGACCCAGTTGTTTTTGTCTCTGACAGGGCTAAATAAGCCAAGAATGTTGCTGTTGGCTTCTAATTCTGTGACTTTACAGAAGGCATCCCATGCTTTACACGACACTGTAAAATACATTGGACTTTGTGATGCTAAAAAGCAACCTCAAGGAGTACATCTGCAAAGTGCTATAAATAATTACAGCGGTTCAAGACTGTTTTTTTTTTTTTTTTTTTTTTGCTAACCAAGCACTCGCCTTATTTCCGTTCCAACGCCAACCGTTGCTTTGGACACTTTTCTGTAAACAAAGTGGAGAAGATATTCTCGGCAAGTTAATGCGAGCGCATTCAGTGGGTGAGTGCAGGATTCTCAGAAGTCATCTTGTGAAGAGGCGGACATTGTCACAATATCAGCCCGCAGCAGATGGTGGAGTAGACATCTGCTACCAAGGAACCGAGGAGTGCGTCTGATATTTCCAACTTCAAAAGCGCCTCTCCAGTGCAATTATGTTCGGCTCGCCCAGAGTGACAACTCTTGGAAGGCAGGCGCAGCATTTTCCGCTCGCAAGGTGAACATCAGCTGTATTTAGGTCCTGGTGGAGGCAGTCATTTGTCATCACCACAGGTGGGCTATTGTGAAACAAGTGGCGAAGATGTAAAGTCCTCAGTTTGGTCCTCTGCTGTCAGTGTAATAAACACTGAGGGGCTTCAAATTAGACTACAGCAGTCACAAGCAAACGTGCGCTTGAAACATAATTACCAAACAATTTATGTTGGCTTTGATTTGAGGTTCTCATTGTTTGACTCCCACAACCGACCTGACAGACGCTACGTAAATAAACCACTAACACTAATGAATCAATGTTGAAACATTCAGGCACTTTGATTTTTAAAACCTATCTCAATCACATAGACTGTATGATGTTCACACCAGAGGCAACGCTGCTGGTTTCACACAAGGTCCTAATTAACTCAGGCTGTTTCTGACTCATTGGAAGTCCGCCGTGGCAGGGCAATTAAGACGAAGGCTCAGCACACTTGGTAGCGGTCTGGTAGCGATTTGCACCTGAAATTATTCAACCCTCTCTGTAAATTAGGTTTTAAATAGCACATAGACAGTTTAAATAGTTGAATAAATGCTTATTATTGGAGGCTTTTACGCCAAATTCTGGGACGTCTGAGAAAGCCGAGACTCTAGAGCCGACGACGATCACAGACACGGATTACTTGTTTGAAACGTTTATTTGATTAAATAATTCAAAGAAGGCAGACGTGGGAAAAAGTGGGAGAGCGTGAGATCAGGAGGAGGTGAGAACGTTGTCAGTATATTATCTTCAGTTTTTATAAAATGCAATATATCAGTTAGATAATATATCCACTAACAAGAAATTAAGCTTTTTAGCTAAATATTTAGCTTGCCAGCTAAATATTGAAAGCAAACAAAATAAATTGTTAGCTTGCGAGCTAAATATTTAGTTGGCTAGCTAAGTATTTAGCAATGTAGCGCAATATTTAGTGAGCTAGTTAAATAATTAGCTTGCTGCCTAAATAGTAAGCCAGCAAAATAAATATTTAACTTTATTTTGCTGGCTACTCCCTACATCCCAGTGTGCTAGCTAAATATTTAGATTTGAGATAAATATTTAATAATCACAAGTACCTCAAAGTTGCCCAATGCTTGGTTTCAGAAGCTGTCTTGTATAAAATGAGTTTGACTATCTAAAACATGTCAAAAAAAAAAAAAGCCGAAAGTAGCATGTCTGTATAACACTTCATCTCGAAGTTAGCTTTGGACACCTGACACAGTTAGCCTCATGATGACCACCCAAGAGAAGAAGAAAAAAAAAATCCTGGTTTTTAAGAAAATATCTTTATCTTTTTTATCTGTACGTTTGTTACCTCTCCCCTACATCCCAGAGTGATAAATGATACGACTAAGTGTCCACTCCCCTCCTGTTTTACTTTCAGTCTCCACCTGAGTTCCTTACCTCCCTACTTTTTTATTGTTGCTTAAAAATAAAAGGGAGTCAAATGATGGAAGACACACACACACTCACACACCTTTTGACTTTAAAACATGCTATCTAATGCCCCCAGACCATTACTGATTTTGTTTTATCTCTGATATTCGTTGTGCCACATTGGAGGCTCTGCACGCCCACATACACACACACACACACACACCCCGAACCGCAGCCATACTTTCTAACCGTTCAGCCCTATCTCTGCTCTGTGTAATACAACTTGGTCAGAAAGGTCTAGCAGCTGAGTTCTCATCCAGAGCCTTTGGAAACCGTGATGAAGCGCAGCACATTCCTCAATCTCATGAGGGGGTGCCTGATAAGAAACACATTTCACCAACAAATCTTAAAACTAAATAAAAAAAAAAAGAAATTCCATCTACATGATGCAACTCTGCCCTCAGAATTAGAGTGGGTTGTGGAAATCTTTTTTTTTTCCTTCTTCTTTTTTCCACAGGACAACCTAAAGTGGTGTACTCTAAATAACTGGGCTTCACGGAAGAGAGGCAAGAAGAAATAGATTGTTAAGAGAAATCCGTAAGAAGCCTCAGTTCTCAGCTGGTGGGCCGAGACTCAGACGACGTCCCAGACTCGTCTTAAGTGAATTTGTTCTTTGGGAAAAACAATAAGTATAAAAAAAGACCCCCCAAAACATCTATTTATTGCCTTTAACTGTACATGTCAACAAATCTATGCAATGTAGGGTGACACCTGCTGTGTCGCACCATATTAAGAAGACATTATGCTACCTATGCAAGAGAGAAATTAAGCACAACACAGGCTATGTAAAATATGCAGGGCCGGATTTACTTGGTTGTGGGTCCCTGGGCAGTTTTGGTGCCCTCTCCACTAAAGACAAAATCTTTCAACAGTCCATTTGTAGGTCATCGTATACTCCAGCGTGTATGAATTAATCCGCTGTACAGAAAGGTTAGTTTTACCCCTACCAGCAGATGCATGTTGTTTCCCCAAAAAATCTGTAAAAATTCTTTATAATTTGCAAATACTGTTGGTATTTATAAAACTTTCCAAATTTTACTAAATATAATGACATATGAACATGAGTTTTATATAAAATACAAATTTCTTTATATAAAAAAAAAAAGAAAAACTTGTGTTTGAGACGCCCCCAGAATCCAGAGCCCTGGGCTAAAGCTTCTGGAAGCCCTTTCTAAAATCTGGGCCCAAAGACACAGATATTGTATTTTTTATTTCTTAGTTGCTCTTTTTCATTTAATGTGTTTTACATTAAAGTAAGTCTTCTAAAATTACTTTCAGCTTCATGAAAACTGATTGAAAAACCAATTCAAAAAAACAAAACAAACAAAAAAAAACAACTTTTAACTATGCTATTTTTGTTTCTCATCCAACTTTGTTTTGTGTTGTTTCACAACCCCTGCAGGTTTTCTTCTGGAATTTTTAAAAAATCTTTTTCTGCAGCGCTGATTCCGACAGAGGCCCTCAGGTCTCTCAAATTTTTCACTAACAATTCTCTGCTCTCCTCCACAAATAGGCTCCATCTTTTTGTTTTGAAGCCTCTATCGCTTTCAGATTGAGTTTCACATCTCACTTTGGTGTGCATTGATATTTTTGTTTTAGCCAGACTGTAACACTCTATTCTACCATTTCAGGTTGAAACTTGACCATCGTTCAATATAATAAATTGGAAAAGCTTGAAAAAAAGTTCTAGATTTTCTTAAAACCTGATCAGCTGAGGTCCGCTGGTTTAGATCAAAAGATATGCATGTGCTACAATGGTCCAGTCAAAGTCCAGACATAAAATCAATTGATTCAAGGATTCAAAATTCAAGGAACGGACATTAAAAGGCCGTTCAAAGAAAGTTTCGCGATCAAAATGCAGTCTGGGTGAAAAACCGATGGAATTGTGGCGGAGGTTATTTGGAATACCAAAGCATCGTCCAATCCTGGAAGAAAAGACTTGAGTCTAGGGCAGAGGTTCATCCCAGCCAGAGCGATATAGATGGTTAGAATTGCCCACTCAAAGTCTAGACTTCAATGTAATTGAGAAGAATAGTGTTCACAGACACCCTCAATCTGGTCTTATTGACCCTGAAGCAATTTCAAAAGGAAAATGGACAAAAACGTTATCCACTAAATCTCTGAAACGGGGAGAGACACGCCCCCAAAAGACTGAACGCTGTAACTGTGAAAAACACCATTTTCCTCCCCGGGTTCCCAAAGTGTTGTCCTGTCACTCAAAATCCCAGTAAAATCCACTGAATTTTGTGATCGTAATGTGAGAAAGTCCCGGAACTAGAATGATGCTTTCACTCTTTGATAAGTGAAGACATGCGACTTGAAGCAGTTCATTTCAGGCCATGATGTTTGTGGGGTTTTTTTGTCCTGAGTACTATAAGAATAGAATATCTTCGGCTCTCCGTGTATTCATTCCACGTCAGCCCTCTTTAATCTATAATTGATTGTGTTTCAGAAGCTTTTGTTTGGCTTCATTAAGATCTGAGGCTAGGATCAGATAAAAGTGTTTCTCTCCCTTCTTCTTTTGCCTGGTGCTCATGGTGGATGTGTTTACTGCGCCGCTTCCTTCCCCTCCTTCATGCACGAGAGAGAGACTCTTGATCTGTGAGTGCTTTCAGTGTTGACAAAAAAAAAAAAAGAAAAAAAAAAAAAGGAAAAGCAGAAAAAAGTTCCATTTACATTAGTGCTTTAGAGGTCCTCACTGACCAGGGAGGACATTTCTCCAGTTTGGGTGAAGCGTTTGCCTCCAAAAGGGTCCTGGCCTCCAGGCTTTGAAATTGTTTACACACTTGCTTAAACTTCTCAGAGTCGGCCGGCTTTTATCCCCCGGCGTCCTTCACGGGCTCCTGAGGCCATCGCTGCTTTTATCTGAGCCTTTTGTTGGGTGCTACAAACTTTTGCATGATAAATTAGCAGTTAGGGTTCCCAGAGTGCTCCTCATTATAACCAGATAAAGTGTGAGAGAGTTCGTTTGAGCAATGACGAAACTTCTGGCTGGGATGTGGCAGCATGTCTGGGTTCTTGGTGCTGCTTAGGTGGAAAGTGGTATGATTGCTTATAAGCGACCCCTGACCTGCACACACTGGCGTGTAGTTGGAATCAGACGTGCGCACTTCTCCATATTGCGCATACAAATGAAAGGATGTGAAAATAGTTGACACAAGCAGCTGTGAATAACATGTCTCATGTATTTTAGCTTGAAGCTTTGGAATAAGATTTATAAGGGAGACTTTCTTTCTCTTGTAGCATTTAAGCGTCTTGTGAGCGTCCGCTGGCTTTGCGTCGCAAATCGAACCTATTTAAACTTTATCCTCAATGTTTGGGCTATTTTTCAGAATTTCCACTTTGTTCCTGAAGTCTAATTTTGAGGTAACTATAACAAACAAAAGGGTGAAAGAAACACACAAAAAATTTATTTTTTTTTTTCTTCAACCAAGTGAGTCCAATACTCCATCATCACAAAAAGAAGTAGGAGAAAAAACACACTTCCATTTTTTCCATCAAGATTCTGACTCAGTAGCCTTGAAACGTCTCTCAGTCATGAATTGGAGGTGTTTATATATTTACAGTTCAAAGTGAATCCATTTAATGGTCTCCTTTTGGATTAGGTACAAGAAATAGCCATCCAGGACTTACTTTTGATGACTCAGACATCCAATATGTGACGCTTTGAGTGTCTTTCTGAATAGCTCCCCGTTGCCGAAGATGAGAAAATTTGGGCAGAGACTTCGGAATAAGGCTCAGGAGAAAAGAGGGGAGCGTCCATTTGGGGGGAATCGCAATACACGAGGCATTTGAAGTTGAGATCCTAAAATGAGTCCGTAATAGAGGCTGTGACTTGGCTCTTCCTCCCCAGAATAATGTGAAAGCCCCGGTGAAGATGCTATTCATCCGGCCGGCCTTTAAAGACGCAGTAATGCTCCTCCTGAAGGTGCTGAAATGGAAACTTGATTGGCATCATGAGAAACTACGAGCCGCTTCTTCGTGGCTTTTAAAGTCGTGGGAAGGTGACATCGTGGTCTTTGCCCCGTGGTGGGAGAAGCCACAAATACAAATTAACGTGATTATGTTGAGCTAGTAAATGGAGCTGACATTTTCTTCATTTAAAAGAAAAAAAAACTGAGAGAGAGAGAGAGATAGAGAGAGGAGGAAGCCTCTCTTGTCGTTGGATTGAGGCTCAAGTTTTAATGGATGTGAGCAGCAGCCAGTAAGAAATGTCACAGAAACTTTTAATTAAGTCTAGCCTGTAATTAAAAAGGAAAAAAAGAGGGGGGGGGGTGAGTTGGTGTGGAGGGGAAGAGGCGCTGGCAGCTGGAAGCCTGTCTGCCTCGGCGCCGGGGTCACTCTCTGCCCACTTGATTATTGCTGAGGCTCCAGCCCACGTCGGGTGTCTCTCAGCTTGTCGTTTACCATTAATCAACATGTACTTTACCGAGAACAAAAGATAAGCGACTCGGTGACACCAAAATTAGCGCTCCTCTTGTTCACCGCGGTCTTGGCGTGCGCTTTCTGAATCGGCTTGTGATTTAATAAATGCATGTTGCTGGTTGTGCCGTGGCGCTGCTGGTCGAGGTTTTATTGTAGAAGATGTTATTGTTGTCAAAATACTTAGGACTGAAACGCTTTCAAAGTTCTACTTATTACATGTGCCAACTTCAATTCTGTAGATGAAAACAGTCGAATGTTTCAATATGGAATGGAGACAAGGAAGAAAGGGAGGATGGCACACGATTAAAGAAAAGGAAGTGAGAGAGGGAGGAAGGAGGCAAGTATGCAAGGAAGAAACTGAGGGAAGAAGTAAGGAAGAAAGCACATAAAGATGTAACAGGGATGAAGCATGCAAAGAATAAATGAAGGAAGGAAGTGAAGAAAAGAAGGCTGGACACGAAGAAGAAAGAAAAACGGATGAACGCAAAGAAGAAGGAAAGGCAGGAGAAAAGTATGTAAGGAATACAAAACAGAAAGTTCAGAAGAAAGGAATAAAGGAAATGAGGAACAAACCGTACAAGGAAAGAAGAAAAGGACAACTGATGAAAGCACATCATTAAAAATCGAAAAGAACCAACCAAGGGAGGAAGGAAGGAAGATAAAAGGAAGTACACAAGGAAAAAAGGACGTAACAGAGGGAGGGAGCGAAGAAGAACGCGCACGAGGATGGAAGGAGGATCAAGCAGGCAAAGAATGAATGAAGTGAGGAATCAGGGTCAGGCACAAGAAATGATGGAAGGACACAAAGAAGGGAAGATGGTAGGAAGGACATAACATTTAGACAGTAGTGTAATAAAATCTGAAAGTACAAATATTTTCCCACATTTTATTTTTTCTTTCATACTCGGATCAAGCCTGTAAAACACAAAAATCCATTTCCAGTTTTTTAGACCATCCCAGACGGAGTTGGAACCCTGTTAAACCGTAAAGCTTCCTAGACTCTTTGGGGAAGGGAAGGACACCAGAGAAAAGAGGATCCTACTGGGATTTAAAGTCATTGTTTTTTTCCCCTTCCACTTCCAGAAAACGGAGGCAGACCCACTCCACTGCCAGACTCTGTCTGCTTCGACTTGCAATAATGCTGTAAGAAGCCTCAATCTCTGGGCTTAAGAGAGGGCGACTGAAGCTTTGGTGACTTAACAGACGAGTCAGACAGCTGAGAGGCTGCTGATCGACTGTTCTGCTGGCAGCAAACTGAGAAAAAAAACTGTTTTTTAAAATACTTTTATTTACCATTTATTGAACTAAAGAGCCAAAGGATTATTTGTACTAGTACTGACCAAAGTATACTCACCAGACACTTCACTTTATCCTTTGTGTTTTTTTCAGAACTTTGCCGGTTTTGGTCGACATGGCAGCACCACTCAGTATTTGAAGATTTGTTGGCTGCAGATCCATGATTCCACTCTGGTGCGGTCAGAGGACTAAAAGTGAATACTGTCATGTTCAGCAAACCATTCTGAAATCATCTCATCTCTGTGACATGGTGCATTTTTTTTTCCTGCAACAGCCGGAAAAGCTGGGAACTCTGGAATGACGAAGGGCTGGACATGGTCAGCCAGAAAACTCAGGTAGGCTGTGGTGTTTAAGCCATGATGGATCCATTCGTTCATGTTTATGTGAACTTAGAAACCCTCTATCTAAATGCTGCATCAGAAATGAAGTCGTAGAGACTTTTCCCCACCTGACAGTCTGGTTGCCTCTGCCTGATTGGAGACCAAAGTTGTGACATTTGTTACATTTTCAGCTGCTGTGGTTCTCTTTCACACTGCACTGTGTCGGACCAACCAAACGCTTTGAAAAACCTGTTCCACTCCTCGCCTGTGGTGGCGCTGCACCAAGAACCACTGAAGCAAACAACATGAAAACCTCTGAAGAAGACAGTGAGTTTCTACCTTCCTTCTAAACAAAATGTAGAAATAGAAAAGAAAAAAGTGTGCCGTCAGATTTTAGCAGGTGTAGGATATTCCTAAAACTGTTCTGGTTTGTTCTGGTTGTATTTACCCAGAATGCACTGTAATCTACTTCCTGCTTTTGGAGCGGCCTCTGGTCGGCTTGGCATTCGCACCAGAGTTCATTTACACCAAACCAAGACCAAGGGTTGTAGCCGACTCAGAGAAAAACCGTTTATCCGCCGTCATCAGTGGCTATGCTAGCTAGCCTTAACATTCACAGCAGGCTCTGCTGACAGGGAGAAGCTGTAGAGTAGCAGAATGACATACAGTTTCAACAAGTATGTAAAGAAATATTTTAAGATAAAAATTAAATAGTTCAGCTTTAAATCCTTCTGATGAATTCAAAAAATTAATTAAAATCTTTTAAAATAGGTAGTGAAAGTGAGCAGGTTCTTAACGTACATAAAGTATGTTGGTAGCCTCAATGTGATAAAACTCAGAAAGCTGAAACATACTGGGGAAATGTTACCTACAAGAACCTTTACAGCTGTTGAAATGTAAGAATTATACTTTAAAACTCACATAAAGCTCACAAGCTAGAGAACGCAGCCAAGCCATGTCTCTTAATGCTGCATTATTAATGTAATCCAAAATGGCCCCTAAGGCCACAGAGGTGCTGCAGCTTTCAATTCCACACGTTTCTGCTTTCTGCCTCCCATCTGAAACTTCCATCAAATCTCACACGTGGCTGGATTTTTCACTGCACAGTCCTTAGTGAACTCCCCGTTCAGTCGCCAACACATCCAGTACCCAGCAAAATACAACAACTCATTAAACCCACAAAAGAAAAAAAAAAAAAAACCCTGAAACTTTTTTTTTTTAAATGCTGCAGCCTGCAAAAAGACTGTAATTGTTTTTAAGAGAATCACATGAGGACAAACCCCATAAAGCACAACTGAAACACTCGTTAGCACCGACAGAACTTTCACAAAATACATTAAGCTGCTCTGTAAATGTCAAATAAATTTACTTAAGAAATTTTCAGTAAACCTTGTGCGTAACACAAGCTGCAACGTTGTCATGTTGTCTGATAATGAGCGCTCATCCCGCCGCACAGCCGCTGGCGTAAGTAGACGAGTTTGTCATCGTAGCTTTCTCAAGTGATAAAACAGTTGGTAAATGTTCCTTTCACAGTTTATTTCCGCCCCGCTAGAGAACCAAAATCTGATAATGTATGTTTGACTACAAGATGATGCAATTATCTCTGAAAATGTACTTTTTTTTTTTTTTTTGTCTCCATGTGGGAATCGCAATTATAGACGGTAAGTGCGCACTAACCAGCCATAGAGAGCGGGGAACACATCGAGGAAAGTTTTAACATTCAGTTTCAACTTCTGTTAAAGCAATGAGAAAACTGGCTTTCATTTATTATTATTTAATGTTTGTGGAAATAAAGGACAAAGGCAAAGAGGCAGACACTGAAAAGGTACCTGAGGAAAAAAAAAAAAGTTTGATCTACTCTGAGAAATAAACTCATCTTGAAACTGAGGTCTGAAATTGTGTCAATGTCAGAAACGTTTGAAGTCAAAAGGAAAAGTGAAATGATAAATCATTCAGCATGGAGCCCGTTGTGGCTCGCAAAAGTATTCATACCCATTAAAACACTCCACTTTGTTACAAGCCTCAAACATCTACATTTTTAACCACACAAATTATTAAAACGAGAATGTTTTGCGAATATACATTTTTAAAGACGTATCCTAAAAATGAAGCTATTGCTTCTGCCTGTGTAGTGACTGAACAATGAGGAAGAAAAACTGGTGCCACTTTAAAACAAACTTCCTTTGTAAATGACTAAGGAATATTTCTTTTGGTATGAATTAAGCTGTAAATACTTTATAAATAATTAATGTGTTATCATAAATTAAGGGCAATTAATTAATAGCATATCTTTGAACTATTTATTAGCCATTCATAAGGGGAGCCTTTTTGTAAATTAATACTGAAATATTTAAGATTTTTGAAAAGATTTGATCTTGATATTAATCAGCTAATTACAAATTCGATGCCGGGGATTGAAATAAAAAAAGAGGAGAAAATATGTCAGTTTTCAGGTGAAACTTTAGGTTTTCACCTTTTGATTTCCAACTGGATTCTTTGCGGCTCCACAAAAACCGTAACTGAGGTTTTCTAATTTGTTAGACTGTAAATCACTTCTAAGTAAATAGTTAAGGGCTTACAGAAGACATATAACTCTTCATGTTTTCATGTCAAATCTATTACATTTCAAAGCTCAGCTTTTGCACCAAATGGTCTTTCACTCCCTAACTGTCTGCAAGGCCTTTATTAAAACCTCGTACTTCTTTTCTTTTCTGTTTGTAATATCAAAAGAAATCGTGTTCATGTAATGTTTTCTCATTGGGACACCTCAAGCAAAGCAGAAATGACTGCCTCGTGTTTCTCCCTGTATGAGCAACATGCTGACCGATTTGCATGTCTTCACCTGTCATTTGGCCGTAAACAGTTTGTTCCGACTCCGTTTTCAGACACACTCTCTGTATAATTGGGACCACACACCAGCAGACACAGTGCTGACAAACCATATGCTTACAGGCTTTTTTATACCTCTAAAACCTTTTTTCAAGTGTTTTTGCTTGGATTGTAAAAACACGACAAAATAAAGTGAAACATCAATAAAAGCTGGAATGGTTTCAAACGTTTCTACTGTTACGAATCCCAGTATGACCATTGGGGCTTGCCACTAGTCCACTGCTCCCGTGTCAACATATTTGTTTCTGTAACCTGTTAGTTAAAGAAAAAAGTAGGATTTCTTTGTCTGGCATTCTTGCATTAGTTTGGTGTGGAGTGCTTTTGACCGTAGATTAATCTTCACATTAGCTGTGGCACTAAGCAAAAGGCAATTCAATTTAAAAATATTTTATTTATCCCAAAGGGATACTCAATGTTGTCATGACTAATATCAATAAATTATCTTCAAAATAAAAACGTGGACGCTGTCAGCTGATTCCGAGTGGTGATTATTTAAATAATGTATGAATTTACTATTTCCGAACCCAGATTTTACCACTATATTAAAAAGACGTTTCCCACTTTGACCTAACCGTTTCTGTTTTAGGTCACTTAAAATTACAGACATTTCGGTTAAATATCAGAATAATTTTTTTTTTTGTTTGTTTGTTTTTTTACCCCTTTAAGCTGGTTGGGAAATCCCCGATGGTAATTTTATTGCATTATAAAACCTAGATCACTTGTGAGTTCAATTGAATCCCACCTTTCGATGAGTTTTTGGCCCTCAAACACGCCGCTTCCTTGTGACATCCTGTGGAAGAGTACCGAAAACATTCAGTCATACAATTTAAATAAAAGTGTTTCAACCAATCTCCTTGGAAATGTATGACCACTGCAGAGTTGGAAGAAAGTAAAAAATATATATATATAGAGAGAGGAAATAGAAATAATCTTGGTAATTCTATCTGACCTAAACCAGAAAAGCTTTAATCCCCACTTTCATCTGAACATGAAAAGTCGGCACGCGGTCACGTGGTTTCGGGACGTTCATATTTGTACAGACCTTAATACAGCGCCGCAGACCTCCATGGACAACGTTCAGGTTTCTAATCAGGTCTGACTATCATAGTTATTTAGTGAAGAACCGTACGACTGTACATAACTCCTCACCGCGTCATAAGGATTCACGTCTTTTATGTGTGTTTGTACAAAAGCCGTTCAGTGGAGGCTGACGAGACAAAACTAAATATTAACATTAATGTCTGAGTGCATTTCTACATAAAACATGGTCGCAAATTCTGACAAATAACACAACAGCTAACAGAAGTTATGGTTAGACTGGGCCTGGTGGCGAGAAAGGGACGGGAATTTCTCTCTGACAAATTTTTTATAGTTTTTTTGTCACTCGTCTGTCTCTTCATTTTAAAGTCAGCCTGTAAGGAGAAAAACTTTTTTTATATGTACACAGAATGTGCAAATATCTCCTTTTAGCTATGCTAAGAAGCTCTGGAAAAAAAGCATGTACCTGTTATGAACACAGAGTAAAACTGTTAGGAAGTTTCAACATGTCTCTGGAGATCCCTTAATGCTCGCTCTGCATCTTCACCCTGAGTGACGTGACGTGAATCGACCTTCTACGCTCTAATAAGTACAGAACCGTGAGTGATTATGGACACCAGCGTTTATAGACAGTCCAGGCTTCTCGAAGAGGACGGCTTCTATATCCTGAATCTCATTAACTGGGAGCCCGCGACAGACTTGACTTTGACACCTCTGCTGATTCTACAAATGTCTGCGCTCAGGGCCCGTCAAACCCGATCGCCGTCATCTCCCCGTCCTGTCCCGAAGCGATCCGTCTGTCGCTCCACCTCGCTCTCCAATAGCCACAGCTGCCGCCGCGCCCCACAAAGCTCGCCGACGCATGGCTGCTTTTGCTTCGCCCCGTGCAGCTGCCACGAAAAACAACCCCATCAGCACTCCGCGCAATTACCGAACGGACCGAGGAAGCAGTGGCTTGATTTAGCAACCTGCGGGGACTGCCATTTTCTATTTTCCTTTCAGATCCATGATGATTTATGCCGCATGTGTGCAAAAAGCACACGAGCTCGCCTTTCTTTCTCACTCACACACTTTCTCTTCTTCCCTTCTCCTTCCTGTCTGCTCTTACCTCTTCTCCCTTCTCTTTCTCCACATGCTAATATCTCATCTCTTTCTCCAAAGTCCACATTAACAGATGTCCGCTCAAGCCAAAGCAGGAGGAAGCCTCGATATGAAGATGAAAGCTAAGACGGTGCTCTATAGGACTCCGCGCTGTGCTGCCGAAACAAACAAGAGCGCAGGGAGCCGGAATAATAAAACGTGCGTGTTTCTCCGAGGAATTCCCACGCAAAGCAAATAACTTGAGCAGCGATCGGTCTGTACGCGGCGGCTCGAGGCGCGGAATGGGCCCCCGGTGTATCAGCTACTCAGCATCACAACCAAAGTGGCGATGGCAAGCTGTTCGCCGCAGGGTCATAATAGTTTTGTGTTTTTCATTGTAGTTTTGTTTTATTTTGTTGTGACTTTTTGTTTGCCTTATTCGGTTGGTTTTAATTAGAATTTTGAGTCAGTTTGCTAGTTTTTACTAATTAGTATTAGTTAAATATTGTTTAGTTCCAGTTAAGTGTTTTTATTAGTCATAGTGGTAGTTTTCGTTTTATTTTTATACTTTGTTTCTTTTAGGTGCAGACTTAAAAAAAAAAAAAAAAGTCAATCTATTGTATTGTCATTAAGTATACCCCGATCGAGTAATGAATATTCAACAGAAGATACCATTTTCAAAACATGTGTTCAATTATTGTTCAACAACAACTGACTTTGGTGTTTTATGTTGTCTTTTGTGGTCGCCATCTTGCCGACTAGCGGAAGTGCTGTACTTTGTTGACAGTTGATGTAAACAGTTTGTTTGAGATGGAAAAAAAAAAAAAACTAAATTTCACATCAATTTGAAAGGCTAATAAATAGGTACATAGACACAAAACAAAGGGGATTATATTTCTAATTTCAGTACATCCCACTTAGTTTAATAAACACACAAGATAGTTCCAGATGTAGTTTCCCCCCCATTAATTATTGTTTTATTTATTTCAGTTAAAGAATGTGTTCTCCTTTTCAGCTTTTGGTATTTCTTTCATTATAATAACCTTGGTTTGCCATCGCCCAGCTCCTTCAATAAGTCACATTTTCTGTGATTAAACCATTGAAATACACGCAACTATAAACAACATATCACCTGGGGAGAAAGGGGCGCATTACGTTAACACTAATCTCCGCCGCACAGCGACGGAGGTCCAAATGAAATTTTAAACAACATCCATAAACCCCTCGAATCAAAGTGGCCTACATACAGAGCGAGCCTTGTTTCCCCAGGTAAGAGTTGCAGAAAGACACAGAGCCGAATTTAGCCCAATGCGTTGACACGCTGAAACCCTCCAGTAGCCACAAGGACTTCCCTTCCAGCTTTCTTCCCCAAACCTGAACCCAGCAGGCCGTGCTGTTCCTGTAATTGAGTGAGTAATGGACTTATTCCGCTGAGTGGTTCTCTGGGCGGACTTAATACTGGGATGTAAATCCTGTGGCAAATGGCGGATTAGGGCTGGAAAGAAATAATAAATAAAAAAGCAACAAAAAAAAAAAACTGAGGGGAAGTAAATATAGAAAAGAAAAGAATATGAACAAAAGATAATCTATTTAGCAATTATTCCCACGCAGTAAATTCACTCGAGGTCTGAGTTTAGAGGATTTAAATCAACCCTTTTTGGGGTTTTGGGAACTCTTTCATGGTCCTGCTCTTAGAAAACAGGATTTGTTTTGGCGGACTTTCTTCGCCGCCTTTTTTTTGGTATCTGTGCCCGACTCTTAAGCGTACCTCGGTCCAGACACAGCGTCCCTCCGTGCATCCCGGCTGAGTTCTGGACTCCTGCCATGCATTCCACCGGCGGGATACGCTGATCACAATAATCCCCTTTTCTCCAAACTCACCACGCAGCCTGGATCCTTTAACAATTAGCCAGTACAATGAAGCCATTATCCCTAAATCCATCAGCGGCTCCGGCTGAAACCCATCTCCGTCAAAGGCTCTTCAGCTCAACGCTGCCTGCTCCTGTCTTGTGGTTTTCTCTCGCGATTAGCGGACAACATACTGAGGTTTGCAACTGGATCGCTGAAAACCCTAATGTCTCGAGTTTGTCTCACTGTCGTCTCGTCACATTCTCACAGCTCGCTGCACAATATCAACTTCCATTGCCCTTGAATCTTTCCAACATGTTGTTGTGTTGGACCCCAAATACATTGATGTGTTTCATTGTGGTTGTTAGTGTTTGCATTTCTAATAACCTAAGAATTGCTCAAATTTAAATTAAGACGTATTTGCTCACGTTTCTTGAAAAAGAGGTTTTGGCGCTAGGATGAGATGGTTTTTCATTCGTGTCGAAAAAGGTGAATTTTGCGAAACTGTAGTGGAGACACTTTGTTTTTCGCATTGCACGAACCACATGACCAACAGCCGGATGTCACTGGTAACAGAAACGCCAAAGACGACCAAAGGAAGCGGTGGGAGGATGATGGTTTGTGTTTTTCAAACAATAAGCAGCTGGCTCCACCAGAGCTCTCACAACATGACACAGTTCATAAAACATTGCGTGTCATTCCAACTTGTTGAGTCCACAAAGCGTGTGTGAAAACTAAGTGTTCCTTTCTCATCTCATCCATCCATCCATCCATTTTCTGTTCACCCTTCGTCCCTAATGGGGTCAGGAGGGTTGCTGGTTCCTCTCCAGCTACGTTCCAGGCGAGAGGTGGGTTCATCCTGGACAGGTCGCCAGTCTGTCGCAGGGCAACACAGAGACATACAGGACACACAACCATTCACACACACACTCACACCTAGGGAGAATTTTTAGAGACCAATTAACCTGACAGTCATGTTTTTGGACTGTGGGAGGAAGCCGGAGAACCCGGAGAGAACCCACCATGCACAGGGAGAACATGCAAACTCCATGCAGAAAGACCCCGGGCCGGGAATCGAACCCAGGACCTTCTTGCTGCAAGGCAACAGCTCTATCAACTGCGCCACTGTGCAGCCCAGTCCATAGCTCTGCTGTAAAATCGGCAACTACAGTTTTCTCCGTAGCCGCCCACAGTGTAGCGGCTTGTCGCTCCAATGCCTGAATAAGACATAGACGTCTCCTCTGATGTTTTGGGCGAAATGTCAATAATGACTTTTATCTAGCGAAATGCAAAATTAACAAATGTACTGTCAAAATAAAGAATCCTTAACTCTGAATCTCTGTAAATCCTCCAGAATTTTGCTTTCTGATGTTCTCTTAAGAAAATAACCCCTACGAGATACCTCTAGGTCAACTTCAAAAATGTGTGGTTCTAAAGAGGTAATGTATGAAAAGATTTAAAGGCGCTGCGACACGGTTAGTTTATTGTTCCAGATTACCGTCTCTCTTTCCCACCGACCGACCAAACAGCAGGTCCGACTCCACACTCTCAACCGGAAGACCTAACCGAAAGTGTTCAAAATAATTCCCCGTTCCTCCCAAGCCACCGCTAGGTCCAGACGCCTCCGAATTAGCAGCCCGCCGGTCGAAAAGCTTGTACTGAAAACAAGCAGCCCCCAAAACAAAGCAAACACGCGGGCAGAAGGAGCAGAAACACACCGCAAACCGCCAAGCTCAATATTTTTTAGACTGCCCTGTCATGCTGATGCTACAGTGGAGATGGTAGCTGTGACCTCATCTGCTAATATTGTTCTTGCCATGTAAGGCTTTTTTTCTTCTCTCTGCTCACACAGCTGGGGTGTGTTCTTTGTAAGCGGGGCTATAAATTCATGTTTTTGTGGGAGCCTGTTGCTAGGGGGCTAGAAAGGGCGGGGGAAAGTGGAAGACGGAGAGAAAAGGGGAAAATGGGGGTGCAGGCAGGGGTGGGTTTGTGGCCAGGGGCCAATTAAAATACAGATGTCTGACTGTCGGTGTAATTCCATTCAGCCATGATTTACATTTAGAACAGTCACCAAGGCCTGCCACTCCGCGCTCACGCAGGAAATCGAAGTTGACTCGGACCTAATGAGAAAAGTGAACCTCCCGAACTTTTACGAGACTCTCGTCTGAAAGGAGGCTCGCAACTTTTCCCGCAATATGAGAGCCCTTCCAGCTAATCACCCATTGACGGGGGGAAGAACGGGGCATTAGGATCCCAGAAACCAATTTCACTGCTGCTGGCGTGAAAAATGCACGGTGGGGAAGTTGCCCTTTGTTAATGCTCGAACTTGGCAGCCTTTCCTAGCGATAATCCCCGTCGAACTGTTTACCTCGTTTGAAGCAACATGAAGGAATTTAGTGAGCTCATATTCTAAAATGCATGTTTATTTTTTCTTTTTTTTAAATCATCTTATCAGCGATAATATCTGTTCAACCGAAATACAAATTGTGTTGAGTGTATGCTCTGATTACAAATTTCTTCCTAGTTACACAAGCTAGAGGGGGAGAAAGGAAGTCATGTCTCATGTGTGGGCCTGGCAAAACAACACAAGGCAATTTAATAATGGATTAGAAGGAATTAAATTCATTAAAGAAAAAAAAATCCTGCCATTTTGAGAACAAAAGCTACACTTGTTTGTTTTTTATTTGGCTACAGTTAGGTACAGCCAACTGCTCATTAGCATAGTTTTGCATAAAAATGGATAAGTTTGCTACTTGGAAACAAAACAATTGATAACTTTTTCCTCTTCACCTGAAGATGCAGCCTTGTGCCACTGCCTGGGATACAGTTCCATGCTTGTAGAGGAGACTGGGGTAAGTGAAGCCAATTTTCTTATTTTTATTGTCGCTACATTGAGGCAACCTTAGTCTGGTTGCTAACTTGTATGTCTGCGTATATTTCAGGATATTGTCCATCCCTTCAAACAGCAGGAGTTGTAGACATAGCTGTTTCTTAAATTTAGCATGTCCAAAAAAATGTTTTTAGTGGGCTTGGGAAGCGAACATTAACATTTGTAAAGAAAGCGCTAAAAACCGAATCTTTGGCAAGTTGAGGCTCCATGGCATACCAGTGGCTCAACTTACCCCAAAGCTACCATTTCCACTTTATTTGTGCTCACAGCTGAAATGCCACAATTTTGTCTTCGGTTTATGACCTCATGCTCTAGCTTATGCACACCACAATAGATATATAAAACAAATTTTAAAATATATATTAGGGTATAAATGCAAATCTTATGAAACTTATGTTAGACTAAAGTCACTTAAGAGTCAAAAACGTTTTTAAGCAATAAAAGCCTCTCCAATTTACCAGTGTGGTTCTTAACGTCACAGGCTTCAAAATATGATACCTGCCTCATAACTATTTGGTCACATGACCAATGTTTTTAACCATTTCCTAGAAATATGGGATGACTCGGCGTAATCTGACACAATATACCCAATCTGCTCTATGTAGTAAACCAATAATACCAAAAAATGAATTCTCAAAAATATGATGGTTTGCTTATGTGTCCAGAAAGCACAAAAGCAATTTCTCAATACCAAAAAACCCCCCCGACTATTTTCTTGTGTGTTTCATGATTATATACTTTGTAAGTACAGTTGAAAATACGTTCTTGGCAGGGAAACTGTGTGGTTGTTCTGCTATTGGGACGGGATGTACTTTTGTCACAGTCCAGTTAAAATCTGTCCTGGAGCTTCATTATGTTTTCCTGTTTTACCCACAGTGTAATTTTCATATTTAAAAAAAGTAAAATAAATCTTTCCAAAATATGTTATAAGCAACAAAAAAATCACTTTTGGCAAAAAAAATGACTTGGGCCATTATTTTTGGAAGGTGACAATATGCATAAATATATAGGAAGAAATGTGTGCATGAAGTGGAGTCTTTAAACAAATGATCTGCAGTTGTCATTTTGATCACAAAAACCTTTGAGTGTTTGCACTCGCCTTCTGCTTTTGTCGCTGCCAGTGGCTGCAAATTTGTGGGACACTTGACAGTCCTATATATGCAGATTTATGCGTTTATGTGTCTTTGATAAAATGGCTGTAGCAAGAACACATCAGCACTTGGCCAATACTCACTCTGATGCATACATACGATTGGAGGAGCCCTTGAGCCTTTGCATTTTAAATTTTTCAAGCAGTGGAAAATGTACCCAAGTAGGCTTTTGACATCATTGCTAAGACCTCTAATGGTCCAAGGTTTCTTCTAGTTTATTGATGCACAAATACATAAACAGAACACCGCTATTTAACAATTTCTAAAGGTGGTCTCTTGGGTTCAGGGTTACAGTTAGCGAACCAGTAGATTCTTAGGTAAATGCAGTGCTAATACAAAAGAAGGAGATGCTACGTTTAGCATTGTTAGAAGCTAATGGACAGTTTAAATCATTCATCTTTCAATGTCTCTATTTTTTTAATTTTTACCAATTACTGAAAATATTACAATGTTAAGGTTTTAAATAAAATAAATGTTTTGTAACTGTACTTTGTTAGTTAGCCGAATGTCATTCTTCTTTCAAAATATGATGTAAACTGTTTCCTTTACAAATGTGTGCAAAACTTTGTCAATGTTCCACTAATGTCAAAAAACATAATTTTGTAATTGCTATGTTTCCATTAAATAAGAAACACAATTCAAGTAACATGTGAATGAGTTGATTCATGTGGTAAGTCACTAAAAAAACATGCCGCGAAATCATCCAGTTATACGGTCAACGTTAGTTAGGATGCTAAGCTTGAAGAACTTTATACTTGAGGATCGTACTCATATTTTAGAATTCGAGTAGCTCATCTGACAAAGTGGCACGCATACGGCAGCTTTATCCAGACGTTCATATCCAAAAATCTCATGGCCTGAGATCACATAACAGCCCTATCACCGTCCATCCAACTGACACACACGCAAAGAGAAGTGACGTGTACTAATGAATGAGAAGCACTACAATCCATTGCCTTCCCAATAAACTTTGTCTTTAAAGTTAATTGGGGTTATGGGTACAATGACTGGAAAAGGCACCTTACAGGTGCAATGTTTCGTCATTGTCACTCAGTTGCTTTCTGCCTCCATTTTATGTGCCTTAACAACTCATTTCCTACCAATTTATTTAAAGTATAGGGTGTAGTTTTTTATTTTTTTCAACTTGCAATCGAGCAAAGTGATTGCTCAGTGTGTTGACATACCTTCCCTTCAGATCTCTGTGTGGTGTCTATATTTCTTCCAACAAGAATGTAACTGAGTAGAGTAGATGGCATTTCCTTTCATTTAGCTCAGTGGAAATAGGCAGATTTAAGCTAGTTTTGAGAGTCGAGACCGACCTTTGCACAGGTTTTTACAACGCCGGGTCCAAAAACAATCACTGCATTTGATTTTACAGCACACCAAAAAAAAAAAAAAAAAGGGAAAGCAGTGTACTTCTTTAAAGTGGAGTGACGGTTGGACTTTTATAGGCACTTAGGCCCAGCATCCATTTAGACAGAACAAGGCCACATAAAGCTCAGAGAGTGCTGCGCTCATCAATGACAGTAATCCTGTATATGGAAGGGAGCAGGAAGCGTCCTGTCCGTAGCCGTAACTCACAACACGTTGGCGCTTCACCGTGATGCCTCGGCCAGAGCCACTCTACCGTCTTGTACAGATCAGCTCTTTCCCTTTTGATTCCAGTTTTGTAAGGAAAGGTCAGCCTCATCATGATTTATAATACTTTCTCCAGTAAACCCAATATGGTTATCCATCAAAAAGCGTGGGAGGGAAAATTCAGTTTTCAGTCGGTAAATATTTTGAAGGAAAATGTACAGGAAACTCTTCAAGACATCAATTCTGACAAAGAAAGTTCAGCAGCTGTAATAGGGGGCTGATAACTTTGTTTCTAATATCTGTTAATAGTGCCTTATCTGGTTTATATATCCGTTCAATGCACGATGTGTTATTCAGACTTTGTTTCTGGAACTCATCCAGCTGTAATAAACAGGATGCTCTCCTCAGACAATCAGGACAGGAAGCAGGCTCCTGTCCCTTTGTCACTGAAGACAGGACCTCTTGAGGCCGTGGTGGCACTTTCAACTCATCCACGTTCAGATCTGCCAAGCCTTAACACCAAAAAAAACCAGAGGAAGTGCTTAATGGATTTGGAATCTTGAGGTCCCTTTTAAACAATATCCCTGGCCTGACCTCTGAGGTAAATCATCCAGGGCTTTCGCTTAATGCAGAGAACAAATGCAGGAGAACACCAGTGGTAATTTTTTTCTCATTGTCCAAGGAGGAAAGATGAATGCTGCTGCCAAGCCTGTGCACTTATAAAAGTATGAATGAGGGGAAATGTATATAAAAATAAGAAGCAAGACTTCTCCCTGAGCCTTGTGGCTGCAGATGTGAAGTAATTACCCCTTTGTAAGATTTTCCCTGCGCTGCACATTCCTGCTTGTGGGCGGCTTTTTGGGATTAACACAAATGGGGGAACCTATCTCATTGATCAAGGAGAATAACGATGGTTGCAGAGAGCCAGTCACTGCAATGAATATGACCTTTTGGACGGACGAGCCCGCTCTGGCACACTATCCTGCTTCTTCCTGCTTTCCCAGCAGAAGGCTGCGCAGCAGGCGGCGGTTCATTGGACTGAGAGTGACGGCGGTGGGAACGGCCGGTGGGGAGGCCTTTCAGAGGAAAGGCTTCTTCTCTAATAAAAAGGGTGATCAAACATTTTCTCTGTCTGCAAAAGAAAATATTATTCCAAGGAGCGGCAGGCCCGAGTGATCCAGGAGGCTAAAAGCATGCTTTGTGCCAACTGGGTCGTCCAATCTACTGATTTGGTTTCGGGGATTGTTGCTTGAAATTGAAAACAAATGTGGAGCTCTTAGCCCTTCACCGCACATGAAAGTTTCTTGCTTTTTTTTTTTCCTCCCTCTTTTTTGTCACTCCTTCTCTGACTTCACATGAAAATGGAAACATTCTTCATCCCCCCAAAAGAAAACCTAAACAAGTACACAAAGACTCTTATCTCTGTCAAAGTCTGTCAGCCTGCGCAACCAAACAGAATAAACAGTCTTTCCTCTCTCGCTCTTGGCTCTTTCAAGTTTGAACCGTGTGAAGGCAAAATTAAAACGTCACTTGTAAAGTGACGTTCTGGAGATGTCGAGACAAGCAGACAATCCAAAGCTAACGGTAAAAATTGTATTCCAGGTGATCATCAGGTAATTGCTGCGGCACCAATATTCTACTTGCAAAAGTATTTGCATCCCTTTATCTTTTTCTCTTTTTTTCCACATTCTGATGTATTTGCAGAGACTTCATGATGTCTCTCAACACAAGGTAGTGCATATTTGTGAAGTGGAAAGAAAAAGTTACATATAATAACTTCTGGGGTATGTCACTAGATATTAATTTTTTTTGTCGATTCAACGCTAATCATCTTTGAGTTGGACTTATTCTACAGATGAATTTAGCTTAATCTAAGACAATCCATCTTAGATTATGGTGTATTATTAGGGCAGTAGTCTTTCTGGAAGCTTCACCCAAGCCTAAAAAAATTGAAAATAAGACTTTTTATGACATAAAAAAAGTTAGAGGTGCTAATACTGTAGTTTCATGTACTTTTCTTTCCCAATATTTAAATTTTATATATATGCAAATGCACACATGCAGAGTTTGTACCAACTTGATTCAGTAGAATTCTCCAAAGATTTTGGTAGCTAATATTTGTCCCAAGACACTGATGCTTCCTTGATCCCCCCATTCACTCCCACCGACTGGCGACTGAATCCTGTAATTATGGTAAGCCGAGACTTACCATAGCTAGATGTGGTTATAGGGGTTTTCCACTTGTAATGATTACACTGTACCAGCACTTAGACTGCTGCATTCAAACCAAATGTCATTTACATGAGGTGTTGTGTCCAACACGTCAAGTTGGACGCTTGATCTTGAGCGTCAATATTACTCTAGACGCACATTTGAGCATAGTGTGGAATGACCTTTACCTTGTTTTCCTTTCATGGTCTCCTTGTACAATGATGGATGAAATATTGAGAGTGTCTTGGCTTCATTTGCTAAAAGCAAGAGCTTTGTGGGTGCCTGTCGGGTGCCTGTGCGCTGTGTTTGAATTCACTAGATAACTCAGAGGTGTTGTGAGTTTGGCGAGTTCCACAACCCATCTTTGCGCTGATGCGCGTTGCTTTCTGCAGTATTTGCGTCTCAGCCGAGTCGGTCACTAATTGGCTGACATTGGAGTAGCTGATTGTGTCACAAGACAAACGTCCTTACAGTAATCCATCCCACCACTCAACGACCTAGTCTGACCAAAAAAACGCTTTCCATTGTTGCATTGTTTGTGCTGCATACACACCTTATTGCGCTACTTTTCGGACCCTGAGGGTGCCCAACCATGTGACTAATCCTCCCGCTAGGCTGTTTCTTAATTGGAAAACCATCCGGATTGTGTAGAGTTGAGTTGAGCCGAGTCGAGCTAGGTGCTAGTGGAAAAAAGCCATTAGCTTATCTCCCGTCAACATTAGCTGACGGGTCAAGGCTCATGAAAGACTTCAGAAGCTGGTACGGACAGCACTCCATACAAGCCTGTTTTATCTCTGCAATCTGAATCCAATTAACAGCAAACCCGCACAGAGTTCAAGCACCAGAGGGGGACAGAGAGAGAGAAAGCTAAAAGAAAGGAGGGACTCGGAGGAGGCAGCAGTGGAAATATCTCGAGTGCGTTTTCTGTGTTTCATTCAGGCGTTTCTTGCTACTTTTGTGACGGACTACAATAGTTGTTGTTCTCTGAGAAGGCGAAGGAGGCGAATCTCTCCTTTATATGCCGGATTCACATTCCACAGCAGCACCACAAAAGCAAGGAACAGAAGCACCCCTCCCTTTTATTTAATCTCATTTTACTCTCCCGGGTCAAGAGAGTAGGCTCGCTTCTTGCTTGAGGAAACAGAGTTGGTGTTCGCACGTGTGTTTCTTTCTCTCCCTTTATTCTCTGTCGATGCAAGGACAGAGACGGTGAGTAGATGAAGCAGTGACAGCCCAGGCTCGGCTGTGCTGCGGCAGGATATGGTAATGCAAACCAAATGAGTCTCATACGCACGGTGAGTGGCCCTTGAGACAGATCCCTTCCCCATGAAAAGGGTGTTGAAACATACGGTAATTGCTTTCAGTGTCGTTTGGCAGCAGTGCACCTCCTGACTCCGGGAGCTTTATATAGACAGGGTAATTCTCCATTATTCTGCCAATGGTACATTTCAAACATTGAGTGGAGGTTGGGGAGAAGCCGAGGCAAAGAGCCACACTTGAAATCTCGAGGAGTGACAAAAACAAAATTGGGAATTGGAAAAAAATCCAGAGTTGCCAGATACATTTTTTTAATGTCCTTTGTTTCCTACCTCATAGATAATTGTTCACTGTACTGGTACCTGAGGGTAATCTAATTAACTTTCAAAGTTCTAATGAAATGAACACAGAGATAAACACTACAAGCACGACTAGCTTTGGTCTTCTAGTTCTGACTTATTAAATGCTGCCAGGGACGCAGCAGATGGCGAGTAGAGGAAATGGATGAGTGTTTGTTGTAGCAACGTTTGAACTCATTTTCGCTGGCCATTCTATGTCCATGACACACGAGTGTTTAAAGACGAACATGTTTGGCTTTTTCACCCATAATGGCTGCCAAGAGTACGTTAGAGAAACACCTTTTGTCTTTTCAGGTAAATATCCACCAGGTTTGAACAATAAAGTGGCTGTATTATGTGTTTTCTAGGCATATAGTGCTATTTTCAAGCTTAATCTAACAACTATGTTGCGTTCAGCTGTTATAAAAATGCTGTATATATCAAATATGATTTAAAGGAAATTTGACTTAGTAAATTAATGCCTTGAAATTGGGCCTCTGTCTCTTTAAAAAAAACTCCTGCTCTGACACTTTGCCTTCATGAAGTCATCACAACATGGCTCCTCCATTAACCCTTTAAGAACCTTTCTACAAGTGTTGCATTGAGAAGTAGATCCTATAATGAGGTCAGCAGATCCACATTTGGATTGCATCAAGTGTTTTCTAATTGCGCAAAACTTTATCAGTATCTCGGTGATGTTGAATAAAAAAAGTTCCATTAATAAAAAGGGGAATAAAAATCACACGTGAATAAGTTTATTCACACGGCAAGTCACTAAAAACATCCTGCGCCACAATATTCCTACTACTTCCTCTCGTTTTCTTCTTCTTGGTTTGTGCCAGCGACGACATCCAGTTGTTGATCACGTGACTTGTGTGATGCGAAAAAAGTGTTCCCATTGCAGTGGTTTTGTGAAATAAACCAATGTTTATGTGGCCAGACAAACAAAAAAAACACATTTCATCCTAACACCAAATTTATTTATTTTTTTGAGAAAAACGAATAGTTTTTTGTAATTGGCTTGTTTCAAAATGTCAAATTGCCCAGTTAGATGGTCAATGGAAATGCAGAGATGAATACAACAAACAGGGATTTCTTTGTCCTTGCACTTGAATCAAATTGCTGAATTACTTCCTCATTATGCAGTCAGGAATCATGCTGATCCTCGACCTGATTATTGGATTCAGGTGTGTTGCAGCAGAAACACATCTAAACGTTGTGTGCAGGGCCTGTTTTTCAAAGACCCCTGCTCTAGTTTTTTATTACTAAAGAAAAGCAGGGATGCGGCAGAAACCGAGTTCAAAGCGACAATCATCTGTAGCAGCTTCCGAACCTTCCTGTCATCCCCTCGTTTCCGACACGCAACGAGAATTCCCTCACACCGGCCGCCTCTGGACCAATGTGTCGGCCTCTTTTCTTCACAGCAGACTGATTTGTGAAGAGATTTCTGACCCAAAATGGCCGCCATGAATCACGGTGACGTGCCGACAGGTCTCTGACGGATGAAGTGACTCCGCTCCCGCTTCACCTCCACTTGTTCCCCTCTGAGATGGCTCAACCTTGCAAAAGGCCACTTTCATGGTTCCAATCATCATGCAATCAGGATAACATCAGCCGTCAGAAACACGTCTCAACCCGGCTTGGCAGAAAAAAAAAATAAAAGTAAAAATCTGCCAACATGTCATAGCCTAACGGTTTGGCTGTGGCTTTTCACCATCTCATATCTCTGGATATTCTAATTAAATCATGTCTCTTTCTTTTTGTTTTCTCTCCAAAACTCCTTTGTTCTTCAAAACTAAATTGTCTGGGTATACACACTTGACAATGAAGTATGTATTTTTGCTTTGCCCCCCTAACAGACGCGCAGCAGCTTTCTCTCAGGCTGCCGTCACGCTTGAATGACCTGGAGCTCCTCCTGAAATGCACGGTGGAGAGCCAAGAAACAAACATTTTTTTCTTTCTTTCTTTTTTTTTTTTTAAATCTAGTTACACACATCTTGGGATATGTTTGTGGATAGACGTACCTACAGGCCATTCTGCCTCTACTTGGTTTGCGACAAAAGATTTTGCACTGTAGAGTAGCAGTATCCAAAGATGTCATACTGACCTGCAACAGTTCTTATTATTATCGCCTTTAGAAATGGGAACAACGGTGTGAAAAAAATGAATCTCAGTTGATGCATAATAAAACCCTCAGTTGCCCGCGAGTTCTTCAAATTATAAAATCTACTAAATGTGCAACATGTTTTTCTTTTTGTTCCCCTCCCCCCAAGACATATCTAAGATATATCTTTATTCTCAAGACATCATGAAGTAAAGTGTTCGGAAAATCTCTTTGTCCTAAAAAAAAAACAACAAAAAACAAACTGGATTTTTCTGTGTGGTTCCTCTGACTTCACTGAAATCTGCTCTGAATTGTCAACTGAATTTGTTGTGAAGAGACATTCTTCTATCAGTAACGCTTCCGATAAATATTGGGCTGACCACCGATTATCGAAGGTGCCCAATTAAAATTGCACGTAAATAAGTTTGTTCGTGTGATAAGTCATTTGATGAAGAAAATGAAGTTAAAGGCAGTTAAATATTATTAATTTTCTGAAATAATGTGATTTTGGGGGGGAAAAAAAAACCTTAACAAAAAATGACTTGGGTCATTATATTAGAAAGGTGACGATACTCAAAATCAAAAATACTCTTGCGTTACAGTCTTGACCAAAGCGTGTTTAACATCTAAACGACTTGCACGTTACATGTGATTTTAAAATGTTCTTTAAAAATAAAAATCAGCATCAAGTTGCATAGATCTTCCAAGCCTTTGATCCGACACTTGAGTTAGTGCTTGCATATTAATTGTAGGAGTTTTCACTACAGTAATGACTCGCCTGCAACTGATTTAGCCTTTGAACTTTGATGGTTTGAAACTGCAGCCTTCTAATGAAACGGAGGAAACGTGATTTGTCACCGAAACTGTGTCCCAACACGGCCTCTGGGATCACACCAGATACTCGCAGTGAGGCTGTTCAAGTCGAGAGGAAAGAAAGTGGAGGGGATCGATTAGATCATTCGAAGGTAGAACAAGCTGAGTACCTAAAAAGCTTTTTTTTAAAAAGAGATTTGGCGAATAGGAGAATTTAAAATAAAAAAAGCTACAAATGCAAGAAGTTACAGTGGATGTCTTTAAATGTTAGTGCTCTTAGTCTGAGTGCAAGGCGAGCTAAACACAGGGCTTTTAGATTTCCTTTCAGACATGCTGAAAAACGCAGACTGAGATTAACTTTCTTTTTTTTGTACTCCATATTTCATTTCCTCTCACTCAAACATTAGGGTAGAAAGCACGGATTATTAGAAAAGACTTTCTGTGTGACAACCAAATTGCCAAGACATCCCACTGCCTGTCCCCCCCGCCCCAAAAAAAAAAAATAAAAAATTTGCCTAACACCGAAAGAGATGTGGAAAACTGGAACGGAGTTTGTCAGAAAGATTAGTCGAACACAAACACGTAAAACCTGGACAAGTACAGAGCTGCTCTCCAAGCAGTGGGCTGCAGGGTTCGGTGTTGGGGTGACCGGGCCGATCAGATGCGTGGCATTCAGTCGAATACAAAGCAAATCTGTCAGGCTCAAAGGATTTGACGCTGATCCAGGTAAGAAGATGCCAAACTATGAAAACAGAGCAATCCAAACAGCTTCAGGGCATAAGAGGGAAAACCACTGTTAAAGCTCCAGTTTCCTGACAGCTTGTGGAAGAAATGACTCACTGCAACGTGCTGTTTATCTCCACTTTTGGCTTAATTCTGGCTTCTGATTCTGTGCTCGAGAGCAGCTTCAGGGTTCACAAGGTAGAGACAGCTTTTTCTTTCTCCTAATCAAAATAACTCCAGATCAGATCAAATAGAGGGTGTCTGCTAGAGGAACGTGGCACCAGACATGAATTTGACACATACGTTACACCGATTTGCACTATTCTAATGTAACTCTGCATTTTGGGGGTCATTGCCCTGTTTGAACGTGAACCACTGCCCAGTGAAGTGGTTTGCTGGAGCTAACAGGTTTTCCTTCAACTTGTAGTTCACTCCATCCATCTTCCATCGTCCCTGCTGAAGGAAAAACATTCCCTAAAATGCAGCGTTCCCATCAGCTCCCACCGTGAATTAGGGCCATTGCGGATATACGAGTACGTTTCCGTAAAAAAAATAAATAAATGAAAAATAAAAATTTGAGATTAATCTTAAAAAATTTCCAGAGAAAACTTCCGAGCTCCAAAAGTCAAAAATTTGCAAGAAAAAACTTGTGTACTTCTTAAATCTAAAAGTAAAACAAAATAAACAAAAAGTTTTGAAACTCAGATAAATTTGACTTTACAAGCTCAGAAAATGTGTTTTTTTTTTCTAGATTTTTTTTTTTTCTTGTAAGTTTTCCACGTTTGGAGCTCAGAAATGTCCACCTTCTTAGAACATTTCTGAACTTAATCTAATTATTACAATTTTTTTTCTCTGAAATTTTACGAACTCCAAAAGTGGAAAATTGTAAAGCTTTTCTCTAAATCATTTTTTTTTAGATAAAGCTTTTTGGCTTTTTTTACCCCTCTTGTTTGTTTTCCATCTACATTGTCCCTGATACGCCGTGCTACACCAACACATTGTGTGGATGGCCTACATTCTGGCTTCATCATCACATAATCCAAGAAACTCAGTTTGTGTCATTTGTCCAAAATATCTTCTTTTCCATGTTTTCTGTGTCCCTTTGCTTTGGACAAACGGCAAAAGGGACTTACGGTACTAAATGCTGTCTTTAAGCTAGCTGTCTACTAAGCACTCTTACAAAAACACTTGATTGGACCTGGAGCTGTACCACCTAGAAAACCAAAACCTAAAATGTCTGTTGACTGTTGCCAAGATCAGCACTGTGGTCATCTCATCTAAAATTATTACAGAGCCACCAGGAACACCACAAAAACAGGAGTTTAGGAGGATTTCCATACTTATCTTTGTTTAGATTGTGGATTGGATGAGCCTCTTTGACCAAAGTGTGTCAACCTTCTCTCTGACCTGATTGAATATTTATTTATGTAAAGTCGACTAGCTTCAGCTTTACATCACGTTATAATGTTATTCCGTCATCAAAAACATACCAGGAGTGTTACTTTGATTCTTTCGTGTTGTGATGACTTTCTGAAGGCGGAGTTTTAGAAAGAGCAGGAGCTTCTTAAAGAGACAGAGACCCAATTTCAAGGCGCTAAATTAAGAAGTTAAATTTTCTTTTAGTCATGTTGGCTTTAAACAGCATTTTTATCACAATTGAAGGTAACATAGCTACTTGGTTGTGCTACAGACAGACAGAAGCCAATTTCAAGGTGTCAAATTCCAAAGTCAAATTTCTTAAGGTAAAATTGACTTGATTGTGCTACAAAATAGTCTTATTTGCCCCAAAAAAATGCAAAACACTGTCCCTTTAAATGGGTGTCTTCTGACACTGTTCTGGATTTTATTTAGAGGAACTGGAATCGTGGCCACTAAATCCTAATAAACACTTTTTCCAGAAGACCACATCCTTTCTCAGCCACTTGACGATCATCCACTGCTTTCTGTTGTTTCGTCATAAAATCCCAGTCAGACACATTCAAGTGTGTGGCAGTGATATGGAAAGGTTCAAGAGGCAGGAGTACTCAAAGCAAGGCCCTGTAAATGTTCTTCCCTATACATATTCCCGTCATAAATCTGAAGCCCTCTGTTCATAACGTCCTGGCAGCAGCTCCCCCCCTCCCCTCTCCCAAATTCCACGATAGTGGCTCCTATCTTTCCAACACTTTATTGCTCCCAGATGCGGCAAAGCTCTGCTACCCGGTTGTCACCCAGGGTAACGATTAAAATCACATGACGGCTCCATTCAGCCTGACAGCCAGTCAGATGTGGCGTACAGTATCGCACACACATGCTCTTATCAGGGCTCGTCCCTGACAGCCTCACTCAGGGAGCTCTGGCTCCTCTCTCCCCGCTTTGCACGAATTTTCAGACGTATCTCGCGTTTCCTTACACCTGGCGCTGTTTGACAAACGACAGGGCCCATATTTTTTTTTTGCCCTTTTCTTTTTTTTTTTGTTGCCCTGTGGTTTTTAGGAGTTTTAAGACGGCGCGCACGCTCGTGCGTGGGGAGTGCGGCTCCGGCGGAAGCCGCGTCCCTCAGAGCAGCAGGCGTGCGCCGCTGTGGGTCTTTGAGGATGTTGGTTCAGGCCTGCCGGGAGGGAAGCGCGCAGGCTTACTTAATCACAGCACAAGTGCCTTTATTCATCTTCAGAGCGGCGCAATTAATTTCAGTGCCTGTGTCAGAACCTTGGGGGAAATCTGACCTGTTATTGCCTGGCGGAGTCGTGCATGTTCTTTCTCCCGCTCGAGCTAACCAGACAGCCATTCAGAACCGCTTCCAAGGCTAATGCCGCTTTCACATTCAGAACTTACCGAAATTGCATTGCGCGATACAATAAAACTGTTTGTCACCTTCTGTATAAAAGGCAGAGAGGCATTGAAATTCTAGAAGCACTCTGTAGGAGTATTAGTATTCATTGACTAAAGCTTATTTTATTCTTCCTTCTTTTTATTATCAGCTGTAAATCCTAAGAAAGACCAAAATCAGCTATGATTTATGCAGTGTATTTTCTTCCCCTCCACAGTGCCAGGAAACCAGACCAAACCCTGTTCACAATGTATTCACTAATCCTACAAATTGGACAATACTTTTTGAAAGAACACTATTGGATGTTATAATTGTTTGCCAAATCTTTTTAATTAGGAGTACAATGTGCTTTGATAACTTCTGCATAATTCACCTGTGAGATATTCTTTTTTTCCCACATAACTGATGTGATTTATGAATACAAAATGCATTCAGTTGTTTTGTGTGGCTCATTGCAAAAAAACTAAAACAAGAATACATTTTGCTGCATATGTTATACTTCTTGATTTTTAAATGGTATTATGATGGGTTTCTGCATAATAACAATACTTTATTTCTATAGGGCTTTTTTTAAACAAACGTTAAAGTGATTTACATTTAAAAAGACACGGAACAAAAAACAAAAAGCATACCAAAACAATTACAGTTTATAGAACTAAGACAAAATAGTAATAAGCTGTGACACAGATGTAACCCATCTAAATGGAAAATAACTCTTTGCTTTAAACTTGATCAATTCTATAGTAAAATATGTATAAACCAAACAGTACCAGCTGCCTGTAGACAAACCGGATCATCAGGCCTTGTCTCAGACAGTGTTAGGGCCAGGCTAAGAATTATGAAAACACACTCATAAAACTACAAGAAACAAGCCTGTTGACGACAAAAGTTATTATGAGGAAGAAAGCTTTAATAGTGCGAGAATAGAGAAGTTATAGTACAAGAAAAAAGTCATATTAGGAAAATGAAGTGATAATTTTATACCAAATAAAAAAAAAATGAAATGAGAACTGTTGAGCATCTTAGACTTTACTTTATACTTTGTCGATTTAACAAATAGGACATATTCAGTCTTTTAACACATTAGCATCAGATCATTTGCATTACAAGCAATTTGTACAAATGACTGATTCTACTTCAACTAGAGAACCACGCGGACTAGACAAGCTAGTCACGTCACATCTAGATAACTATCACAGTTTTGCTCTCATTAAAACAACTTTGTTTTCTATTAATTTCACGACTTTCATCCGGTAATATAGTCTTTATTTTACTAACATTATGACGTTATTATCGTAACTTTTTGGCTGGCCCTAATAATCCATCGTTCAAACAAACTGAGGTCATTGAGACAGCTGCAGTCCTTGAGGTAAGACATTTACTTTCTGCCAACAACCTCATTTACCTCCTTTTATATATATATACATTATTCTTTTCAGTGTGCTCTCTGTAATGTCTTTCATCAAATTTACCTTTTTTTGACGCACACTGTAGAGAAGGTAGAAGGCAGTACAGATGTGCTATTTATATAACTATAAAATGATTAATTAGGTCTCTGATTCTATTAAAAAAAAAGTCAGTTACTGAGCTTTAGTTTATTTTGACATGTTAATCATTAGAGCTTGCGGTATATCCACGCAGTTATTTTTGCTTTGACAGTAAAAGACTCAAAGTAATCCCAGTTGATTTGCACAGACTTTTATAATGGACGTGTTACATCACCATGCTGATGTGTAACGCAGAACAAATGTGCTGTAAAGCGGGAGAAGAAATTAGAGAATGAGAGAAGGAGTACAAATGTCCGACGGAGTCTTTTGTGGGAGAATTTCAGCTATTTCAAGTGGATGTCATCAAACACTCGTACTGTCAAAAAACAAGGCCAGCTCCCATCTCCCACTTCGCCTCGGCTGTAAAACCAAACATCAGAAGTAAAGTGTCTCGAGGCGGAGGGAGTCACTCAGGATCCCAGTGAACCAGACTTTTCAAGCTCACTTTTTCTTTTTTAACAGCTTCGTACATCTGATCTTCTGGTTGAACAGAACAGATGATGCTGATACATGAGCTTTTTTTTTTTCTTTTTTCTTCTTTTTTTTTGAGGACCTACAGCGGGTGAATCGAGACCCGAACTGAATTTAACCCGAGAGAAACCAGATGTAAGCGTGGCACTTACAAACAACCGGGAGGACGCGAGTCTGGGATAACTGCCATAATAACCGGCGCTCTTTGCATTGAAGTGCTTCATGAGAGTCATAAGAGGTTAATAAACATGGACATGCTATATTTGGAACGTGATATGCTGGAGATCATCAAAGGGAAAAACGGGCCTGCCTGGGTTACTGAGATGCTTGAAGTGATGTAATGGAAGAAAGTTTAAAGGTTTGTCTTTTTGCAGTTCTGAAAATCACTTTCAAATTTCCTCTGCTTTTGAGATCGTCCAAGATCACTTATTAAATGAAGACATCAATTCAGAAATGATCATTTAATTTATTGAAGGGGCAGTAATATAGCTTTTCCAACCAAATAATGCAATTTTACAGCACAATCAAGTTACTTTGTTACCTTCAGTTGTTATAAAAAAATGCTGTATATAAAAAAAGAGAAATGTGACTTTGCCATTTGACGGCTTGAAACTGATTTCTGATTCTTTAAGGAACTCCTGCTCTTTCCGACACTCACCCTTCAGTACGTCATCACAACGATGCTCCTCAATTAAGCCATTTACAATCATTCTTTGGAGTTTTGCACTTCAAAAAAGTTTTACTTTGTAATTCAGCACCTTGAAATCGGGTCTCTGTCTCTTTAAGAAACTCCTGCTTGTCTTGAAACTCTGCCTTCAGCAAGTCATCACAACATTATTACTCCATTAACCCTTTAACAGTGGTTATAGGCGAGGCAGCTCCTATAATGAGCTCAGCAGACACTCAGGTCAACCAGATGTTTGCTAATTTCCTCTCGCTAGTCTGAAGGAGCTGAGGTGGGGAGTTGCTGGGTAGAGGTGCTCTGTGAGGTGGAAGCTCAGAAGCATTTATATACTACTACCTCTTTAAAGGTAAGAGAACCTTTATGACATGTAGTAGGTTAAAAGATCTCAAAATGCACCACATTACATCTGATATATTCATGGTTCTAGTCAGTGATGTAACTCAGCTGAACTTTATCATCTCTTTAAGTTACAGAACATTTCCATCAGTATTTATAACCTCCCCAGTCTCCCCTCATGTGCTACATCATCTGCTTGCTTTGCCACAGTGTTCCAGCAGTATTTCCGACAATAAAGTGTGACCAAGTTTCCAATTTAATGACTTCAGTCCCTGATTATCCATTGTCAGACCAAGTTTCCTCATTACCTCCTTTATCCTGAACCGTTATGTCTTCTTGAACCTCCTTGTCAAACCAAGTAAGCAATCTGTAACTGACTTGATTCTGCTTTGTCTGAATTCTTGCCTCTCAATTGTCAATAAATTCTTTATAACCCCTTTCTAATCAATCCAATAGAACTTTACTTCACTATCCAGACTCTTTCTTCAACATCTCGGCTGTCCTTTGTCAGACCTTCTCTTTGAAGGGGCTCTCAAAGAGAACATTGACCTGTTGATGGTTCTGTTCAACCGTCTGGCATTATGGCAGCATATGACCAAGGATCTTGTACATAAAGACAGAGGCGAATCTAACTGACGACCCTCTGATTGTAGGGCAAACTCCTACCGCCCTTGCCACCATTGCCCCTGATTCTACAAGAGAGAAGAGAAAACCCTTCTGGGTAACAATCATTTTATTCAAGGATATTACTCTGAGACATTATAGTGGTATTGCTTTGCTGATTCTGGATCCTAAACCAGTAGAAATTCCTGAAGAATGTCTCGTCATTTGTTACTTACCTTAAACTCGTGGGTTATGCACGGAATAAGTCCTGAATAGCAAAAAAAAAAACCCAAAAGGGATTTGTAGGAGTATAACCACAGTCTAGACTGGAGATGCTGTCGCATGATCTTAAACAGGCTGTTTATGGCTGGAAGCCCTCCAATGTAGCTGAATTAAAACAATGAAGAGTGGGCTAAAATTCCTCTCTAGAGATGAGAAAGGAACACTTAGTTTTCACACACGCTTTGTGGCACAGTTGTTGTTGCCCCTAAGGGTAGAACAGTCTGTTATTGGGTTCAAGAGGCAATTACTCTTTCACATAGGACCAAGTTGGTTTGGAATTCCTGTTGTCGGATGATCTCGAAGATCTCTCTCACACACACACACACACCCACGCACACAAATAATCCTAAGAAATCTTTTTCACAGCTCTGTATTTCTTGTCTTTGGCAGACTGACATTGACGTTGCACACAAGAAGCAGGATTGAAAACCAAAACAAACCATACCAAAAATCTGAGTCCACTTGCATTGCAGGGCTTTTCATTCCAGGAAAACTCACCAACTTCAATCTAGTTTAATCCTCTCTAGCTGAGGTGCATACATTCTTTGCTCTCTTTTTATTATTTTGCTTTTGACAATCATTCTCCCATTGCTGTGTTATTAATATTTAGGAATGCACGCTTGTAGTCTCTATTGTATGTGGTCACACCTATAATCTGCCTTCACCGCTGGTTTGTGGAAGTGATTGGTCTGGAACGACTCGCTGCAGCCACAGAGAAATAGCTTGGCGCCTGGCAAGATGGATTCTGCCATTATTTGTAATCTCTTTGGAATCTGGGTACCTCACAAAGTACCAAGAAGAAAAATCTGGGACACAGCCTGTAGACAACTGCTTTTGAGTGCATGCAGGAGGCAGGAGGTATTCAGCCAAACTAACTCGCCAACAAGTCTGGTTGACGCAATTAATTGCTGTTAGAGGTAACAGCCAGAGGTAAGTTTTCTTTACAGCAACAGGATAGGTGTGATAAAAACACAGCAGGTTCATTAGTACTGACTTTCCACTTGAAGCTTTCCAAAAGGTTTGTTTAAACCTCCCATTGATCTTTACTTCCACGTTTCAAGAATAGGATGTAGGAAAGCAGTTCATTTGATTTCTGAGTTTCAAAAGTCAAACATTTTGGACTTTTGAAACTTAGAAATTTCCAAGTTTTTTTTTCTGGAAGATTTCTGAGATCAGTCTAAAAATTTGTGAGTTTTTTGTTCTAGCAAATGTTCAACTCTTCAAACTCAGTAATTCAACCGATGAAAACCACCTCATACCAGTACAAGCACTTTTGAGATTTTTTTCAAAATTGGTGTATTATCACTAAGTGAACTGATTTTTGTAATTCCAATTTTCGCAATCTTAAGATCAACAAAAACGCAGCTAGCGACTACAGTTGAATGAGGCCCAGGAACGGCGCGGTACGGGTCGGTTTTAATGGAAACAGACAAAATAGGTTCCCAAACTACCATACCACTCCTGGGAAACGAAGCAAAAGTTTCTTTCCAACGGAGTTCTTATAGCTAGAGCCTATGTCTTCCATTCTGAGTTGTTGACAGAACATTTCCTTCCACCTCATGACATTAAATATTTGTACCACTGGCTGCAGTGTTTTGCTCAGGAGCCGACAGTCAACTCGCAGAGTTGACAGAACAAATAACAACAAGCAGGGAAGAGAAAGAATGACTCCTCCAAGGTAGCTCCCATAGGATGTCAAGTGAGGCTGCGCCCTCGCGTGTGTGTGTTAGAGCTGTTACCGTGCAGATGTGTGCGAGCATCTGTCTATGTGTATGTGAGCTTATTAATGTCTGCCAAACATCTGGCCTCACCCCAGTGTTTGAACATTTACACAGCACACACAGGTCAAAGCAACAACTGACAAATAAGTCATTTGAAATGACTTTATGAAAGTAACAGCATATGTTCTGAAGAGCTAAACGTTATGTACCTTCCTGTGTTCCCTTCCATCTCCTGCTCCCCAAATCAATTATGAATGACTCCATTTGGATCCCCTTTTGATTTTCCAGCTTTTGCTTGTCTTAACCTGCTAATATGTATGTTTATTGGAAGGTGACTTGATTTTTTTTGTCCAAAAAAACCATTCGGTTTTATTCCAGACAAATGGTTCTTCTGTATTTTGGATTTATTTATACCCCCCCACCCCCCTCTTAGCTGGCGACCGAAGTGTATAAAAGGCATTTCATCATTCTGCTGTCATGGAACAGATCCCACTCCTTCCCTCATTTCTTTCTAATTATACAGCACTATGTGCTTTAAATTGCTCCATAAAACGTGTTTCATGTAAAAAGTAAGGGCGCAGAACCCAATTAGTGCTGGAGCAATGAGAAAGCATGCTGTTCCTGCTCAATAGAGTCAATTAAAACTGGACGTGTAGGTGTGTGTGTGTGAGTGAAATGAGCCACCTGGGACTTGTCTCCACCTGAATTGACAGACTCACACATCCAGTGCCCAGGCCACATTTTCATGGGGCATTAGGAACTGGTGTTTAATTGCTAGCAGATTCAGTAAATTGAATTTTATTTAAATTGACTCGCAAGTGTTGTATTTAGTGGAGGGGAGCAGAGCAAAATGAGCTTTTTCAGGCTTTTGAAGTCTTGCCTGATTCAGTATTAAGTATACTTCTAATAAAGTCGGTGCTCTGACTGAAGGAGACGTTTTTGTTTCATCCACAAACCTTAATGTGTTCTCTTGGAATCTTATGCGAATGACACAAAGTACGAAGGAAGACACTTGTTCTTTTTATTGCAAATAAAAATCTGAAATGGAATGGTAAATATATATTTAGCCCACTTCTCATTAACGTTCAGTGACTAGAAATTTGCCTTCCGAAGTCATGTTTTATCTTAATTTGAGTGTAAATCTTGATGCTCTGTGAAGGCCTCAGATGTATATCGGAGGACATTATCACATCTCAGCAGCTGCGTTTCCATTGACTGTCATTTCACAATTTGACATTTGGAAACTAAGTCTGCTCAATGTAAACATGCCAATTTAGAAAAAAAGTCTTGTTTTTTGATAAAAGGTTTTGAAATTGTTTATATATATATATATATATGCTTTTACACATTTGTATATGTGTACATGTTATCTTAATACGGAAAGAATATAACCAAAATCTACCAATACATGGCCATCCACCTAAAATGAAGAGTCGAACATGAACTCAAAACTTAGCTAAGAGGCCGATAGTAACTCTGGAAAAATGAAATAAAAAGTAGAAGAAAAAAAAGATAAACTATTATCCGCACACTTGTCTTTTTGAAAGCGTTGTGAGGAGGACAACTATTGGTGAAACAAAAGTAAGAAAATATTTCAATTGCAGTTTGTATAAAGGCAATAATCTAGGGGGCACATACACAGACATGACTGACAGCACTAAGACCCTCCTTCTGGCTCTGATTGGTTGTTTCTGCACAGGAGTGGTTTATTTCTGCAATCGGGGGCTGAATGCAAATTCTGTGCTTAAAATATATTTTTTAAATTAGATACTTTTAAGCGCCATCTTGTATTGATTTATCACATAAATTCCAATAACGCACATTGAAGCTTGTGGCTGTAGGGGCATGTGGGTCTGATGCACGTTGTTTATGAGGTCAGAAATTCACAAAATGGTAGAATCAAATGCTTTAGCTAAATATTTCTAACAATCTAGAAGATATGGAGGTCTGAGTAAGCAGACAATGGTGGCTCTCCTTCTGGTTATACAGTAATAAACCTCTTTCTCTCATTTTTTCCCCCTCCATTTTCATCTATGAGGGAAATACTTTTTTAGCCAGGAAGTACCAATTATTTACCTCAGCCACACTCGCTGTGTGTTCAATCTAAAGTGCTCTACAACAGCTCTGGACAAGGTGGGTAAAGGCAGAGAGGGCATTCATTAGTGACTAAAGCTGACGATAAGGGCGAGCTTGAAGCAGTTAGACCAAAACAATGACTGGAGTCTCTCCAAGCCTCCTGATGTTAGAACAAGACCAGAAGATCTCATTACACAGCAAAACACTACGGAAAAATATCACCAAGAAAGACTGAAAAGACACATTTAATGTTGAAAAAGTTATTATTTTCTTCATATTCCCTCTCAGTGGCATGTTTGTTGACCCAACATTATGAGTAGATATATATAAGTATATATATAAACTATTCAATCCTAATACAAAGTAGCTACAAGGGAGCTGAATTAATCTTGTAATTGTTCACATGCTAAAGTACGATAACAGACATCGACCTTCTATGGCAACAGCAGCAAATCCTCAAAACGCATCACTTCCTCCTGGCTTTGTGTCCGACAACACATTAAAGGAGCAGTGTTATGCATTTTCCAGACACATAGTGCTTACTCAACAGGCTGTAAAGTTGTTGCTAATGTAGTAGAGTAATTACAGCAGGCTAGCATAACTTTCTCACCACGTGAGACTGTTATACCGCCATAGCAAACGGCTAACAGCTAAGACACAAACAAACAGACCTACATCACAAGTTCATTGCCATTAGTAAATATTTTATTGCTTTCCCACGTTGTAGCTTAGTTTCAGATGAATTTAAGTCTTCAAAATTGTAACATTTACTGCTTAAAGCCAAATATGTCATCCTATGCAGCTAATGGCTAACAGGAGTTAGCAACTTATGCTACTGATCAGCCTCCTTGTGTGCCACATACAACTCCGGCCGGCTGCCTTAGTAGTGTGAGATTTATTACTATTAGGCACAGCTTGAACATTACATGTATATATATATATATATTTATATATTTCTGGTGCTAATGCTGCTCTATATGAAAATATTATATCAGAAACCACTACTGCATAATAGCAAACCTGAATAGACCAACAAGTAGGAGTTTGCCATACCCAGATCTTGTTTTCTTTATAGCTGGTACTCTGTTAGCGCACATGAAACCTAGCTAGGTTGGTTAGTTAGCTAGCTAGGCGTGGTCAATCCTGGTCTGTGTTCAGAGCGTTGGAGGATTCGCTGTGGAGACCATTCGGGACAGAAACACTCTGCACACTCCCCAACACGAGTAGCCTAATAGGTTGTGCTTAGCCATTCTCAGGCTGGACGTTGTCGATTTCCCCTTCTTCAATATCTAATGCTTCTGCTGACCTTGGGTACAAGTTAAGAGGCGGTCCTCCAAATTAAAGAGGAGAAGTGAAACGAGGCAACAACAACTACCTCCACAGAACCAATTAAAGCGGCGGACATCAAGGAGCGGCTTCAGCCTCCTCTCTTAGCGTCAGAGGAGCGCTCGGTTTGAAATTAATTGTTTTATCTCGGCGGGAGTTGCTGGAGATGACCCCAATTTACCCAAAGTGAAAGGCTGAGCGTCTAAACTTGCCTGAGACCTTGTCCTCTCTACACTGAAAACCCAAACATTTCCAGTTAGCTATAGGCAACACGCCATAACAAAATACCTGGCACGGCACCTTCTTCGTAAACACTATTTATCGGTCTCCCATGTTTCCTAGCAGATGGGAAAATAGAGAAAATCCTCACCTCACTTCACGGGTATCACTGCTGTTTACTTCCCTGAGACAGGAGTGGGTCGCTCATGTTAATCACGTCTTTTCATTCCTTTTTTTTTTTCTTTTTTCCATTTTCATCTCCCCCCCTTCCTCCTCCCCCCACTGCTTTTCCACCACCACTCCATTCGCAGGTCAACGGCACTATTGATTTACACCCCTCACCTAATCACTTAGGTAACATTTCCCTGGCGGCAGCGACGGCTCCCCCCCTGTCCTCCCCCCTTCCTTCCCATGATTCATAGCCAGGCAATGAAATCTCCCAGTTGCCACTAATTAAGCGTAAGGTCAGCCTTTAATCATCGCCTGCTTGTGCTGCGTGAGCGGCTGCCCTTGCTGATTCAAAACCCCGCTGAAAGGCGCGGCGAGTCGAGGCCCGTCGGGTGGGAGCGCAGCTTCGCTCCTGCTGAAATGAATGATTACAAGTTTTGTCATTTTTTTTCAGTGGCTTGAAAGACAGTTTTTTTTTGGGGGGGGGTTCACTTTATGGAACTTGTAAAAAAAAAAAAAGGAAACAAGGAAACACTGATGGTGGGGGAAAATCCTTGGATTTGTGTCTACGCCTTTATAATTAACGCTGCCCGACTGAAAGCTGTTTCTGTTTAAAAGTGTTTTCCTCACACGTCCACATGCACTGATAAAACTCACTGTTAGGATTTAACATTAAAAACTGTAAAACTCCTGAAACGGTTTGTGTGCAGTTTATGTTGGTAGACGTTTGTCTGTTGAAAATATTAAAGTTTTACCTGCTGAAAAGACACTTTATATAAACTTCGACTAGTTTATTAAAATGTGCATTTTCGGTAAAATGCCTGTGGAGGCAGTTCAGTTCATTTTACAAAATTAAGTAGATTTAACAAATACTGCAAATACAGTAGGGTTCTAAGTAGGGATATGGTGATAACCAGTATCAAGACAGTAAGAAGTAAAAAGTTTCAGATTATATTTTTAAATGGAGACACTTTTCTTTTAGATAGATAGTTATGTAGTTCTGCTCTTTTCCTTCTTGTTGCTGTGTATTGTTGGCCAGCCGGCTGAAAAAAGATTCTAATAATTCCCCACTAATTACAAAAAAACCCTATTTAGATTGATGTTTTTTATGAGGCTCTATAATTTCTCTTAAAGGAAACACTACAGCTGCAACACATTCTAAGATGGCGAGCCAAGACTGTGGGCTCGGCTCTTTATAGTTGCACAATAAAGCAGAAAATACAATTTTAGGATTCTGAGTAACGTTTTATAGACATCAGCGCAGAAACCTCTAAAAAAAACATGTTCAATTTGTATTTCATGAAGTCAGAAAGAAATTGGGCTTATCCGCCATTTTAAAAAGTAACTCAAGAGAAATTGATTTATGTATGTATTGGGTTGGTATGTTACAGAAAGAGCAACAGATTTTACAAATGTTTTATTACCAAGGTGAACTGTTTCAGACCGAGTTGAAACCGTGTGTTGCTCGTGTTTTTGTCAGCAGGTAGCAGGTGGTACCGCCGGCCCATCCCCGGCCCCAAAGCGCCAGCATGCCCAGCTGCCTAATGGGTTGATGTTGTCACACCCTTGTATCTGGGGCCATAAAGTTAAAAGTCAGTCACACTTGATAAAAACCAAACTGAAACACCTGAAAAGAATTGAGTACAGGGTTTAAAAACAAAACAACAAACCTAAACAACTCTGGCAAAATGTTTCTCTTGGGTCTCGTTTACTGACTCAAGGTCCAGATGGATTATGCTACAGGCATGTGATGGAGACCAGGGGCTCCATCCCTATTGATTGATATTTATTTACAGAACAAGTACTTTTAGTTTCATTTCTTTCTCTCTGTTTGTTTGAGTTGGGTTAATTGGGTTTTACCTTTCTGGTGTGTCTCCTTAGCTCCTGGAGCGTACCATGTGAGCCAAGAAGGGTAATGCTCTGAAGTTATATTAAGTTTCACTTAATTTCTTGATTGACTTTAGGATTAGTTGTTTCTAATTTGCATGCATGTAAATATTTATTTGTACCATTTACTTTGTGTTGGGCTTGTAAATGATTTATTGTTGTTTGTCACCCCTTCACCTGGTGTGGGTGGAAGTAAAGCCGGCTGCTGTGCCTTGCAGAAAAGAAATGGGTGTCAGTGTACTGGTGACCTGCAGCACCAATAACGTTATTCCCACCATATCCTGTTGCCTTGCCTCCCCTCCTGTTAACGCAGCGCCGCCCTTGGACAGTGACAAGGCATAGAAACTCAAACAAAAAAAGATTTCTAAAGAAATAACATTTTTGTATGTCATATGACGACATCATTCCTCTTTCACTGCTCATGTCCCATAATGCAAATTAGTCGGTATGATTTAGGGCAGCTGATAGTTGCTTAGTGAAGAGTTGGCAACACGGCGAAGGATCTGTCCACATGGCAATGCATTTGAAAGCAAGCTGTTTTAAAAACTCCTTCATTCACGCTGGGCTGTTTCTAGAAATCTATTTTGTCCACATGGAAACATCCAGAGTGTCACAACCATAGCTAGGTGGCAACATGCAGTAATCGCATGTTACTGCTAGGTCAACAAAGGGGAACTGTGAACCAAACACAAGTCGTTTGTGGGGCTTTTTATTGTAGCAGCTGCAGCACAGTCACAGACATGGAATCCTCCATTGTTGTTATGTGTGACAAGTACGAGGCGTTTGGGGTCATAGGTCAGGTTAGAGGTTGGACTAGTACGGCAGAGTTTTCTGGAAAAAATGTTTGTTGCTGTCCACGTGAATATGAGAGGGGAATTTTCACCCTGAAAACCCGTTTACGAAGAAACGGTTTTGGGTTCCCTAAAACTCCGTTTCCATGTGAACGCGGGACACAAGCACTTAAAAACTCTCCTGTTTTAGAAAAAAAAACAACAACATAGCATTCCTGTGTAAAACTCAACACTGAAAAAACCCAGCATGCTATTATTAAATTTTTTTGTGCGTTGTTTTTATTGCTGTCACTTGGCCAGAACTCCACTGAAAAAGAGGTTTTTAAGGGTTAAATAAACAACCTTCCTATTGATTACTAAACATTTGACACAATCAGCGGAGGTACAAGCTACTTAGAGGGTTCTAATCAAATGTGTCACAAAAAAGTAGCTCGTTCTGTTGGATTCAAACCATTACTAAATAATACATCCACATAACACTCTTGATTAAAGTTAATACATTTAGGTGAGTAATGTCTAGTAACCTCCCAAATGATTTTTTACAGTGCATATTGATGCTTATTACACTAGCAACCCAGGACCAGCTCTTTCCAACTGACTTTTATGTGCTATAAATGCCACTTTGGTCCTATGTGTGATGATTTAACCACTTTCGGCACTAGCCAAGAACTCCCTCTCCCTCTACACTCCGCTTCACACCCACAGACACATACAGTATTAGCTGTTTCGCACATGGCACTTTTATAATGAGTGACTGTGGGCAGGGGTTTAACCTTCAGCTGCGCGTGTGCACGGAGAGAGTGGAAGCGAAGCCTTTTTGGAGATATTTTCACCGCCTAAAATGGAAAGCTTTAGCTCTTTGCCGTTTCTCGCCCTCCGCAGGCGGGTCACGGTGTCGAGGCGGGCCACAGAGCCCGTTATTGTTGATAAGACTGTTGTTGCACAGGGGTTAAAGGGGAGGATTTCCCCCCGCAGAAGCGTTGCCTTCTTACTGTACAGAGATCATGTGAGACTGGCAGCTCTCCAGCAGATGTAGTTAGCTGAGAATGGGCCACAGTTCGATTTCCCCGCACATGTATGACATCTTTATAAACCACTCAATTCGCTGTTAAGGATTCCACGGTGTGTTACTTACTCCGGGATGAATCCAAATGCTGTTTGGGAGTTGTTTATATTTCTTTTTTTACTGCATCATTCATCATATGGTACATTTGCAATTGCTATTTGCATCTTAGTATGTCTGGAAGATGTTTCTTGATAAATTGAGACTGAAATGGGAAAGCTGGGCACATTGAAAAGGACTCATTTTTCATTATCTTTTTTTTTATATTTACACAAGTCTGGCATTTTGCAAGCTTTTCAAACATGCTCTTTGTGTGAATTTCTTCCGCCTTCGAAGCCAAGATAGCACATGGTTTTACAAAAGTATTCACAACCCTTCAATATATTCACCTAAGGGTGGTTATAACCTTCAGCATCATGAAGACCAAAAAGTCCAGGTCAGGAATGGCACTGCTGAGAACTTTAGAACCAGAGTTGTTATAGAATAGTAGCTCAACGTCATGGGAGAGCCGTTCAAGTGCAGTTTCCAGGCTTCCAGTTGTCAGCCTCACAGAGCAGCCTCCACTCAGCTCCTTCAGACTAGCCAGCAGCAATTAGCAAACACTTGGTGGAACTGCAGAGCGACAACCTGATAACCTCATAAAGCGAGCTCCTCTAACTTCTCAGTGAAATAGTTAGAGGAGCCATGTTGTGATGACTTCCTGAAGGTGGAGTTTCAGACAAAATAAGAGTTCCTTAAAGAGGCAGAGGCCCAGTTTCAAGGCGTTAAATTGCAGAGTCAAATTTCTTTTAAGTCATATTTGAAGTGCTATGGAATAAAACTATGTTGCTAGAAAACGCAACATAGTACTGCCCCTATAAAATCTTGATAACTTTTAGAGTTTAGCATGCTTACACACATCATTACACCTGTGGCCTCACAAATCAATTCAATTTGTGAGGCCATTAGTTCTGTTCAACTAATGGGTTTCCCCCACAGATTGATGTTGAAGAGATGTAGATCCTCTGAAACAATCATACCTTGATTTTCTTGTCATTTTTCAGACATTTTTTTCAATTATTTGTTGATTTTTCTTAACTTTTCTCTTTGACTTTTATGTCTTTCTTTGACATTCCTCAAAGGCATTTTATTTTTAACCCATTGCTAAGTTTTACCTGTGGAGGAGCTGCAGAGATGCACAGCTTAAGTCAGTACCTCTGACCTAAGATTTTTGGCCGCCAAAAATTTAGACTTTTTTGAGGTCAAATTGGGGAAATTTAAACTTGTGAGTCACAAAATTTATTAAATTAGTCATGCAAAAACAAGTCAGTTGAGGTTTTTCTTTTTTTTAGTTTAAACTACTCAATATAAAAATTAGTAAATCTATAAATCCTTAAACACCCAAAGTACACAAAATAAAGCATTCGGCTGGACTGTTGTCTTATTAAAAGAAAAACGTACAATTTCGACATTTTTGCGATCATCAGTTGTCTTCTATTTTGTCAGGGATCTTTTTACTATCCTTCTTGCCTTGTGGTGGGGTGGGCGGGCGATGAAAATCTCCTTAAGGGCCACACTTGGACACCCATTTCTTAGGTGTAAGGTTATTGGTGGGTTCAGTTGAAGGGGTGGCAAGAAAACGTCATTGCTGAACAGAAAGGCAAAGAAATCTTATTAGTTTTACAAGGCGACGTACGTTGAGTTGGGCATAAAACACACCGAGGAGCAACACTGGAGAAACCAAGTATTTCTCCACATTTCTCCAGCTGCTGCTCATCATAGCGACTTCATCTAGTGCCAGAACAACCCAAAAAAAAAAAAGAAAAAAGTTCTCCAGTGTCCCAGGCGACGTGCGCCACTGCAGAGGGTAATTGTGGCAGGCAAACGGGGGAAGACCAGCCCGCACAATGGCATCCTGCAGCTGATGAAAGCGGCGGAGAGGAGTCAGTCAGGGGGGAAGAGGTCCGTCAGCTAGAGAGAAGACCCGTGATGGATGGGTTGTGGGGTTGCCAGGCTCGCTTTGAGAGATTGAGAGCTATTCTCAATGCCAAAGTGGCAGAAACAAATGGCTGAGAGAGCTTTGGAAGTCCCAGACACCGATGCCTCTCAGGTTGTCGCTCTCTCCCTCTGGAGGGGGTTCAGGGAGACCGGGCGGACCGGGAAGACGGCCCATTGGCAACCCGTTACGTCCCCTCAGGGCCCAGTTCTGGTTGAGGCTCGCATCTGCCTGTCGAGGTGCATCACACCCTCCCGACAACAAAGCGGCAGAGGCTCTGTCGGTCGCATAATCAAAAAGTCTTTCTTGGCAGAAGCTGTGTGGGGGGAGCGGAATTAAAATGTATTTTTTCATTTTTCATATAAAAGTCAAAATTTATATATAAAACAGACATCCCATGGGCTGCTGCTCTGATATTGGGCTGATGATGCCATTTTTTTTCTTTAAAACAAGAACAGGCGTCGCCCCGTTCCCAGCGCTCGACCCGGAGGAGGGAAAGCTGAAGTTTCCGAAAGGCTTTTGGATGTCTGCGCTTCGTTGGAGAAGTTAACGTGGAGCGATTATGTGGTCAGTGTGTCAGAACCGGTGAGCGAGCGCCGGTTGGAAACGCGATCTGATAAAAGCGAGACGCCTCGAAAAGCGCAGTGCTTCGTCGGGGTAAATTGCACCACTTAAAGCTGAACTTCAGTTCCAAATCAAACATGGAGTTGACATTCCTGATTAGTAGCAGACATTAAAGCACGGTTCCTAAAGAAGCCACTCAGATAAATCTGATGATGGATGTGGTAACTGCTACCACTGGAGAAGTCAGAATAACACAAACCCCCTCATTTTCAGCCCAGGCCCTTTTCGCAGCGTTACGCCACGCTGATTTGTGTTGTCCTGGTTTTTGTTCCGTAGGTTTTGACGACTCTAATCCAAAAAAAGTAAATCCAACTTAAGAACCATTCCACGTTTTAATGTCTTATAATAAACTCTCATAACTGCACTGCTGCATTTTTTTCCCCTTAGTTTACTATCTCTTTAGTAATACTTTCAGAACTCGGCTGCCAAATTCCTGTCATGCACTTTATAAACGGATTAGCTTATTACAACTCAGTTAAAGAAGTTTACACAGTCTGTCAGTGCAGAAAATATGGTTTATGGGGATAAATCGCCACATTTTCAAGTCGATTTAATTCTGTTCAAAGCTCAGAAAGCTTTGAGTTTATACTTCTGTAGAAAAGAAAAGAGCAGAACCAAACACCAGCCAGACAGCATTTGCTGAAGAGGGATGACCTTGCGCTTGGATCGCTAAGTTGGGTATCAATTTAGTACAAAGTAAAGACAGCAATGTCTCCATTTTGATTGGAAGTGTATGAAATCAAATTGACATGGATTTTTGTCCAGTTGCAATTGAGGAGAAGATGTTCATCATACCCAAGAATTAAAAAGAGCTCTTGTTTCTAACAAAAGAAAATTAGTCTTTTTATCAGGTATTCAAATTCAAATAGCTCTGTAGATGTGGTCACTAATTCTGACCAGCATTAATAGGTTTGGTGGTTCACCAACACTTTCATTTCTCCCAACTTTATCATTGGGATACTTTTACTAAACAGTAGTTATGTAAAACATATTGGCTGTAAATTGAAGCAGGTAAAGCCTTGTTTTTTTTTGTTGTTTTTTACACATTCAGCGTTTTACTTGCGGTCCAAAAGTAATGAACTTGACAAACTTCAAAACCTTTGGAAGAATTTTTATTGCAGCACTCAAGCAACATATATTTGAGTATTGCGTGTTTATTTTCTTAATAAAGCAGCCCTCCGATGTCTGAAGATGCTTTATGGTTGAGTTTCCATTAAACAAAAAAATTATTAGAAAAATAAATTTGCTTAATGAAAACGAGAATTTTGAAGAAATTCAAGTTTTTTGCTAAAAATGTTTCTGTGCCAGTGTGAGCTTTTTGTTCAGCCGTATCGAAATTTGTGTTTCCGCAGAAACTGCAATGGAAACAATTGTTTTCGCAACTTTCTACTCTGTATACAGCAGCAACATGTTTTTTTTAAATTTAAGTTTAAATCAACAAAATGAAGTTTTTATGGGATTCAGGTTAAACTCCAACAGTCAGAGAAAAATAAAAATTGCTTATATTGATTGAATTTTATTTTGTTTTCAGTTAATTTTCCTTCCAAATGATCCAAGTTGCTTTCCCCCTACAAAGAGTTGAAAAAAAAAACAACCAATTTATCATTCTTCAAAAATGAAAAATCAGGAATGCACTGACACTGTCGTTTCCAAGTGATCATCTCTCTAGCATTTCCATATCGGAGACCCATTGCATTGGATTGATTTCCCTGGGAGACTTGTCAGTTCTCATTCATTTTTCAATTTACAACTGCATCGCTGCCGGGCCGCAGCCCTTTGTGGAATCAGAAACAGGCTGTTTTCTTCACCACTGCCCTGAATCCCAACTGCAAACCGGAGCTCGCCCCGCCAAATCAACCGTGTGATGCATTGATATGAACTGGAAATGTGGCAACATAGTGATGGACAATATAATTCCTTCAACAGTCATGACAGGCACGTTAAAGTCACATCATCCTCCATAGCTTGAGCCGGTCTCACTGGTGATCAAAATCATTATCACTCATCAATAAAGTTGATTTAATCTGAAACATAAAATACTGCCTTAGTTTTAAACGGTACTTCGAAAGTGAAGTAGATTTAATTTCTTTAATAGGTAGTATTATCTGTGTTTAAGCCACAAAGGGACATTTTATAGCAGAATCAAGTAACTATGCTTTCTTAAGTTAATATAGAAATTATATATATATATATATATAGCTTGAAAATTACAGTTCCTAATTCAGCGTCTTAAATTTGGGCCTCTGTGTCTTTAAAAACTCCTGCTCTTTCTGAAACTCCGCCTTCAGGAAGTCATCACCACATCGCTCCTCTGTTATCCCTTTTACAACGTTTTTACCAGCCTGCTAGTCTGAAGGAGCTGAGTGGGGAGTCGTGATAGAGGGGTAATTTATGAAACTTCAGTTTGAAGGAGGAGCTTCATCTCGAAGGCGGATCTATGTCCACCCATGTGTTTTTGCACATCTGAATGGTTGCCATGGGAGATTAAAGGATTTCTCTAACACACATGAAATAAAGAAAGCAACACTCCTGGTATGTTTTTGTTTTTTGTTTTTTTTATGAGGGAATAACTTTATGACATGATGTAAAGCTCAAAAAAGTCAATTTTACATATTAGTGCTCCTTTCAGTTAAATATTTATTGAACAATCAAATCTAAGAGTTTTCTCACAAGTTACAGTATCACCATAGATATGCAACTTCCTCCTACAGCTTCTCCTGAACTCGACTGAAAACAGTGGTTATTTTCAGAGTTGTTTTATTTTCTTTGCTCTGAGGTTGGTTGTTTTTAACTTTATATTTGGAATTGTGTTGTCAATGCAAAGAGTGGTGGCTCATAAAATGCTACTGAAGGTTGAAATAAAAAGCTTAACCGAGCTCAACTCATAATCTTGTGTTCAGTATTTACCTGAGTAAAAGCAGTCTTGCATTCAAAGTTTCTCCTGAATGGACATGTTAAGGATTATTACAAGTAAAAGGAAATGAAGTGGTTAGCCTTCACAATTTTTGCCCAAAGCTTTAAAGTAGGTCCTTTAGTTGATCCCATAGGATCAATAAAGTGTTTCTGAACTGAATTAAATTAAGAAAATCACATAGGCCATAAAAAGGCATAAACTTCTTTTTATGCCTTTTTTTTAACATATTAAGTATTTTGTGTCTTCACATTAAATACTTAATAAATTTAATTTATATAACCCTTTTCTAGTCATACTGGCCACTCTAAGCACTTTACAACGGAGCCTCAATTCTCCTGATCACATTTAGAAAGGCACACAGTCGTATATAGGCCAATAGGCAGCTTGCAACTTATAGACTTTAGGTAGACGACTACTCTTGCCCTTAAGGTATTGTTTCTGTCTTAATCCTCAAAAATTGAGTCTTATTCAAGTTTTTACTTCTAACAGAGAAGCCAGTCAAGTTTGTGGGCAAGTTTCAGTTCTGCCCACTAATTTTCTTTGGGATCACGGCTTTATGATGGACAATGTGTGTTTGTCATATTAAAACACATTGTAGCTAATTTGGCTTCATGCTGGCAGTCATCGTCCATGTGGAGGACCAATTTGGTTCCCAGGCTTTTACTTCCTGTTTAATGTTTTGAGGTGTTGCTTTAATGTTTCCACAGACTATTTTTCCTCATGATGTTTTCAAGTCCCCCTGTCCTTCTGGAAGCAAATGCTGCCACCATCTTCACTCACATTTGGGATGTGAACTTCCATTGTTTCATCCGCTGGTGTAGCGATTTTCATTTTGCTTGGATACATGTCCAAATAGTCAAGTCTGGGGGTATTTAAAAAAAACTTCAATCTGCTTTTGTAAAGTTGATTTTGGAACAATGGCTTCTTCCTCTGCAGTCAGCCGTTAAGCCTGTATAAGTACAGGATTCATTTCGCTCAGTAAGCACCAGCCTCCCCCAGCTTGTTTTCAAGGTGTTCTACTTTTGTTGTGAGATTGGTCCACTCACCAAAAGACGTTCATTGCCAAATCAATGAACGTCCTCTACTTCCTAAAATGTTCTGGACTTCCTTTTGTTGTTCATACCTGCATATGATTATTTGGACAAGTGACTGTGGCACCTTTGGGTGTCTGGAAACTAATCAATGATAAACCAAACTTTTGATCCTTACTTTGCATCCAGATTTACTGGTGGATTCATTAAAAATTTCAATGATGAAGGAGGCATTAGTTTGTGTCACACAATGTAGAAAACAGAAATCAAGACTAACACAATACTCTAGAATACTCTTTACAAATTGACTTAGCAGTTGGAGTCATGCCCTGGTTTGATGTGTTTAGCCATAATGACAGAAGATTTTGGTTTTTGTCTCTGCGTTAATTATAAGCTGAACTGATACACTCCATAAATGAAAGTAGTTATTTTTCACCCCTTTTTCTGTCATTCTTCTTCTCAAAGACACAAAGGTGCAGAAACATGTTATGTCTTTGTGTATTAATTATCGTGCACTCCTTCCTCCAACATAAACCAAAAGTGCATAAAGACGAGTGAGTCTTCTCTGAGCATGGGGAACCGTTCCGTCTTCCTCCTCTCAGCGCTCCACCAGAAGGTGCAGCCGATTAGGTGTCAGATGATATTTAATGTGAAGAGGACCTGTCTCTTTCCCTGAAATCCTCTCCTGAGTGCACTGCTGCACAGTGCCGATACTCTGCCTCTCTCAATCCAGGTCTCATCAAATGGCACTCAAGTTAGAGGCAAGAAAAAGGAGAGAGGGAGGACAATTGCCGATGACAAAGAACAAAGATACCAAGGGACGTAGAGAAGAGGCAGAGGAGAGGCGATGTGAGATGCCGAGGAAAAATCATTAGCTGAGAGTAAAGGAGAGGAAAGAGGAAAAGTGGGAACAGGAGAGTGAAGTGAGTACACACTGGAAAGACAAGATCCAGAGTGGAAACGGGTAATAGACGGACATAAAAAGAACAGAGATGGAGATTTGACAAGAAAAAAAAAGAAGCAGCACAGACTCTGGGTTTAGGCCCACAGTAACTGAACGGTTTTGATAGTGTGGAAGATAAGAGAACAGAAAGAGGTCAAACATCAGTGTCCTCAGAGTACCCCATAAAGTCAGCCAAGAAAAGGGTCTAGTGTGACGGGCGGGTCCCTGGGTCATTCAATCAATTCAAATGGTTTCACGCCACTCCTCCTACTAAACAGACTCCTCATCTTCCTGTCCTCCCTCTTCCTATGCCTTCCTCTCCTTTCATCCCATGTTACATCAAATCCTTGCGCAGCAGTGACAGAACTCTCCAGCAAGGTTAGCTTACATTTCAGTGGTAAATTGGCAGTGCTCAACAATGCCTTTGCAGACGTTGGTACCGCATTAGTCACAGGACATCCATCTGGAAGATCTTCAAAGACCCACAGCACTTGTGGACAGTCTGACATGGAAACTGCTGATCTTCCACTCTACAAATTTGTTTGTTATGCCTATTCCTACTTGGAGTTCACCACAAGACATGTAGGGTAAACTACATCGGAGTTCATCCTGTAATTGGAACCCCAGCTCCATCCGTCTGTCGTTGTGTCCTCGGGCAAGACACTTTACCCACCGGTGTGGCAGCCTTCCTTCTGGATTTTCAGCCATATTGAAATGAGTGTATTTCACAAAGCTGCAATGGAAGCACTTTTTTTCCATCACACGAGTCACATGATCAACAACCAGATGTTGCTACTGGTGGAAAAAACAAAGAATACTACAGGAAGTGGCAGGAGAATGACAGGCAAACAACCATGCACACACACTCTCTTATCTTTAAGCAACTGATTCTACCAGTCACATCTAAGGAAGTCGGAGTATCCAGAGAGATCCCATGCATACACAAGGAGAACCTCCAACCAGCATGTAGAAAGACTGAAGGCTGGGACCTTTCTGCCCCTCTACCATGCAGCCCTGATCTAATCCAGAAAGTCAAAATAAGCTACATTCATGTTTGTTGTAGTTACATCGCTACATGTGAGGAAGTATGAAGACTTTTTTAATACGCTGTAGGCATGTGGTAACTCGTCCTTGAGGCCTTGGTGTTAAGTTTTTTGCCTGCGTCAATCCCAGGCTAGTTTGGCCTAGTTTTTGCCTGCAGCTGGATATTGAGACTTGAATGGGATATTTCAAGTTGTTGTGGCCAGTGACCTCTAAATAAAAATTTCATCTGAGGCTAGTAATTGGATCAGTTCTCTATATCTGCTGTTATTTATAGTTGGCACTGATGGCTGGAGAAACCAACTAGCCGTCTGTCTGTGCACTGGCTTGATAGTTTCATCAAGAAGCCCAACGAACTGTGATGGCTTCAGGCACATCTCACTTAAAAATCTTATCTCGTGGTCGTTGCACACAGGTGTGGTGTACATGTGCAACATTTGATGCACATCTAATGTCTAATGGATAAATCTATTTCCAACAGAAGCCTGACCAACTCCTGATTGCCAGTCTGACACAATCAAGGCTTATGGAGCAGCAATCCAAGGTGCTCCTCAAAGATATTTGTGAGAATTCAAGGAGCAGGACAGAGAAATGGTTCACCAGTTGGACTGTCCACTGCACACATTTGCACGAATAAACCTGAAAAAAAGAATGTACAAAACACCAGTGTCCTTCAAGCACTGATGGAAAAACTGGGCCACCTTATTAAGTTTTCTAGTCTTCATCAAAATTGTATATGACCAATCTTATTTTTTTTATTTATCTCTTAAAGAGGAAGTAATTTAATTGCACTTCAAGCAAAAATATCAACCTTGGTTTGCTCTTGTATAAAAGATAGAAACATAGACGAGAAGTGAGGAAACGGTTAAGACATCCTGCTGTGTCAAACATAGTGTTTCCCCTTTGGTAGAAATAACTTCAGTGATAAACTTTACTCCACTCCTCACTTTCAGCTCTGAAATATTTGGGGGTTTCTTGCTCATTCTGTTTGTTTCAGGTTTGTATCAAGATTTGAGCTTTGACTCAGTCCAGAACTTTCCACGTCATCATTCCCAAACGATCCTTGGTGGATTTACTCGGGTCAACATGTTGACATGACACTTCTGACACACTCATTAAAGGCGGATCATTTTGCAGCAAACCATTACCAACCTCCATGCTTTACAGTTGGAATGAGAATTGTTTCACCCAGGATTCGGTTTTCCCCGAACATGTCGGGGTTCAAAACATCCTGTATTAGGGCGATCTGTCCATAAACATAATTTAAGATGCCCTGATCTGAGACCGCAATCTCTCAGCCAAACCTTTATGTGTTTCTTAGAGACCAAAGGTTTCCTGATGACCAGCTTTCCATTAAAGTTAAACCTGACGGGTCGCTTTCTGTTTGCACTGGCTGGCTCATTTCTACCCTAGCAAGAGCCTGGTGATGACATTTTTGAGTCTTTAGAGACTTCTTTTAGCACCTAGCGCCAAAACTTATTTGCTTAATGTTTTCATTAAGCAAATTTATTTTCCAAATGTCAAATTGTGCAATTATAGGATCAATGGAAACGCACCGTATGTCAGAATTGTGTTGCACAAGAAATCCTAAATAATTATCCTTTTAATATTCCAGGTCTTCTGAAAATGGACTTACATGGCTGTAGCTAAACCTTTAGATGTGAGCTCAACTCAAAATGCACAAAGTGAATGTTCTGATGGGATTACAGATTCTTAAGTTTTTGTTGTTTTGTTGTTGTTTTTTTAACGCTTTCAAATCAATTTTACTTTCACCAAAACCAAAGTCTAAAAATGCTGGATTATTATTGCTACGCAGTCGATGAGTATTTGCCGGGGGGCAGCTGAAGTTAAGCTTTGCGCGCCTCTTTTCATTTGCGCCTCAATCTTTCAGTCCAGATTTACAGCACAGAGGAATAACACCTTCGGCGTTCCGAGGGATCTGGCAGATGGTCAACTCTGATTGAATTCTGCTCCCGTCTCCTCCCTGCTCTCACAAGCCTCGGTCCACGTCTCTCATCTTGGCCACACTGTCGTTTGTGTGGGTTGGAAAGAAAAAGGCTTGCTGATCGACAGGCAGGACCGTCCAGTGGCTCCCTGTGGTTTTTGGGCACCATCCTAAAACAAAAATGCTGAATATTTTGACTTGATTCACCCCTGTTCTTCTTCTTTTTTTATTATTATTATTTTTATTTCTTTTGTTAAAAGTTTATTTAAAAAACACACACACACAAAAACAAGAGCTCTTTGTTCCCATAGTTTTTAAGATTAAGATGTGAAACACGACCGTGTAATGAAAAGCCTTTCAAAACTGCTGGAGTAGCCGCATTGCTTCTAACATTAGCCGCGCTATTATTTGATAACACGCTAAAGATGACATTAATAATGTATTAATGTAATTCTTAGATTATTATGTTTTTTTTTTTAATTCTCATTTCAGTTTCTTGTGTCTTAATTTCTCCTTGTCTGCACTACGCTCACGTTTCCACGCCTCCACTCCACTCGGCTCCACCTGCTGGTTTCTCTCTCTGCTCAGCAGCTTCATTCACTCCGCCTGTGTCCCGACCTGATTGTCTTCCTGTTCGCTGCGGCACGTTAACGTCTCTGTTCCTGTCATTCCCAGCTCTATTCTACAGCGTTCCTGTTTCTGCCACCAAACCGTCGTTTTGTTTTTATTCTTTCCAGACTTGTATTTTTAATTTTTTTCCTCCTATCAGTAAAATACTTTTAAACGCGTCATCTTAGCGTCTGTCTGCGCTTTGGCTCTGTCCCGTCTCCAGGTTTCATGACATGAAAGATTGTAATCTAAAGAAGAATTCAATGAATTAAAGTATTATTAAAGAATCAATTTATTTCAGAAACTTTATCACTCAGTGTAGATTAACTGAATGGTTTCAAGCTTGTGGTTCTGTTATTTTGATTTTCTGCTTACAGCTAATGAAAACACGGCATTTAAAATTAGAATGTGACATCAGATCAATTTTTAATTTTTAACTATCCTTAAAAGCAGAAGCATGGGCTTTCTGAAAAGTATGTTAAATACCGATTTATTTCCAGAAGGTACTTTTTTATTAACCAACTTCATTTTTAGATTTTTAATATTTACACACCGTCAGAAAGGAGAAGGAAAATTTAAAAAAAGAGATGCATATATCCGTAAAGAGAAACAATAAAAAAAAAATGGAGAATGGTAACTGATGCAGTGCATTAATGGCTAGAATGAAGTAGGGATTGCTTATAAACAATGCCTCCTCAAAAGAAGAAAAATATTAACAAAAGTGAGAAAAGTACACCAAGTGTAAAAGTAGAAATAAGTAAAAGTACTTTATATTCTCAGAAAGTTACTAAATTTGACCACATTCGTTGATTTTTGAGTACTGCAAAAACAGTTTTTTTTTGTTGTTTTTTTTCCAATGCCAAAGTTTTCACTGTACAGATATTTGAATTCACCATTTCAGATAAAACATTGTTAAAAAAAAAAAAAATCCATACTGGCTCAAGTTCAGGTAAGAACTCAGGCCGGTTCGTTCGACGTTCGGGTTGGCGCGCTGCGTCTTTGCGTTCCGCCGATCGTATCCGTCGTGGTGGTCGTTGGTGGGGGATGCTTGTGTCGGCCCGGGCTCACGCGCTGTCGATGTTTGATGGATGTGTGCCGCCATCAGACGCCAGGGTCTGCCAGCGGGGCACAGCCCTGTCTGTCCATCTGTCAAGCCTGGAGAGGTCCCACTCTAAGACTCCTCTGGCTGTCACACTGCGCTGCTCCCCTCCTCTTCCTCCTCCGCCTCCTCCTCTTCCTCATGCACTCCTTTCACCTCCTCCTCACAGCTGCCTCCTCAGCTGTGTCCACTGGCCGTCGTCCCGCTCCTTGGAGCATGTCCTGTTTATCTGAGTCACAAGCTACACACACGCACACACAGATATATGGGTGCATACCAAACCTCTTGGATGGATAGTAAAACAAAGTTCAAAGAAGCACAGCTTGCAGTGTCTTAAGTACTATTAGGAAATGCGTGTTTAGGTCTTCCCCCCCCCTGCTTTTAGTGTTTTGTTTTGCAGCAGGTTTCTTTCCCAGCAACAAACTGGGATTTTATTTTATGGGGATTTTTTGCCGCGAGAGACTCTAGCTGCGTTTCCGTTACAAATGTGCGCAAAATATTTGTCTACATTCCACTAATATCCAGAAAACACAGTTTCACAATTGTGGCGTTTTCTTTTAATAATGAAGCTAAAATCACATGTGAATAAGCTCGTTTGCGTGAGAAGTTATTAAAAATGACGGCAGTGACGCTTGTAAACATGCACATGACATATATTCATTATTCAGTGCTCATCAGCTATCATCCATCAGAGGAGGCGTCGGAGTCTTATTCATTTGTTAAGCCCCGCCCACTGGGAGCGCTTTGGGGAAATTGTAGTCGGCCATTTCACAGAAGAGCTAGGCTCTCGGCTAGCTCATCAAACTTGATAGAATCCATTGAATTGTGGGAAATAAAGGAATTTGCCACGGGAAATGTCGGCAGTCGGTATGCTTGACTATGAAATCCAAACTATTTCAAAGAAGAGTTTCGCCAATAAACTCATCACTTATCACAATCGCTTCGTGAACATTGTTGCTACAGTAATCAAGGGTAATTGTTTCTTTAAAAAAAATGTTTTAACATAGGACCAGGTTGTTTTGGATAGGTTTTTTTCCCCTTAATTGATGAAAATATTATTTGAAATTTGCTTCTGTTATACTTACTGTTTGACATTAAAGTTACTTTAATGATTAAAAACTAACGCTAAGGAAAACTGTAAAAGGTTGTGTATATTCTCACATCACTGCATGTGCCATCCATGTGTTTATAGAACACACATGTCAACAACTGGATGGTGCTTTGCAGTTGGACAAGAATTATTTTGACTCTTTTAATATCCTGAAGGGTCATCCCACTAACTTCTCCAATAAGAGAACCTTGATGCATTATTAACCTAACTCTATTTCTTGTGCTAACATATTCATGCTGTTGGGGAAGAGATGATTATGGTTCACAACACGCTAGTGGATCTAAAACAGCTCTGAGGGTTTGCCGCCTCGAACAGCGAGCAGCTCAACGAGTCCCTCACTGAAACGTCCTTTGAACAGCTCGGTGTTTAAATGCCTCTGATTTCCAGAACCAACATCAGGTTTGACGCGTGTTTGAGACTGCAATAATAAGGACGTGGATCTGGAAATGGAAAAAGAAAAACCCAACTAAAGGATCCATCGCGATTTCATTTGCACTGACAAATCCCGTCTAGTGGAATCTAGTGGAATTGCGCTCTCCCCAATGCAACGAGACGTCCCATCAGTTGGAAAAAGCGGCGTGTTTGAAATATTGATTTAGTCATTTTTAATGGGGCGTGCGCTTCCATTCGAGGACGGATTACTGTAAACGTTCCTGGCTAAGAGACGAAGACGCAAAGTTGCTCCGCCGGATACAAAACCAGAAGAGTTTTGCCCAAATGAGGAGGATTTCAGAGTCTTGCTTTCTCTTTCTTGTCTCTCTCTGCTTGTGTGTAGAGAGCCCAGCTTCTTCACAAACCCCCTGAGGAAGAAGAGCTGAGCCAGAGGCAGCCTCTCCGCATTCACCCTCCAAGGTACATAAACACCCGGCGGGAGAAGAAACAGGAATAATATGTGGACTAACTTCCCTTAAACACCCTCATCATTACACCAAGTCTGGTTCCCATGGTTGAAACTGCGGTTCTGCTTGGATGAAACGTACCTCAGGTGCAGACCAACGCTCAGATTTAACAACGTTGTGAATTACACACACATTTTTCGCTGGGCTCGTCTTGATTAGCAGCAGCGGTAAATGCATCACGGTCTCTACAGGGCGGAGGGACTCCGGCGTTGTGTCGGGAAAACGCTGCGTCAGGCCTGACTTCCCTCTGTGACTGATGGATGACGGCTGGAAATTAGAAAGTGTGAACGGAAATGTAGATATACAACCCTAATCTACAGCTGTAACTAATGCGGGCTTTGTGTATTTCAGCCGCATTCCTTTAATTAAGGAATTTATCGTCCTCGCCTGACTGACGCTGGCGCTTTTTTATTTTTTTCCTTTTCCTTTTGTTGTTGTTTTCGAGAATGATTGCAGACGTTGATACGCCACACGCTGACATCGCTGAGATTCGTCCAATCACGCAGAGCTTTTCTCTGGCTCCGTGTGCCAACTTTTCCGCTTGATCGGAGCTGCGGGGCGAGGCAGCTGGATCTGGGACAGGAGGAACGTCGAAGTCAGGTTTGACGGCGCTGACTGGCACCGTGTAGGCGAAGATGAGTGATGCTGCACAGCCGGGTTGTTTAGTGCCAAATGCAAATGAACACAATGGTGAATGCAATACGCTTCCAGGCGCAAAGAGACATTACAACCAGAAGTTGGTGGATTACTGCAGGAAGTTAAATGCAGACTTTTGCTTAGAAGATGCTTTTGGTCAGAATTCTGGAAGGAAATCTCAATCCTCTGTCCTGGTGATCACAGCAACTTGATCACCGGGGAGGATTCTGGGAAGGTTTGGTTTTTTTAAGAGGGTCATCGATGAGATCAGGCATTGATGCTGGACGAGACAGTCTGGCTTGCAGTGTCTGTTCTGTTCCAGAAGTTACTCCAAACTCACTCGTTCTTGTCTTTTTGGCAGAGGTGGGTAGAATAGCCAAAAATCAAACACAAGCAAGAGTCGCATTATTTCATCATATTTTTTACTCAAATAAAGGTCCAAGATTTTACTCAAGAGAAAACAAGTATTTGGGTTAAAAGTCTATTCAAGTACTGAGTAACTGAACCCCAGCAGTAAAATCTGGCTGCTGATCATGTGATTCATACGATGCTGAAAAGGTGTTTCCTTTGCAGTTTTGTAAAACACGCCTATTTTGACCAGACTTTAAAACCCCCTCATCTTAAAACTTATCGAAAAAGTAGTTTTTAAAGAAAAAAAAAAATGGGCATGTTTTCACGCTAGTGCAATTCTGCGGTTAGTGGAAATGCAGCTACGGTTTCAAAGAGGAGATGTATTGTTTTACGTATAGTTCAGTTACTTCAAGAATTGTTATGTTGCTCTAAGTTTCTGGTAGCTTTGTTTTCTACTGTCATGCTGCACTGTTCAGCGAACACATCGAACACTTTCCCGTATTAATTTCTGCCTCTCTCCTTTTCAATCCACTTGAGTGCTGCTAATACAGAGAAAATGAGCTGCAAGTCGAGCTTGCCGGCACTAATTGACGTGATTGATAGCTGGGTTTGTAGACAGTCAAATATGTTTGCCCCGACGCTCCGAAAAACACAGTTCTGGTTTTAATGCTCCGCTCGACGCTTTGGAGCAAGTGGACACACGCAGGGCTGCTCGGGATCCACAGAAAGGAAGGAGAAGGAATCCCGCAAAGAGCGGCGAGGAGAAAACCAGTTAGCAACACGACACATTTGTTGCTGGTGAAATGGACTCTTTGGAAAATGACTCGGTGGTCTCCATCTCAGGGAGGAAAAAAATAAAAAAATAAAGGGAGAGCGAGTCAGAAATTCAGAGGAGAAACGAATAAGCTCATCAGGCCACTTGAGATAGTAGCTCGGAGTGTGGGAGATAAAGCCGTTTTGGCACAGTAAAATCATGCATCCATCACGGGGCTTATCGGTCACCGGGGAAAGGTGCCTATAATAAATCGTCAACTGCAGCGTCAACAGCTCAAAGCCAGACAATGGGAGGCGGCCGAGCGGTGCTCTGCACTTGTTTGAACAGCATGACTTATTTGGAGGGCAATGAAACAGAATGGAGATATTTATAATGTGAGCTCACTTCATATCTCGCCAGAGGGAGATATGAAGGGAGCGCTGATAGCTTCCAGATTGCAAAGGAGGAGTGAGGTGGGGTGAAGGGGGACGGAGGGAGGAGGCTCTGGGGGAAAGGTGAAGAAGTTTGCAGTTGTTGTAAGGAAGACTGACAACCTTTTCATCCTGTCTCCGCGGCCTGCTGAGACCATATGGTGGTCAGAGGTTCAGACAACGTGAGGACCGTCTAAACGCTGTAATAAACAGACGACCTGTTGCACTGCCTGTGTTGGGATTCAGTCGGCCTCTAAGGGTCACTTCACCTTAAAAACGTCTCAAAGGTTAGGTTTCTGTTTTTCTAACTGAACTTCCACGGATACGTACAAGCAATGCGTAGTCGGGTTGATATGAACAATTATTTTAATAATCAACTAATCTGGATCATTCTGATGATTAATCAGTTAACCTTATACAAAGACTTGACAAAACAAAGTTTTGGTAAATTCGGAATAAATAAGTATTATTATAGTATTATAGTATTATAGTATTATTGCATGTCAATATCGTCCCAAATATTTGTGTTCATCCCTTAACATTTACTTTTCTATAGCTTAGAAAATATACCTGTAACAAAATTTTCTCAAAGACACAACAAATATGAAATCATATTCAATGTTTTAATAAAAATAGGAAAGCAGCAGTCTGACAATACTTTTAAAAAAAGTGTATGCTCCAGTTTTTAGTTTACATATTCATTTTCAGCTAATTTCATAGATGAGCTTCAATTTTGCGCAGCCATTTGTAGCTTCTGTGTTCCTGTGAATGATAGGATCTTTGGTACCTTCGTCACACACAGAAACACACATGCCAGCTATGATGAGGTGTGGTAGGAAATTTATTTTCCAGTTCGTCCCCAAACTACACTTACATTAAGCATGTAGCTGATGCCTAGCGCAGCTCGTTGTGTTCTGTCTGTCTGCATGTGTCTCCGCTCCACCTGTTAAGCGCACACCAGCTGCGAACTTTACCAGTGTTCGCTCAGAACCAGCCTCTAGGCAGTAACCCTGGGACGGGGAGGACAAAACAAAAGGCTGCTCTATTCCATGCATTGTGGTCCCCTGAAAAATGATGAAAACATGGACACGTCCGGGGAACAGAAAAATACCTGGTCACTCTATGTTGTGCTAGTAGCAGTTAGCATTCATCAACAACTCACTGGTGGAAGTGAGAGTGTTGCACAAGTGAATATGATATTTCTCTGTACTGGTTTTTTAAACGTTGCTTCATGACAACCATAAATGTGTTTTTTCTTCTTGCATGGATTTTCTCCTTGTACAGAAAACAAACTGCCTTTCAGTTTGTGTAGTTTTTAGAGAAAATCAGATACATTTAAATGCTGTAGAAACGAATAATCTTAATTTAAACAGAAATGCTAACATTTGCTAATATGCCTAAACCTCATTACTTTAATTTATATTTGTATTTTGGTAAATGTACCATCCGTAACATGACAACTTCAGACTAATACGTGCACTTAAAAGCTTTCATTTTTGTTCCATATATTGGTCTGCTGATTTTACCCTTAAAGAATGTCACCCAGCCTAAAGTATTTTATTTTTTTATTTCTTTACCAGAGTTGTAACTATTTGTATTTCATCTTTATTTACTCGGGAAACACTGAAGTTTAACATTTCTTTTACATTGGGATCCTGACCAAGGCAGCAGCGGCAGAAACAATTTCACACACAATTTCAAGCATGAAAGCGTACAATAAAGGCAGCTAAAGACTAGATTTACTCATTTTAAAAACTTCATACAGTTTTATGTTGTTATATATATATATATAACTCAGGGTCAGCTCAGCAAATCTGCAGTGGTCATTGTCCAAGAAGAAGGGTAGAGCCTGGAGAGGTTTAAAAAGTTTCCAAAGTGTCTCATGTCAGAGTTAGCCAAGAATCTCTCAGGGTCATTTTTTAAAGATAGTATTGTGGAGTTAGTCATAGAAATGATAACCAAAATAATGAAAAGCATTGTAATGAAGCTGTAATAAATCAAAATGATTTGATTGATCCTATCGGCCCATTGGGGTTTAATAAAGGTGGCTAAATGAGTATGCTTCAAAAGTTTAAAAAGTTAGTCTTATGATATCTGTGTGCCAAAATAGAACATGGGGACGAAGCTTCTGTAATTCTTAGTTATTTTACGTTTATTTATATTATTCCAACAACATGGAACAAAGACCTGTTGGAACAGACCACAAGCAATATGTTTCATACAAAAAAATTGACTCTATACAATGTGAGGCAAAAAAGAGACTGCCATTAACAACCATAGCTTTAATTGGAGTTCTTTAAAAATGTTTAATATGGAACTTAAAGGGAACGGTTTAATCAAGTAAAATGCCACGTTTTTTACTAGACGCAAAATCAATGGGGGGCCTTTTGTGGACACATTTACAGGGAGAAGTTTGAGGAGGTTTCTTTTATTATTTTATTATTATTATTGTTATTATTATTATTATTTTCCCATTAGGGGTCTTTTTGTGGGCTCTAGTGTCTCTTATATGACAGTAGGCTGACAGGAAAGGGTGATGGAGAGTGGGGAAGACATGCGGCAAATGTCGCCGGGTCCGGGAATCGAACCTGTGACGGCCGCGTCGAGGACTGAAGGCCTCCATATGTGGGTCGCGCTTTCCCCTACGCCACCACAGCACGCCCCGAGGAGTTTTATTTTGCTTGTGAATAACATACCTGCTGCTTTTTTAGCATTAATTACCAGTTTGAGGTGAGACAAATGGGAGTAAATAATGTTTGAATGCAACTCAAGGACAATCAAATACTAAGGCAACTGTCCTTGCCTGACATTTAACAGCTGTCACCAAAGCACATTCTCCTAAAAGCCCTGTGGCTTCACAATGTGTATGATGGCAAATTCCAGTCTTGTTTTTTAGGTCTTGCCTTCCTTCTCGGTTGTCTTCCATGATGTCGACTTTGGCTCAAACAGTGGTGCAATCTGACACTGGTATACCTTTCGTTTGTCCTTGACGTTCAGCTTTAGCTCTGGGCTTCTTGGTTACCATTCGTATTATCCCCTTCCTTCTCTTCAATTTGCCATTGGTTTTCAGTAGGGAGGTTGGCAATAATAAACAATTGTAGTCGCAAGATGTTTGTATGGCCTTTAACATGCTTGTGTAACAGATGTTTATCATATTATTTATAGAATTACACCAGATGTGTTTATTTATGTAATTTGTTCATATCCAACTGTTCCCCTGTGTCTTTATTATTGGGGACTTGATTCTCCAGCTCTGCCCCACTTTCTTCTTCTTTTGTCCGGCACACTCCAGGACTGCTATAAATATCAAGTTGTCCACTACTTCGTCTTCTTTTTCTTCTTCTTCCCTGTTTTATTTGTTCCACAAGAGACAGGCGAGTTTATCCACCGCCTCTGTTTTTATTCATTTGTTCAAATGTTTATTTTTCCCTTTCTGCATTAATGAAAGGTCTTTGAACACTCCCACTTGAGACATTGCTACAACAGCGTAGAATTTCAAGGCGCTAATTACTTGATTTTGTTATGACCACAATTATACAGCGTATGACTAATATTTTGTGTAGCATGGGTTGGAGATTTGTGGCACATGCTATGTGCTAATGCTTATATTTCCCGATTGTCAGGTTGGGTAAACGGAGACCGCCTTCAGATGCGTGAGCCGTGGGTATCCTGACCGCCACACACAAAGTCACGCTTAACCCTGAAGTCCACCGGGTACACTTGTCTGTAATTTTCTTTCTGATCTCCTGGGACAGCTCTCTACTTTACTTCCTGTGGTCCATGTTCAGTGTGTCTCCCTTTAAATATCCAGACATTACTGATTACAAGCTTGAAGACACCTGTAACACTAATTAGAGGACACGCCTTGGTTTAACATGCCCCTGTCTGTTTATTTTCAATCTTTTCTAGAGGTATCTAGAGGTCACTAGAGTTTTTTTTTTTTGTTTTTTTTTAATCTGATTATGTTGAACCACATTTCAAAGACAATGTCTGATTACTTTTGTCAGTTTCAAGTTAATTCAGTGACCATTGTTTGTGCTCTTCTGTTAATGACAATCTTGTCCATGTGTGTATCACAACATCGATCCAATAACACCATGGCCTAATCTCACGCTTCACTAAGCTGGGTAACTGATGAAGATTCACTCATGTCGGCATAAGAAATGCTAGAAACTAAAAGTAGAAAGTGATGGCTATGAATTTTTTCACTACTCAAGAATGATCTTTTGACAAACATCAAATAAAAATCTCATAACATCACAGCTAGCAGAATGCTAGCTGCCTTTCGTTGGCCATATAATTCGACACTTAGAAAAGGAATTTGCTTAGTCTAAACACTGCAATTTTGTGAAAATAAAGCTTTTGCTTTTTGATAAAAGGTTTTGGCGTAGGATGAGGTATTTTATTTTTGGCCGTATAGAATTAGTTTATTTTGCAAAACTACAATGGAAACAACGGAAGGATGACACACGAGCCACATGATGTTGCCACTGGCGCAAACCATGAAAAAAAGATATTGCATGACTTGATGCTCCTTAAAATCTTCTTCATTTCCTAACATTTTGAACTGCATAACCCATTTTTTAATAACATGGTGTTCATGGCAACAAAATCAAGTATGAAGTGAGCATTTTTTAAATTGGTCATTCAGAGGTTTTTCACACCCTTAGGCTAGGATGCAAGATTTTAAATTGGGTTGTTAGGTACTGCGCCTTTTTATTTTTGTAAAAAAAAAAAGAAAAAGTGCCTAAATTTAATTCAACATCAACATCCAATGATGAAAGTCACAGCTTCAAAGCTTCTGCTCCCCTTAAAAGCCAGTAGTTTGTTATTTTTTCCTTCATATCCAGTAGATTTTGGTGTGTGCACACAACCCAACAAGCTAAAGGCTTATTTTCTTAGTGCACATGCCGCCCTTCTCTATTCATATTGGCACTGGCAGCGAGTCTGCTCCGTGGGGGCTGAAACAGCGGCCTTGGAGAGCCGCGCTAGCTTCGAAGACAGACGATAATCCTCCGGCAAACCCAGCTCATCCCAGCCCATCATTACGTCTCTGTGAACCGGAGCGCAACTTCCTAGACCCCCCCATCTCCTCCACCCTGCCCCTCTTTCCCCTCTTTTTTTGAACACCCCTACCAGAAAAATCCTGCTGTTTCACTGAACATTTTTATTTTATTATTTTTTTTCACCATTTCAAAGATTTCCAATAAAATCAGCCCGCATGGCTTCACATTAGACTAGCGGTTGATTCCAAAATGTCTCTGGAAGCGAACACGCATATTTCCCTCCACTATCCAGCTGAAACAGGAGGGCAACAATTGTATTGCTGAAAAGACTTCAAAGCAACAGAGGGCAACGAAGCAAGGAGGGCTGTTATACCCAAACTACGTAGTTATCATGGCCAATAGAGAGATGCGCAGGAAAGACTCTAATGATTTGCTCTTTCCATGATTCAGTGCTTTCATTTCGAACAGAAGTCTCTCCATCAGGCAGAAGGGAAGCCTTTTTATTGGCCGTGAATGCATACTGATGTAGGTTAGCTTAAATTCAATCTTTACCTTATCCAATTTACTTTAAAGACGTTACACAGTGTCTTGGGAGCGTTGTGAGCAAGGAGAAATCAAATTTTCTTCCCCACAAAAGAGGACTTTTTTCTTTTTCTTTTTTTTTGCTGACATTTAAGGCAGGCAATGCAGCTCTTATTCTCAGTTGTTACAAACGGCGCCCGCGAGAATAATCTGCTTTCAGCGCCGATGATAACGCCCAAGGACGACTCCACGTCTGAAACTCCACGGTGAAACTACAAAGACGGCCACAAAGGTGAACGTCTGAGGGTTTATTATATATATATATATATATATATATATATATATATATATATATATATATACATACGTACATATATAAATAAAAAGCACAAATAAAATAATGTTCCAAGCTTACTTGATAAGCTCGAGTCTTGCGACACAGCAGCAGTAGAGCAATTTCATATTAAAGAAATACTAACTAAAGAAACCAAGCCCACTTATTTTTCAATTCCTAAAGGCATGAGATAATAATGCAGATAAATAATGCTGATGTTTTCAGGTTTTTTATTATTTTTTTTTTACAAAGTGTAAAGGTGCTCATTCTATCTGGGGGTGTGATTGAAAAGCCCCACTGCCCCCGGTTCAAAGCTCTATTACACGGCACCACGTCTGGCTTTTTCATCTCAGATGGGCGTCGGGGTTGGTGGTGCGACGGCGGAGACAGATAGGATATCAGAGCCAGGGATGATGCGAGGATCGCCCGCCTGAAAATCAATCTGCAGACAGTGCGACGTTGGCCTGAGAAACAGAGAGATTTGTTTCTGAATCTCTCTGCGCGCACGGAGCCCTTCATCAGCAAGGGCTCCACCGCAAAAAGTCCAACACACGAAGTGAGATCTGGTCCCTTGGAGCCCAGAGAAAATTCTGCTTTTGCAGCACCGTGCTGCCAGCGCATTAAGTCGTAATCAACTGCACTGAGAAAAGCAGATACGTACACAATGGGTTAAGTTTTTTTTCTTTTTTTAGCAATGTGACATAAAAGGCTTCTGATGATAAAACCAATACCATGAACGTAGCTGGATGATCCTCACGAACTGTGGCGACCGTTATTTAGTTCCAATCACATTTTTCTCAGTTTTCCAGAACTATTCTGGCAGTTACAAAGGAGAAAAACAGAAATAACACTGCTAAAAAATAATAACAAACAAAAAAATAAATACAAAAATGCCCAATTGAAAAAACAAAACAAAACGCGTACTGCTGCATTTTAAAAGGGCTGTGTTACGTATTTTCACGCCATATAGTGACATTTTATAGCACAGTCTAGTAACCATGTTGCCTTTAGTTATTATATTAACTGGATCAATTTCTCTTATGTACTTTTTACATCATGTTGAACCAGAAATGTTGGATTTAAAAGTCCTGCTGTTGTAGTTTGTGCATCGGAATATATTTAATTAAACTTGTTTGGATGTTTTTGGGCATGCAGAATAACTCTGGAGTATTAAAAGTTTTAGAATGCCTTTTCTTTCCAACCTACTTGCATGGCTGAAATGAATCCAAACTCTTTCATGTTCTTCTTGTAATAATTTGTATATTGTTAAAAAGTTTCTGTTTTTATAACCAGTTTCTTTTCCGCCAGCATGTTGGTGCTTTTCTTTCTTTCAACACCTCGTTTCTACGGGAACGTGAACAAAAGCTAATGAGAAATGAGTCATCGTAACCACCATATCATCTAAAATCAATGAGAAACTTCAGTTCTATGTTGTAAAGCCAATTAAAAACAGAAAACATAATTTTTATATCTATTCACGTCGGGCATTTTTTTGTTAAAGCTTACATTATGTTCCACGTTTGAAACTCTTCTCCTCGTTCCGTTTTTTCTCAGCATCATAAGAAACACAGATTGGGACATAAAAGTCAGCTCTTTCAACAGTGTGACCTTAAATTTTTTATTTTTTTTAGAAAATATTCCAGATTCATTCCTCAATCCAGAACACATTTCTGCTAAAGGTTAACGATGCTACACCATCTGCTCCTCCCAGAGGCCGTCTCTGTCAAACCGCTAACTCGCAAATGATTCGAGAAGCGACAGAGAGAGAGAGAGAGAGAGAGAGAGAAAACTGTGATTCTATAAAATATTTTAGCTTAGAGATTTACAAGAACTAATTGTCTTTCTGGTGACTGCAGAAAATAAATAAAAGAAGAACGAAGTCGAGTCCTGAAGGGGAAATAAAACAGCTGAACATCATAAACTGCCTGGAAACGTAGCAACAAGCTTGAGTGAGCTTCTTAACAAGCTAGCAGGTGCAGGCACAAACAGGGGTAAAAAGACATAAAACGGTCAGGTTTCGTCCAAAATGCTCGTCTTTATGGAACCCGTATCCCACAGTGAATCCTGACAAGATCTTTCCTGACCATTAGTTTTAAATAGAAGAGTAAAAGCAACATATTGTCGTGCTAAGAACACAGAGAGCACCGGTTTGGGCTAAGATTTATTTTCAGGTTGTTGCATATTAGCCACAATCTAAGCTAACCACATGTCGGTTTTCTACCACTAAATAACTTATCAGCCGTGAACAGATTTAGCTCCAACAGTCAAATGTGCAGTAGAAAACTAACAGTAAATATTCGGCTGCCTGCTGAAGCTCAGTACATTTACATGAAATGAGCAACAGTTGTTAGTGTCTGAAACAAAATAAAGGCACAAATCCAATTTATTTATTTTATTTTATTTTTTTACCCCTGTGTGGCATCAAAAGTGCCACTCACGAACATAAAATCAGATTTAGAGGGTTGTAAACATCTCGATCACAACAAATAGTTATAGCGATTAGCGCTGTGTGAAAAATCCTCATTGCCTTTTACGCATTTTTGAGAAATCCTTCAATCTCGGGCGTGCTGTGGTGGCGTAGGGGATAGCGCGATCCATGTTTGGAGGCCTTGAGTCCTCGACACTGCGATCACGCCGGGTTCGATTCCCGGACCCGGCGACATTTACCGCATGTCTTCCCCCCTTTCTTTCCCCCTTTCCTGTGAGCCTACTTTCATATAAGGGACACTAGAGCCCACAAAAGACCCCCTGGAGGGGTAAAAAAAAAAAAAAAGAAATCCTTCAATCTCAACCATTCAAGTGGGAAAAATGCTAGGAGGGGGTTCAACAGCGAAGGCAGTACTCAGAGCTCCAGTTTCCACCTAACGGAGCAGCCCTCCCCCATGACTCGGCTCCTTCAGACTAGCCAGCAGCAATTAGCAAACACTTGGTGGAACTGCTCATCAGCCGAGCTCATTGTAGGAGCTGCTTTTCATTGAAACGCTGGTAAAAAGGTTGTTAAAGCGTTAATAGAGGAGAGATGTTGTGATGACTACCAGAAGGCTGCTAATTTCAGAACGAACAGGAGTTTCTTAAAGAGAGAGAGGCCCAATTTCAAGGCCTTCAATTCAAAGTTACACAGTGTCTTGGGAGCGTTGTGAGCAAGGAGAAATCAAATTCCCTTCCCCACAAAAAAGGACTTTTTTCTTTTATTTTTTTGCTGACATTTAAGGCAGGCAACGCAGCTCTTATTCTCAGTTGTCACAAACGGCGCCCGCGAGAATAATCTGCTTTCAGCGCCGATAATAACGCCCAACAATAACGATTTCACGTCTCCAGTGAAACTACAAAGACGGCCACAACGGTGAACGTCTGAGGGTTCAAAGCTCTGAGCTGAGCTTAATTTTTTTTTAAGTCCTATTTGATATATGCAGCACTTTTATAACAACGAAAGGTAACATTGTTATTTGATTGTGACTGGAAAACACACAATGCTGCACCCCGTTAAAGATTCCTCAAAAATCTAGTAATCCAAGAAAGAAAAACAAAAGTTTTCCTAAAATCTAATTTAATCTTGTTCTCACAAACAAAGAATAATATGTGGTTTTATCAGCCGAGCTGGATGAACTGTTACACCTCTATAAAGCTTAGTGGAAAAAACCCTCTAATCCCAGGACCAGTTGTTACAAACTTGATGTGTTGGGGTTTTTTTTAAAAAGCTGCTTTGACTTTTTATACTCCCCCTTGTTGGCGATAGAATGAATGGCTTTGAGGTGTGAGCACCAAACGCCCGACTTTAAAGCTGTCTGAGGTTCTCGGCCCCATTACCGGGGCTTGAAGCTGGTTCAGACATAATAAAACTAATGATCTCGTATGTAACACAGAGGAATATTCTTAACTTGCCAAATCAGGCCCCTGGCTTTCCAATCCGACTCCTTCTGACCTCAGCTGAGAGAGGAACCTCAAATTAAAGCTAAACGACGGCGCTCCACCCTGTCAAAGCTCCAATTTAGCTCCGGCGCGCTCCGAGCGCAGAGTGGGAATGCCGACAAACGAGCAGCTGGCGTCGCGCGGAAACACGGCGTCTGAGTCGCAAACAGTTTCAGCCAAAGCTGAAACCTGCATTTTTTTATTAATTTTTTTTTCCTTTTTGTTTTTTTTCATTTAAAACTCAGGTCTCAAGTATGCACAGGATGTCATTTTCCTACAAGAGGGGTTTTCATGGAAACTGCACCGTAACATGAAAGGGAAATGGTTTATTTTCACACAGTCCAAAAACGGATTGAAAGGGATTCAAACTCAATCTGTGTGGAGAAGAAGAAGAAAAAGAAAAAGAAGAAATCAGTATTTTTTCATTTTCCTTAATGTTTGTTTAGAGATCAGTAGAGGAGGTTAAAAGGGGGCTGCGGTGAGTTCTGATCCGTTCGGCATACCCAACCGGAGGAAAACTTATCTGGGTGGAGATAATGGGTTGTTTATGTAAAGTTTGTAACGCTCGGTGTGTGCAGTAAAGTCTGACGTCATCAGACTTCGTCTTTCAGTGTGGTCTCCCATCACGCACTCGCTCGCAGGGAGGAAAGGCCAAGTCGAGGCTAACTCAGCGTGGTACGAGCACTTTATTAAACAGAACCCGGACGGTACCGGCTGACGGCGAAAGCCCCCGTTGACCTCCGGCTGATCCGGGATCAGTTCGTAGGTATGTCGGCGGGACCGCGGAAAACGATGCAAACTGGCAACGGCAAACAAGAGTGAAACAATCCTTTTATGGGTTTCTTTCTTTTCTTTTTTTTTTCTCACGTCCTCACACTAGTCCTCCCACAAAAAACGTACACACAAGCGCGCGCACACACGCGCGCACATGGAGAGTGTACACACAATTACTATCACAGCTTTCCAGAGGCAGCAAAGCGGCTGCTGTTTCACTTGATCTGCTATAATGAGAACAGCAGCAAAGAGCCAGTAATGACATCTCTGCTCGCAGCGCTATTTCAACACTTCCCGTAGCATGACCCCGGAGTGGCTGAGAAAACTCAAGCTCTGTGGAAAGTGGGGGCGGGGGGGTGGAAGAAAAAAAAAGTTTAAGGATTGAATTATATGGCACCAATAACAGGCACAGTAGGAGATTGTGCAGTGGTCTGATTGACATTTACAGAAAGTGGCAGTTTGGGCCGGCTTTGTGTTTTTGCTTTCCCAACCGAAGAGACAAACAGAACCGCCTACCTTCACTGTTTTCATGTTTACGGTTAATATTGAGGTTTTTAGAAATCATTTCCTTAAATTATTTTATTTTTTCAAAACTGATCTATACGGAGGAGATTACAAAAGCAAGAGCAAGTTATTTTTAAAGGAAATGGCAACAAAAGCTAATCATAAGAGCAGGCCTTCTGTACGGAAGCCTAGCGCGGACATTTTCCGCTTGTACTTTATTTCTGATAGTTTAATCAAGATAATGAGATAACCTCTGGTATTCCACCTGTACTTGTTTGCCAGTGATTTTCTCAAGATGAATTATTTTCCTGTTTTCAGCATTTTTTAATGGTTTTCTTTAGAGAACGAGTTAACTTCTGGTAACGATAATTGTTCCCAATGGTGTTCTGGTGATGATGAGTTAGTCCTTCAGAAAACACGGTTTGTTTTCTTAAGATTAACTCATCATCGACGTAAAACCACTGGTAGATTAATATGCAATGTGGTGAAAACCATCAGAAAAAAGTATATGCAGAAAATGTCCTTTGTCAGCTTCCGTACTTCCACGTCCTTCTAAAAGAAGGATCATTTATTAACCAGCTCATTTGCAGTTGTTTGTCACTGAGCAGCTCCTCGACTGCTGCAGCTGTCGACCAGAAGCTAAATCACATAAAAAAACACTTTATTTGTTGAGCTGCTACCAAACTTTTCAACGTCTCATACATCAGCTCTCTGATTGGTCGTTGGATATTTGGTTCAGTTACACATTGGCCAGGGTTCCTACACCTTTTCCATTTCTAAGTCTACGTTTAGACGAGAGCGTTGCTTGGAAACCGCCGGCATTTTTGGGTGTTGATTGGGGGAAAAGTTTCCTTGAATCTTCTGCAGGTGCAATGGGAAAATATCCTGGTCTGCATTACAACTTTTCATTGCTTCTCACTTTACTTCTCCTTCATTTACCACCGTACTGTAATGTTTCTTTTTTTTGTTTGTTTGTTCGTTTGATTAATTGTGTTAAGTTTTCTTGTCAGGAAAAGCACTTTGGCCTGAAATGTGCCAGACAATTTAACTTGACTTGACTTGTTGGTCTGAGTGAGGTTGGGAAGTGCAGGCAGGAAACCCTGCAGTGAACCTCCAGAAATACTCTGTTGTTGTAAACTGTAGTTGTTCTGCACAACACCACCTTCAGAGCGGAGGCTTATCAGCACTGTCAGGTCTGACCTTCCTACTGTCAAACTGGATCAATCACAGGCTGGTTTTGGCTTGTTTGTGTAATATTTACTGTCAGACAGAGACCCTAAGATGGAGAAATTTGCTGCCTCGTGTGCAGAACCGCGTAACTAGAGCAAAACCAAATATTCTCTCTTGTTTCGGTAAATAAAAACAAATATAGCAAAAATATTGGGTTTCATAGTGAACAAACAGCTCAAATAAAAAGCGGAGTAATAGTTTCAAAGTAGCTTTAGCTGACTTTTCAGATTTTGTGATGTAAGTTATGAGCTGTCCTCATTTCATCAAAGAGACAGTATTGTGTAAAATTAACTTTTTTTGAGCTTTACATGATATAATATCAAGAACGTGCCTGGAGGCTTGCTTTGATTCTTTCATTCATGTTTGAGAAATCCTGTAATCTCCTATGGCAACCATTCTGCTGTGTTTCCTTACTCAGCTCCTTCAGACTAGCCAGCAGAAATTAGCAATGGAACTGCACATCTGAGCTCATTATAGGAGCTGCTCCTGAGTGAAATGCTGGTTAAAAAAAAAAAACGTTGCTGAAGGGTTAATAGAGGAGCTCTGTAGTGAAGACTTGTGTGTGTGTGTGTGTGTGTGTCAAGAAAGAGCAAGAGTTTTTAAACAGACAGAGTCCCAATTTCAAGGTATTAAATCAGGAAGTCAAATTTCTTTTAAGTCATATTTGATACATACAGCATTTTTGTAACAACAAATAGTTGCTTAATACTGCTGTAAAATGTCACAATGTGCCTTGATAATAAATAGTACTGTCCCTTTAAGCTCTGTTATGTGAAAGAAAAGACTGCTTGTATGGTTGGCACACACATTCCCTGTACTCGCGTTTTCCCATCACGTCACCTGATGGAAATCATTTAAGATGAGCCTAAGCTGCTTCTGAGGGACGTTTTTGGTGCTTTGTTAAGCAAATCTCCCAAAAATCTTTATGTCATTTCACCTACAGGCAGTTTCCCCACGACGGTCCACAAAGTGATAATGATAGCGTTTCCCAAACACTCAATCAATGAGTTCTGAGCTGCTTTCCTTAAATTCCTGCAGCTGCATCTGCGGGCACTAAACTCTCCAGATCGCAGTCTTTATGAGAACCTGCGGTCAGATCTTTCAAAGAGAAGCCAAAGCCGGTTGTGATCAGCTCCAAGCCTCAATAAGACGAGAACAGGTCAACATCATAAACGGTTTGGCTCAGGATGGCACATCCAGCACCTCCAGGTGAATTGCGGAGGTTATGAAGAGGTTATGAGGGTCGGTACTGTAAATATTGGCTCTCGATTCACAGCAGACAACTAATGTGAAGAAGTGTTAAGACGTTTGAAACTCCTGAAATGGTTTTGGATGCCCAGTGTGTCCTAGAGACCTATCAAAACATAGCAAAGTTGTTTATGCAACCAAACCGCCTCAGTCGTTGTGACCTTGATTATAGGCAATTTCAAGGTTAACTTGAGATGCTTGAAGTTCAGAGTTGTTGAAAAGGTTCTGTTGAAAGATAATAATAAGAATAATTTAGCAGCAGTTGAATACGCTTTTGGTATTTTTATTGGGTGTAAACCCAAGAAGGACTAAGACCAAAGCAGGAAAATAAAATACATTTAAAAAAGAAGACAGCAGTTTTGTTTTCTTGGCCTTTCAATAGTCGTCACATTTCCATTCCACGGTTATTTCCATAGAGGCCACTGATTATTTACAATGGAAGCTGAGGTTGGAGACAGTGCGCCACCGAGGATCTTCCTGACTGAAACACATACTCAAACTGTATACATAGAGCCTCCCATCCAATTCACTTGCTTAATATAGAAGTAAGGATTTTTAAAAATATATCATTTTTGTTCACAGAAACATTACTGTTCACTAACATTTTGCATTCTCAGCACGCGTTTCATTCAGGAAGATAATTGGTGATGCGCCGCCTCCGACCACCATTTCCTGTGAAAAATTATAATCACTTCTGCGTAATCTGCATGAGACGGTGTTTTTTTTGGGGGGGGTTTTTTTTAGATACTGTTGGCTCCTCAAACAAGCTGTTAACTGAATATTTTATATCGAATTAAGAAAATAAAAGCATTTTCTACATAAGGTAGGATATTAATTACCTAAATTAATTTGACAGAATATGTTCCAGCATCCTAAGCTGTTTTTTAAGGTCATTTTATTTCCCCTTGCTGAACAGCTTGTGTCGACTGTAACTGTAAATATGACATGTTTGACAACCCTCTGACCCTTTCAAAGTGTCTGGACTTTAAAATACCATCTGGGGGTCCAACCCCCCACCCCCAAAAAAAATAAAAATAAAAAATAAAAATCACAAAATGTCTTCCTTTGTTGCCCACTCAAAAATGTCAGCAGTGGATAAACAAAAGAGGAAAAAAGAACAACACATTGTGTTTTACTGGCTCCACAGTCAAACTCCCTCCTTGTGTAGCACCAGTCTGAAACTCTCCAACTCGTTCCAGCCCAGTGTGTTTTGTATTTTTCCCTCCCTGAGGCTGCTTGACTCTTTGCTCCCTCTCTCTGTTGACTGCTTTGTAAAACATCTCATCGGTTCATTCATTCGAGTGCTGCAGAAGTGTGGTCTCTGATGGAGTGTTGTCCCAAATAATTGCTGCATTTTATTTTGCTTTTCACGCCGCATTTATCTCCGCAAACAAGCTTTTGTGGAACACGACCAATTCTAGTGATGGATAGGTATGAAAGGCGACGGAGAAGCAGCGTTTGAACGGCTGTAGATGAAAGACGAAGAGAAAACAAAAACTTTCCGCGCATGAATAGCGAGCGCACTTATGAGGAAATACAAAGACAACACTTACGCCTTCAGCGATGGCGTGGCGCTAAATCTACAGTTGACGGACAGCCGCTTGTGACTTAATAAGGTCATGCTGAATAATGCTAATTTGGAGGGTTTTAACTCTATTCAAGCACACCGTCGGGACAAGTTTATTTTGCGGTGTTTGAAAAGTAAATCAACAGAAGTTGAGAGAGTACTTTTCAGGCAAGCAACCAGCACAAAACCCCTAATTGGCTCTGAACAGGCCAAGTGACCCAGCTAAAACAGGGATGTGCTTGTTGCCTACAGCCAGTCATGGACAAAGTACTCAACGCTGGTACTGATGGTCAAATCTTCAAATCTTCAAATTCAAATAAAAGCTGCTCTGTCAAAGGTTTACTCAAGATAACCTACTGACGTGTTTGCATTAACTATACTTAAAACTGCACAATATAACTTTGAATAAAATATATTTTTTTTGTTTACATATTTGGTGAAATAGTATGAGACGATTAAAATGTGAAAAAAATCCATTCCTCTGCTAGATCCCAGCGCCAACTAGTCACAACCAATCTCAGCTGGGATTGGCTGTCAGTAGCCCTCTGCTCTGCTGCAGCTTCTTCCTCGTAGGAGGAAGTAGCATTACCGTGAATGCTTTTGCTAGTTAGCATGGACACCAATGACGCTGGAAAAGAAAAAGAAAAGCTCGGTTTTCCTGGAACAGTGAGTTCTTTCTTCACCATGAACATATTGAATAGCAGGTACACAATGTTTATTAACAGCATTAAGACCCTCCTCCTACCTCTGATTGATTGTTTTTGGTCGGGAAAATTCCGCAAATTGGAATTGTGAAAATAAATTTGCGTAATAGAGACATGTCAATTTTGAAAAATCACATTTTTCACAAGACATTTTTGTGCCAGGAAGAAGTGGTTTTTCGCCCACATCGAAAGTATCGCATTTCAACGGACAAGCCTTTTTCACACCACACGAGTCATGTATGGGCGACGGTGAAGCGTGTTTTTTCATGACATATTGTGTGACCAAACCTATTGGTGTGATCTTAACTCTATTTCTTATGTAACGGAAATAAAGGCACTTGCAAAATTGTGTCTTTTCAATATTAGCGGAACAGCAGGGAATTTGCACAGAGCTGATAATAAAATACTTGTTTTTGAAATGTAGTGGAGTGAAAGTTGCCCCCCAAAAAATAAATGCTCAAGTAAAGGAAAGACTCTTAAGTGCAGTACTCAAGTAAAAATACACCACTGCCTATGAGATTTTCATTTCATTTGTTGCGTTGAAAAAAACCTGTCTCCCGCGATTAGCCACACTCAAAAGCTAACGCTAAGGATTTAGATGGCTGCTTGAAATCATAAGAATACTCATTTGTTTGCTTTTGGGCCAACATCAGATTATTTGGTGATTTTTTTTTTCTTGATTTTTGTGGTTAAAAGTCTAGCAAAGAAATAATGGAAGTAATAAACAATACTGAGGGCAATAAAAGAATATCAGATGGTGGCACTGATGAGAAGTAGACAAAAATTGGGAGTGTTTCAATAACACTTAAAGAATGGTCTAAAGAGAATTTTAAAAAAAAGAACAAAAAGCATAATCCGGCCTCCTTAAACTGGAATTTCTCTCCATTATTTGTGCCAGCGATGATAAAAAAAAAAGGTTTTGGAGGCTTGCTTGGAGAGAGGGGAGAAAAAAAATAAAAAATTCAAATGTCTCACAGTCTCCAGCAAGGTTATGTAGAACGCTCATGTCTCACGGGAGCGAACTAAATTCATCTTCCTGGCAGTTTCAAAGGTCCCTCCGTTATTCTCCTCCGTTTGCCGCATAACAGATGGGTAATATTGCCTTCCCTTTGCGGTGAGTATGTCAAACATGAAACACTGCTCTTCTCCAAAAGAAAAAGAAAAAAGCAACATTGCATTCAGTTCACAGTTATTCGATCAGACTGGAAAGCGCCTGAAAATGCAGCTGGCTGAACTCTCGTAGCGCCGGCTGCGGGGAACATGAAAAGAATGGCGGTGTGGACGTGAAATGAAACAGGCAGTTTAGAGAAATGCTATATCCTGTTCACCAAATATCCACACGATTCATGAGAGTGCATTATCAGTGCTGCGTTAAAAGGTGGGAGACCTTGGCACGGCTAACCTTCGGTGGGGGGTTTTCGGTGGGGGTTATCAGAGTAATGCTCTCTGACATAAGGCCGCTGGATCAAAAGGCATTTTGTTTTCTTTTCATCTCGCGCGCCCTCTCAGCCAAGACCGTATTGACTGAGCATGAAAGCCAAGGAGGCCGAGACGGACAAGAGGGAGGCAGAAACAGAGAGAGAAAAACGGAGCCGATGACTGCAGGGCTTACAGGCAGGTAGGGGAAGAGCCTGCGGTGCTGGATTTTACCCTGTAAATATCTGGGACGTCGCTCATCAGCACACACACACCCTCGCTTCACACACGCCGCCACGGCTCCTCCATTAGCGCGATCGCGAGAGCTGTTCGGACCGCGGCTCACAGATGATTCACTCACTCTCATCAGATGGTCAGGGAATCTTACGTGAAGTTCAGATTTCTGTCTCATCTTTCATCATGAAATCCCTGTCCTGTAAGAGATAAAAGGTGTGTGAAAATGTGTGTGTTCGCCTGTGCTGTCGCCGGTGCATCAGCTGGCAAATCCACGTTACGTAACGTGTGTATCTGCCTAACTCGTGTTTACAGTCTGAACATTGTTTGTTAAGTGAAGCGAAGGTGTTGATTGGAGTATGGCAACTTGTAATCGGTAGGTTGCTGGTTCGAACCCCAGTTCTGTCTGGACCCGTATGAAGTCATGACTGTATAGCCTTTGGTGAAAATGTTACTGTTTCGCGGTGTTATGATTATTCCTCTAAAGTGTGTGATGTTGCATATTCTTATACACGGGGTTCAGGAAGACATTTCTTTCTGAGATCTCTTTAGGGGTTGCTGGAAACTTTTCAAAACCAACATTGGTTAGCCTGCTTCCCCTGCCTCCCGACTACAGACTGAACCCAGAAAACGGATGGATGAATGGAGGCCACCCATCACTGCCAACAGTGGGGAAAAGAACAAGGTTCTTTATTTAGTTGCGGTATCAACATGCAGTCTTCTGAAAACAAAAGTTAAGCTTTTGGTCAAGATAGATCATTTTTAGTCTATATACCAACAATATTTACCAGAATTTACTGCATGAAAGTTGATCTTGGTACATGATCAAAAAGTTAATCGTCACCAGTTGTTTTACTTTCCTGCTACTCACTGGGTCAGTGTACGGTCTGAGCTGACCTTTGTTGACGTCTCAAGTTTCAAGGGATCATTTTTTCACATTTGACAGTCATGCAAATCACCCATAAAAGGTTATTTGAGACAGAAACGATGAGAAGTCCCACGCAAAAACACGGGTTTTACAATAACCTGTGTTGCTTCACAGCTCAAAAGTAAGCAAACTTTGACGTTTAGCTCCCAGCCCTCCAACTCTGCCTCTCTCAGCTTCCAGATCTTTACGATCAGAGAGACTTAGCGATAATACGAGCACTTTGTAAGTCGCTTCTGTTTCAGAAGCCCGAAGCCCCCTCACTGCCTTCTGACCCTCCTAAAAGACCTCAGAAGGTTAATCCCCAGGCAAATAATTGAATCTTGACCCGACTGTTACTATCTCCTTCGAAGCGTTCTGCGTGGCAGGAAGCTGACCTCATAAAAACCTTCAGGGCCTCCCTCCTTACAACCCTCTGGGCCCTTCTGATAGACAGTCACGCACGTTCAGAAACCCTTTCATCCTTCTATGGCCGCCGGTATACAGTCTCTGGAAACATGTCACACATTCAGTGGCTCATAAAGGTCTGTGAATCCCTGTTAAAATGCCAGGATTTCGTGACATGGCAATATGGGACGTGAATAAAACATGTCCAAGCAGTTTCCACCTTTAGTGTGGCATGAATTGTGTAGAATTCAACTAAACAACAAAACTGTTGGATAAAAAACAAAAAAAAAAACAGAATAATGTGCCATAACCTGGTTGCAGAAGTGTGCACAATTGCTGAACTACCGTTTGATTCAGTTGCAACACACTTTTCTTTGACAAGAATCTACTGGTACCACACATACTGAGCACTGCCTGGTAAATCCTCTACCAGGCTCTACTGCATACAGCCGGGCCGACTCCAACTATTAACGGCTGTGTTATAGTGTGTGACACACTTATTATACTATGCATTATGTGTGTGTGTACATACCATCTATGCCTACATACTCAATGATTCATATAGTAATGTGGACTTTTTTTTGGTACCTTTCTCCTGACAGACATACTTTTACAATGAGGTCATTTTGATCTTTTGTCAACTATCTACAAATATTCGCAAAATTATGCAACTGAAGAAAAGTCAAGAAATGCTGAAGTTTATTCTAGTTATTCTGATTCACAATAGCTGGGATTTGTTGAGTACCAATGGAGATTAAAGGTGTTTTTTCTTTTTTTTTTTTTTACACCTGATAGTCTGGTTGACTTGGTTTGATTGGGGAATAAAATGGAAACATTTGTTACATTTTCAGCTGGTGTTGTTCGCTTTAACACCACACTCAATCAAACGAAGCAAAGCCTTTAGAAAACCCTGTTCCCCGCACCAAGAACCACTGAAGGAAATAACACAGAGACACTGAGTACAACGTCCTTCTTTATAAAATGCAAAACAAAAATGGAGTTGCATCAGATTGTTACGGTTGTAGGATTTCTCTTTTTTCATTGGTAAAAGCCCACAAGCAAATTCTCCTGGTAGCGCTACGCATGTGTTTGTCTTGCTTGTATTTACCCAGAATGCACTGCGCTATAGTCTGCTTCCTGCTTTTGGAGTGGTCTTTGGTCCCCAAACGGATCAGACGTTCGAGGGAAATGAACCAGAGTTCAACTTATATCCTTACTATTCAAATGTAGTCAACAAGGTTTGGAAGTCAACATACACACCTGTGCAAACAGCTCAGTTGTTTCTTAGATTTCTTCCTCTCTGACAGTATTTGTTTTAAGCAACAACCTTGCACTTTACCAGTGGCGTGTAGACTTTTGAGAGCCACTGTTAAGCCCCTGCCTGCAGAACAAACGGAACACAAAACCTTACTTAAGAAGAAAACAAAATGCAACAAACTAGTCCACACTGATGCTACGAACTACATTGACAGCAGATCCAGCTTGGGAGGAAATGGAGCACCATTGTCCGCCAGCGGGTGGTAAAAACAGAGTCTAAAACGATCTGGCAGACCTGTGACTGCTGGGAGAATGAAATCACACCTGGCAGGGCTCGCTTGACGGTCAGAGCATTACAAACACACACATGCACACGCCCTCATACAGCTAAAAAGTATACTTGAGTAGTCAAAGGCTGCTTTGAAAATGTCCCCCGCCTCTCTATGTCTCTCTCTCACACACACACATATTAGGCACCGTATGCACTTGTCTACTGGTGGTCTTCACGGTGTTCTGGTCTTCTGGGTTTTGTAATTAATTTAAATTCTCTTCAGTCCTGGGGCCTGAAAGGAAGTGCACACTTCAGGTCACTGAACTGAGGTGAAAAAAGAAACAACTGTGAGAAAAGCACACTTTACGGTTTTCGTAAAATTGCACCATTTCTGCAGCGAAACTACAGCCAATCCCTAAAACTAGTATTTAAAGTTCAAATTGACGCAGTTTGAACTGCGCTGCCATTATTGTCTGTGAAGACCTTAGCTCAGCATCTTTCCAGGCAGTTTAGGCCTCACTGGTATTTATGCCGGATAAATCCTTCACTTGTGACTTTTGTGTTTTAAATGGGAGCACAGGGTTTAACTGATGGCCCAGAATAGCTAGAAATAAGCCGGTTCTGACTTCTTGCTCAGAGGTGTGGCGATCTAGAGCCTGCCAATAAAAACACAACATCCTGTTTAAAACCGTTTTGTGGCTTGGGGCCGGAAATTAAAGCAGCAGTATGCCAAAGTCGTGTGACAAGCCTCTTCCTTTATGACCACATAAACAATATTAAGATATAATTCCATGATGAAACCCTAAGAAATCATAAGACCAGTAATTGACAAAAGTGACTGAGCTCAAGGCATGCAGAATGGTTGCAGAGTATTTTTACTCGTTTATCATTTTAATTATTTCCCCAGGTTTTATTGAGATTTAATGCATTAGACACAAAGCAGTCCCTAATTGTAAAGTGGGAGGCAAAGAACTGTGCATCCAAAGAAAATCTGATCTGTGAAGTCCTCAGAGGTCTTCTGGAGGAACATTAATGAACAAACAGCATCATGAAGACCAGGAAACAAAGGACAAGATAAGAGAGAAAGTTGCAGACAGGTTTAAAACAATATTAGCATTTTTTCTTTTCAATCCATCCATAACCTGAAAATGGAAAGGCCACAATACTTCTGAAAATCATTAAAAAAAAATCTGTCTTTACACAGAATCAGCCAAGCAGAAATGGTAATATTTAAGCTAGCATTAGCTTTTTTCCCCCCTAGCTTATGTTGACTTGAAAACCACAATCAGTTTTATGAATGGATTAAGTCATTGATGACCATCGTGATAGGCTAAGCGCCAACATGATGGTAAAATTTTTGCTAACATCAGTCTCTTAGATTATTCTGACTTGAAAACCAAAATCAGTTTTCCGACATGAGTCATCGTCAGCCATCACACCAGAGACAGCCAAAATTTAAGCTATCATTAGGTTTTTATCTTGTTTAGACAGTAAAACCAAAATCATTTTACGTAATGGATCACATCATTGTTAGCCAACATGATAAAAGTTAAGCTAACATGAGCCTTTTAGTTCATTTTGACTTAAAAACATTGTTAGTCATTATGCCAGAGTAAGCCAACATGATGATAAATTTAAGCTAACATTAGCTTTTTCACTAACTTGGATTTAAAAACTAAAATCAGAATTCTGAGTGGATAAAGTCATTGTTAACCATCATGCCAGAATAAGTCATCATAAGCTAACATTAGCTTCCAAGCTAACTTGGATTTAAAAGCTAAAACCAGCATACTGAACAGCTAAAAGAGACTGTGGACAGGACATGTTGTCGCTATGCCCTGTACAACTCACAACTTTTTGTAAGCGGTATAACAAAGTGAAAAATACTTATGTGTTAGAATCAACCAGCCAAAATTCAGACCTAAATCCAATTGAGGTTTTGTGACATAGCTTGAAAACTGATGTCCACAGATGCTCTCTGTCTATTTTGACTTGAGCTTTTCCTTTCATTTCACAACTATGGACAACTTTGTATTGTTCTGCCACTTGAAATACCCCCAAAAATACAAGGGAAAATGTTTGCATTTCCTATAATAAGCTGACACAACAACTTGTCAATATTAAAAGAAAAGAAAAAAAAAAGATCTTGAAAAAACCCAAATAACTCATCTGCATAGATTCTGAACCTGTTTGAAAACTGACAGTGTGTAGCCTAAATATTCCTAAAACTGTCTGCAAACGTGGAGTTTCGTGGCTGCCAGTGAAGACGGTTTTGGAAAACTGAAAAAGATTTGAAGTCTTTGGAGTGAAACCTTCCCCCGACTCAGATGCAAAACAGCAGCTGAGTAGTAGAGTCTCTTATGCTGATATGATAATCTAAACTCCAAGCCATAAAACAATTCTCTCTGTGTCAGGCGGAAAATGAGCACAGCTCATTACTCCACTAATTGCGCCCCCCGCAGAGAAGCATAGAGGTGGCAGTGTCATGCTGTGAGGGGGCTTTTTCAACAGAAGGGACCGGAAGACATGTAAAGAGGTTGGGAAATATAATTGGAAGCAAATGAACAGGGGTTTTTTTTCCCTTCAACAAAATTGCAAATATCACAGACAGCCACACATTTTCAGATTGCCAAATGAGCACTGGAAGGAGTTCAGAGAATGACGGCCAACATGTTGTCAAAGCCCAGAACAGGACACCATTGAATTTCACAGTGTATCCAGCATAAAGAAAGTTTAGGATGTAACTGACTTCCAACTTTCCTCCAACAAGAACAACACCAAAAAAAAAACTGAGATAAAATCCCAAATCTTGATTATTCTCCTACCATGTCAAGTAAAAATGGAAAACTTTCTACCACAGTTGGCGTTTTATTGGGCGGCTCGGGTGTCGGCGCGCAAATGTTGGACAGGCTGGTTTGAAATGTAATGTGAATGTTTAAGTACATCCCAGATTGAAGCCACTTTCCTCCGCCGAGCCCAGTTTACTTTTTCCCGTTGAGCCATCAAGAGGTTGACTCTGCTCCAGTATTCAAGCGAAACGTCTTGGCAGCCATTTGATACATCAATTAGACTTGACTTTGACATCCACGGTTCTTGGAATAGGAAACTTAGTGACACATTTTCTTTGGCACTGGTCATCTGACCAACAACATGCTGAATTGACTGGTGGGAAATGTAGCATGACGTTTCAGGTCTCCAAAACTTTTTTTTTTTGTTCTCTGTGGTATGTCTACACAAAGGTTTGATGAATTGAGCTCCTGGTTCCAAGTGAATGTAACCCGATGACTTGTTTGACCTCATGACTCTTCGTCTCACCCCACCAGTGGATCAACATTTGAGCTTATAGTGATTTGTCCTGACATCTGTTGAATAGATATACGCAGTTGCACCTACAATCATTGACCCATACACTGCAAACTCGGTGTACTTTCATATTCAGCACTAAATCCGCTTCCACTAACTGCATCTCTTATTATTCAGCTTCCTAAGTAGAGCTCTTCATAAGGGCAAGCATTTGCAAATTAGTTGTTGGCTCTGGCACATTTGCTTCAAGGCGTTGAGGTTTTCATTAGTCGCACTGTGTGCTAGACATGGAGAACCTCGGATACCAGAAACATTCCTAATAACGTTTCATTGTATTTTACAAATATGTTCAGAAATTTAAGAGACGAGGTAAAGGCCTTGCAGAAGTAAGGAAAAAGGAGACCAAACAACTGAAAGTTTGTGAAGATAGAGCCAGAAGTAAAGTTTACAAGTTCAACCTTAAATTGACGTTGGTTACGCCATCTGGTGGCAGAAAGTGGAAACCAGCAGATGGCCACCACAGACGTTTCAGTTTCCACAGTATGGAACCTGTTAAAGACTGAACGGCTACAAGCCTGAACTTCAGTACATACAACTATTGACCCAAAAGGAAAGAAGAGTCAGCTGTAATTCAAAGTGCTCTCATGATTAGAAGTTAAATAAAGTAACAAACTTGTAAAAAAAATATTACATTGCAGAGGTAAAGTAAGGGAAAACAACTGAGGCTACACCTTATAATGATTCAGTTGTTAGAGCCTTAATTTACAGGAACTTTGTTGTTGGTTGCATGTCAGGTTGCCCAGATACTTGTGTCTGAGCAACAATAAGCATGCGGGTAAAGGGGATCACAGAGTACTAGATTTTCTTTCACAGAACATGGGTGGCCGGATTTCTAGCACCAGAACGCTTTATGGGAAGAAGAAAAAGCCGACAGTGACAGTGTGATGGTCGGGGTTATTTTCTCCTGGAAATACTCTGGTCCAGTCATCTACTGTATCCAGACACACGTCACCAACCCGAGCGTTGTTCCACACCGTGGTCACCCTTTGATAAAAGGCTCTGGCCTTTTTTTCTGCAACTTAATGCAACCGGCCAGAAGTCAGCAGCGGTTCAGAAATGGTCTCATTGTGTTGACTTTGCCATTGATCTCCTCGGGTCTCAAACCAGGCTGACAATTTGTGGCACTATTGTCAACAAAAAATGTTTCTGCCAGGATTTTGTCAGGAACCCTTTTTTTTCCATTTTTCCTAAGAAACAAATAGTACTACGATTTATAAATTTGCCACATTATTGTAGAGAAAATTATGACTGGTGCTCAGTGGTAAAGTTAAATCCCAGCTTCCTCTCTTGGCGCATGTTGATGTGCTTTTGGGCAAGGCGCTTACTCTGAGCGGCCTGCCAGTCTGCTTATGAATGTGTGCATGTTTACTGGTGTGATCCGGTCAACGTGTAAGAGGTCTCTGATTGGTCCCTCTAGCTGCCTGTTTGTTGCTAATCTTCTAATGTTGAAAGAACACAATTGTGGTCTTTCCATTAATAAGAAATGTGAAATACTGTACAGGTTCAGTCCATTTACCACTTTAGAAACTGCATGAAAACTACTCAGAGAAAGGATTAGTTGGGTGAAAAGGTGGGACATGCTTAAAAAAAAAAAAGAAAGTTGTGTGTCTGCATGCAGAAAATTGCCATTGACAAAGGTCAAAAACATTTCAGGTAAATCTTAATTGAGTGAACTAAAATAAAATTTGCCAAAACAACAACGAAGTCCTCAAGAATAACCAAGAAACTGAAATAAAAGGCGACGTTATTCACCCCGGCATTTCCTTATTGCTATTTTGATCGTTATTCCTGGAAGCAACGGCGAAGCGGCAGAGGATAAAAGACGCGTCTGCCCTGATCAGACGGAAGAAGAAAGGAGGTTTATGTTGTAGCTGGCGGTGCACACAGTCATTATAAACCGAATACATGACGAGAACACGGCAGAGCTCGCATGCAATCACTGAAGGGATGCAGGACCAGATTATCCAGGAGGAAAAATACCAGGCTGAAAATATGCAACATTACTTCTTATTACCATTAATCATGCTTGATACTCATTATCATTAGCGATCACTGGGCTGTGAGCAGAGGTGGAAGCAAATTATGCAAGCCTGTAAGAAATAAAAGCAAAAGACCATCAGTTCTGTCTTCAGCCTAATTGGAAGTAATAGCTCGCTAACCTCTATAAATATTTAATGGCTGTTATTTTTTGTAACCTCATGGTAGGGCATCAGAAGGGAGCGTAGAACTGTAAATATAGAGCATGGCACTTTCATGAAGGTAAAGTTAAAGCTTGTACTTTAATAAATTGCAGAATGAGCATGATGGGAGTTATAATATGGTGAAAAGGGCAATGTAAGAAAAATATCTAATAGCTACAGAGTGGTAGACTTTAAACAAATCGATGGTTTGAGGTAAATAGGATTTTGTTCAGTAACATATATTAAATCAACTTGGCTCTTTCTGTTACATGTAAATAAATCAATATGGAGTTTGCTTCCATTAATCCTAAACCAGCTGCGTTTCAGTACACAAAGGGAGCAAACAACCACATACTCTTCCTGTGGTATAAAAGTTGCACAAGAATTGATGAACAAGCAGTTGATGCAACTTCTGGAGAAAATTTTCTAAAAAAGAAACATGATTGCACTCTGTGCAGCTTGATTTAGAGATTCTCTCTAGATAAACTTGTTCTGTCTTAAAATTACATTTTGTTCAGAGGCCTTTGATGCAGCCAGTTACATTTATAAAGCCTTTAAAGTTTAGTCTGAGACTACCATTGGTATTACAATGGCTACAAAGCTACTTGTAAAATTTTATTTAGTGGCCTTAATCAAATAGTGAAATGTGTTCAGATGGAGCATCCATTATGAGTAAGACAACGATCATTTCCAGGACCACTGCTTTTGAGGATGCATGTGTAAGACTTCGTATTAGGATTCTGAAATTACACCGTATGCAGATGACACAGTTGTATAATTGACATGGGAAGAAGTCTTGGAAAATGTTGAAACTTGGCTCCGATCTTTAAGTCTGAAAGTAAATACTAAGAACACTGATGGTATATGAGAAAGTAGAGTATAATAAATTCATTTAATACAAGAGATTTTTATTACATTCGGGAAAATTTTGATATATTTAGGTAAAAATTGTAAATCAGTGAAGTGATTGACGCAGGAGCATTTTAAAAATGTTCTAACCACTAAAAATCCCCTTTAGAGGGAGCACCAGTCAAGCTAATGCAATGAAGTAGTGTGTTACTCTACATAGTCCTGTCTCAACCACGTCGAACTTTATAATCTAGCTTCGGCTTTATTCGACAATTTGAAAAGATAATTCTCCCTGATGTATGAATTTCATAAGCGAGTTAAGGTTTTTGGGGTTTGTCTGCATGAAGGACAAAAAAATATTAGCCAAAATGCTACTTTTTGTGGAGGATGGATCATATGATGCAAGTGCTGATCGTGAACCGATAAACTCAACTTGACATAAGCTGCGTTTCTATTACAAATGGTTCGCAAAACCTTCTCAATATTTCACTAATGTTGGAAAAAAAACATTATTCCACAACTGAGGTGTTTCCATTAACCCTATAAGTCCTAAACACAGCAGCAACGATCCAGCCACATTTGCAGTACCGTAATTCCGCCACACTTAGCGCTATCTGAAAAACTCCCAACAGTTTCTGAAAGAGGATGCGTTGAGCTTTCCAGCCTATATCGGGTTATTATGGTAATTTCACCCCCACCGTAACAGGGACTGAAATTATTCTAAGGAGCACTCTTTTAATAGATGGTAAATTAGATATTGAAAAGAATATTTAAAGGACTGTGTACAATTAAAATAAGCAAAAATTATCCAGGTGGAGATTTTAAATTTAGGACATAAATGGTTAAATAAGAAACCCAATTAAAATCACATGTGAAGAAGTTTGCTCACGGGACAAGTAATTAAAAATCATGATGCGCCATCGTCCTCCAACTACTTCCCGTCTTCTTCTTCTTCTTCTTCTTCTTCATGGTGTGCGGCAGTGGCAGCATCCGATTGTTGATCATGTGACTCACGACGCGAAAAAAGTGCTTCATGGCAGTTTTGTGAAACAAACCAATCCTGGCAACACAAACTTTGATAAAGAAAACAAGCATTTTCAAGACTCATATCAAATTTATTTTCAAAATGTCAAATTGCACAATTATACGGTCAGTGGAAACACAGCTAATGTAATATGATGTTTTCACAATGCTTGGGCTTCATAATTGTTTATTACATCGAACAAATAGGACTACGACAAGTGAAAGCGTAGAGTCAAAATAAAAAGTGAAACTTTACCGGCCCGATGAAGGGCAATCTCCGTTTATTAATGTTCCAGTAAGTATTCATGTAGCGCCGAGTCCCTAATGAGCAGAGTCAAAGGTGATAACACTCAATTAAAGCCAATTAATCCAACCCAATGAAGGTACAAATTAACGATAAATTGCCTCATTAAGTATCAGGCTAAATGAATCATTCAACATTCTTCCTGATTTGTTTCCCCAACGTGGAGCAGTGGACAGAATCACTTTTACTCCCGGGTCTCCATTCGAAGGCTCCCCTTGCAAATGAGACTCTGGACGCGACCAATCACAGGCTCAGACTGTGTCATGTGTCAGTACTACATGAAAGATGATTGATTTCCACGTGGATTAAATTTTTTTATATATAGATATATATTTATTACCTTCTCTTCGTGTAATATGGTCTAACCCTTTGTTATCTTTCTGGCAGTCTGAGCCTCGTTCTCCTTAAGTCTTCAGGGGAAAAAAAAAAAAAAAGCGTCCTCCAGAATCATCCGCAATGATAATAACGATAATAATAGACTATCCAGGAAAAATGATTATGCCTCTGAGTGGCTTTAATAGATAGATATTGCAATTGAATTACGTGGGCAAGGACAGCATTATATTTCTTTTGTGAGAGATGAGTCACTTAATTTGCTTTGGCTGCCGGTCACTTCGTTCCGTCTGCCGAAAAGAGGAAATGATTTCATTATCCGAGAAATAATGGCACATGAACTGAGATCATTGTACGAAAAAATAAAATAAATAAATAAAGTCCAGGGAGAAGACAGGGCTGTAGCTCTCATGGAAATCCATATAATTTGTTAAGGTGTTTTAAAAAAAAAAAGAAAAAAAAAGAGTGATACAGAACACTGCTGGGACCCCCAGTAGAAGTCCTCGACCTCCTATAATTTATGAAGCCTTCCTCTGTGAAGGCCTGCCACCTGTTTTCTTTCCTCCCTGCAGTCTGGCTCTTCCTCTGCTCTCCGGTGGAGGCCGGGGGCCGCTGAGGGAGGGGGGGACTCCGTCTTTAATGTCCCGTCTCGCCTCTCGGGGCTTCGGATGCGGCGTTGCATTTGGTATTCACCGTGAAACCGATCGACCATGTGTGCCGACCTTGCGACGGACCCGCTCTGCCTCCGTGAGGCATCCTGACCCGCGACTGGAATGCCAAACGCAGCAGCCGGTGTGGGGGAGAAGAAGAAGAAAAAGAAGAAGAAAAATACCTCAGGCGTTTTTTTGGTGCTCCCTCCCATCATCCCTGCCGTTGGACCCTGTGCCACGGTTCATCAATTTGGAGCCAGGTAAATATTAAATATGGTGACCGTCGCTGGACCTCAATCAACTCATTTGCATCACAGCTGCGGTCGCCGCGGTAACAGTTGATCTGAAAATAATTGTTCCCCTGAAAGAGCAATTGAACTGGATGAACTGTAAGAGCTGCTCTTCAATCAAGTATAAATATTCTCCTATTCTGCCAGAGCAAAAAACAACAACAACAACAACAACAAAAACGAGAGTATTTATGCCGAGTGACGAAATGGAACAATAACACTTCAAGCTTTTGATTATTTCTTTATTTTTTTTCTTTTCAGACAGGAATAAATACAGACATAGAAACCAGACAGGTCTGGAGATACAACATGTGCGACATCTCTCCGTCTGTGTGTGGATTGTAGTGAAACGCACTCTGTTTCATTTTCAAAGTCGGACCTTTTCAGAGAACTCCAACAGATCTATAAAAGCACAGCATCATCAACGCAGCAGCAGTTCAGAGATAAAAAGAACTGGCAATATCATCCAGTCTCTTCTGAAGTTTCTATACACTTTTTTTTCCCCCCATTGTTTGAATCCTTGTTTTATGTTACTACGGTTGGAGTAATTGTGCGGCACTTTGGTCAACTGATGTTACAAATGAATTTCACGTTGATGTCAAAATTCCAGACTTATCTAGACTGAAATTTTCAGATCTGTCAGTCAATTTTTGAACCAGTTGAGTTAAGAAATAAAGTTGATGCCTGGATTGTGCTTATCTCTTATAATTGACATCGATCTATATAGTGATGGTGTTAAAAAGTCAGCCGAAATAGAGCATAGATTATCTAAATTTCACTCCTTTAAATGTTCACGTTTTGTCACGTTTCAAACTGAAACTTTTGCTCTATTTGGATTTTGTGTCAGATCAACACAGAGTAACATGTAGCTGTGATGTAGAAAGAAAAAGGCATGCATTTTTCTCTTTTTTTCCCCCAATAACAATCTGTGAAGCAACGCAAATTATTTGCATTCGGCCCTCATGAGTTAAGGTTTTGTGGAACCACCGTTTGTCTGCTGCAGTTTGGGTGTAGAATTAAACTTGCAATAATTCATACTAACGGCAGATTCAGATTTTAAATTATTTTATTCAAACAAGACGTTTTCACATGAAATGAGACAAGAATCTCTCTTTAAAATAATAGTGAACCAGTGTAATAGGAGTATAAGAAGAGAAAAAAAAAATTTTACTTTAGATTTTACAAAATTAATATTATGCTAACCCACGCCACAGATTTCTGGTTTTTATCACAAATCAGATGTTTTTGATATGCATTTGAAAATATCACTTAAAAAAACAAAAATTTAAACCCATTCAGAGGCAAAAAAGTTGCTTTTGTGATTCTTTTGATTTTTTTTTTTTTTGCTTCAGCTGGTTCCACAGACGTCCATTCGTCTGTGGAAGTTGCAACAATAACAATCATTTTATCTCGGGGCCATTTGTGAGAGCCCAGCGTCCCGCCATCACGTCCAACTAAACACAGCGCTCATTCCTCAGACGTCTGCAAACAGAAGGTCACAGAACAAGCTGAAGACAGACGTCAAGCCAAACTCTTGTATCATGTTCCCAAAATGCGATACAATCTCCTAATGGATCAGGTAATCAGAAATTATTAATTAAGTCCAAAACATTGCTGCAGTTGTTAGGACTGTTGCGTCGCAGCAAGAAGGTCCTGGGTTTGAATTCCTGTACAGGATGTTTCTACAGTTTAGATTGGACCTAAAAAAAAAATCCATCCTGACTAATTAGCATTAATTATAGACTCAATCCCAAAGTAAACTCAACATATTAATACAGCCAGTGTTCTTCTACATCACGATAGAGTAATGTCACTTTCACTGTCATGTTGCCACCTCGTGGTATTTTGGATGGTTTTGATTAGATCACCTGTTACTAGTGAAAGAAGTCATAGCCACAATTTTTTATTATTTTTTTTTATCTTTTATTTGGAAAGGCAGGTTACAATTACATTGTACAATTCAACTTCCAACACAGTGGAAGTATGAGAAGGAATAACATAAGCCAATCCAGGTTTTTTTTGTTGTTGTTGTTGTTTACAGTAACCAAACATCCATAAGGGTACAGTACAACAGTCTTTGTATGTGATAGACATATTTAGTCCAAATTGAGAACCAAGTGTCACTAACACAAGATAATGCAAGGAGGACGCACTAACTTGTGGAAAAGATGGAGGAGTGTCAGCCAGTCGTCCATTGTTGAACCGGTTATGGCATCCTAAACGAAGCCCGGCGTTGGACGCCTCCACTCATTGCAGCTCCATTACCAGCTATTTCCAGCCGACCACCAAACACCTCATCATCTTCTCCGCCTCTTGCTGTGATTAATGTGCTCTGCCCTGGCGGGGTTAAAACAACCGCAGCGCGTCGCTTGCCGCCTTCCCCTGCGTGTTTGTTGACAAGCCGTCTAGGATACACTTAACGTATCACGCGGCATTAAGTGGAGGTTGCGCGCCATACACGGCGGTCAGGGGGTCAGGTTATTACATTACCATCTGTTGACAATGGAGCTTCCTCCAACAGACAAATAGACGTACAAAGCGAGGGCGAGGGGAGGCTCCGTCGGTCACTCATGTGTTGCGGCTCTTCGGCGTACCGCCCTGCGGCCAGGATCCGCGCATGGGATGTGACGCTGCAGCAGCAGCAGCAGCAGCCACAGCCGCACTGGGGCGAGGGAGAGGAGGAGGAATGCAGGGTTGTGATCGTAAACATATGCTGCCGAGTGGAAGGACGTTACCAAGAGACAGACATAGCTCAACACTTGGACACAAACTGGCTTGGATACTGAGAACGCTCTGTGAAAACATACCTAAACAGGGAGATGTAAGGCATGTCATTTTTTTCTTTTTTTTTGGTTTTTAGCCTGGGCTCTACTCCCGGCTCAGCGGGATTCGAGTTCAAACCAAAAGGGAGATCAGGGTGCAGAGACTCCCAGCTTGAGATTTAGCAGTACGGATCAGTCAGAGATGATAAAGTATGGTCGCATGTTTGTTTGACGTTAAGAAAGAGTAGCTGTTTCTTCTTCGCCGTACCACAACTACAGCCATTTTTGCCCTCGTCAGGCCGCGAGCCTCGGCTGCGTACGGTGGCTCTGAAAAGTCTAGACGTCGGGCCGATGCGCCGTAATCAATCACGAGTATTTCAGTCCATCATAAACACGTAGCAGGTTTAGCCACAGAGGGTAAATTGCACCTGCAGTCCCTAAATAACGTGACAAATGTCATGTACAGTTCAACTGGCAAACAAAAGCGCTGTCGTAACCTGGTTGCATTTCTGTGCACGTAGTTTGTTGAAGGTCTTTGAGGTTTAGATTTAGCATCGAGTCTTTGGTAGGACGGACTCAGCAACCCACATTCTGCCCTCTACTTTCCAAACGTTCTGCACTTGAATTGTACAGGATATAAAAAATGTTTTCTTTTTCAATATTTCTAATGTGGCCATTGAGGAGAAAATCCATGCCATGTGTCAGTAACAGCCCAAATATTCCACACACACAAAGAATCCACAGCAAATTAAAATTAAGAGAGAATCATTTGGAGGACTAGCTTATTGTTTTCTTTGTATATGTAGTGTTAATGTGGTGTGACTTGTAGGTGAATAGCCTGGTTAAAAAATATACAAACTAATAAAAAATGTGATGTGTTCAATATATATTCAACCCCCTGTAAGACCTTTGTGTCTAAAACAATTGAACAAAGTCACATTTTCTTTTACATCAGAATTGCGTAGCTTAATGAATCAGTTACACTCCAGCTTCCTGTGCTGAAAACAAAACGCAGATTCCCTTCGTGCTGGACAGTCGATGGGACTGTTATCACCGCGAGCCGAGGGTAAATGCTCAAAATAACACTAGCAACTCGCTCACATAAAATATGTTGCGTTGTATTCCTCCTCCTAATTCCGTTTTTGTTCATTTACTACACACTGTAAATTGTTAAATTCGGCGTCACGCGTCCCTTTTCCAAAATTGGGCTCGGCCCGTTTTATTTCCCAGGCCGCTAAAAAGCTTAACGATAAGGAGCGGAGGGGAATTTATGGCGGTTTCCACTGGCTAACCAGGCCCGCTCCAACGGCAGCCTCCATCAGGAGGAGAAGAGGAGGCTGAACGCTGCGAGGCCAGCGGCGCCTGCACTGCTTCCCCGGTGCAGAGCAGCAATTACATCCCAGCCCTTCTGCTGGCCGTGTCTCTGCCATGTTTTTTGCAGAAGGATTTCCACACGCTGGTAGCCAGAAAAAAAAAAAAAAAAGTGCATTTTCAGAAACTATTTTAGTGCTGCTGGAATTGTGCCTCACACTTTTACTCTTTAGCGCAAAGAAGCATTTTTCGGTTTCTATGCGCAGGTTTACAGGCCCGGGATCTTCACTGTTCTGTTTAGGTACGATTGCAGAACTGTGTGAAAGGTTGTCTCTTTTTTTTTCTTCTTCTTTTTTTTGGGTTTTTATTATATTTTAGACTTGGAAAACATTTGCTTCATTAAGCTGTATAAGGGATGGCTTCTTGCCATGCTGACAAGGAGGACTTGTACATAAATAATCAGCTTTTGGCAGCAGGACTGCTAGAGGACTGAGGTGAGCCGGAGCGAAACTACATAACAGATGTGTTGAAAAATTTGTTTTGCCATTAAAGTTCTAAGTAATGAGCAGACTAAGCTGGAGGAATGCATGCTCCGCGGTTCCCATCGTCTCTTAGTTTGCAGCTATGACTTTTGAAGTTCATTTGTTTAATTTTGCTCTGCGTACATCACACCTTTTCTCATTTTAAATCTATTTGTTGGTTTTTTTTTCCCCTCCTCGATTCGTTGTGCTGTGGTCTTAACTCTCCTAACGCACCATTAAAGTTATTAGCTGACACATGCCGTTGTTTTTGCATTTTCTTTTGGTTGTTATTTTTTATGTATTGGTAAATATGTTTTATTTCACATGTATGTTAAGATATTTTGCCGTTTGAAGTCAAATCTTTGTCGTTGCATTCTTAATTTCTACGTCCTTGTAGTTCTGTCCGTTTGATTATTTTTGACTCTTTGTAGTTGATTTCAAATCTTTGCTTGTTTTTCTTCCCATTTCTTTGTCGTTTTCCTTTTTGTTACTGTGCTTTCTTATTGCTGTGTGAATGTCAAATTCCTTTGAACTAATCTCTTGGTAGTTGTTTCATCTGGTTGTTTAACTTATCTCTTTGTGACTCATCATATCTGCAGCTATTTCACATTTCTTTCTGGTGCTATTTTGCAATTTCCCTATATCGTGTTGCGATTTGTCGAGTAAAAATTAGGACGTTTCTTTTTGTAGAGATGCCGTACTTAGAAATTGATTTCTTATCCTTTGTCTTTGCAGTTTAGATGTGAAATATTGTGCCATTTCATTTCACATATCTCTATTAAATATCATTTTAGTATCCGTGCTTTGAGTGTCCCCTCTGCATTGCATTTTAGGCAGCCACTGTCTTCCCTATTTCTGCTCTTTGGAGTCCAGCCAATCAGGACAAAGTAAAATGAATGCCACCCCAGGATTGGTTGCTTTGTAAACCAATAGCGTGTCAGGTGGCACTGTGCTAGCATTTCAACTTCCCGAGCCATGAATAATGTTGGAGTTACGTTCTGCCAATACTGCACCATAAATAGACAAAGCTCCATTGTACTGACGATTGAAATGTTTTATTTTTATAAAAAGCAAAGCAATATTTTCTAAAAAGAAATATAAACATCCAATGTGATACTGAGTGCACTCGGATTAATGGGTGAAATTTTCAACATTTAAACAAATTCATTTTCAGCTTTTTGCACGTTTGTGCTAGAGGTTACTAGAGTTACTGCGAAAGTTGCTGTGTTTCATTTAAACTCTCGTAGTTTTTTGTTTTTTTCTTCCTGTTGTCACTTCAACCAATGTGTAGCATATTTATTGCACCTCTTTAATGTTGCATCTTAAAAATGATTGCATTATGAAAGGTCTGTAAGGAGGGCCCCTTTAGGCTGCGTCTGAGTCGCCTTGTATGTAAACTCTAGATATTGTCAGTGTTTATGTCTGCTTAAATGGCTAAAAAAATCTCCTGAGACTTCAGAACAGATTCCATTTTCTGCAAGCACAAGGACGTCACATGAAAACGGTGCCACAGTATCGTTAATCAGCAAAACAAGAGCGCTGTAATTGTGTTCTTATTTGCAGCCTATTTAACCGTAGGTTGCCGTGGCCTTTTAATTTATCGCATGTCAATAGAAACTTGTATCAGGAGAGAAAGGTTTCAGCCCAACCATAACTGGGTCTGACCTGCAGTAATTGTATCGCATCCTGTGCAGTTTTTATTGTTCCTTTCCTGGCAGTGGAACACATGCTTATAAGTCTTTAAGACCATGTAAGGTCTTTCTCCAACTCTGACCTTTGACCTGCATGTCATCAGTCGCACCAAGTGCTTGTCAATGCTGTTTACGTCCAAGTAGGTGTACTTGTTTTCTTCTTCTCGCTCAAATAAATCCTCCATTTATGGAGGACTACAAACGCTAAATAACCAAGAAAAACCCACAATACACCACCTTGTTCTGCTTTTTCTCGACCGTTTTGTGAAGAGGCTGTTTCGGTCATGTGACATCATCCACTGCAAACATCGCCTGAGGTCTTAAGGGGAAACAAGAGTCCCTGGGGTCGCGTCTTCTCAAGGGTTAAAAGTCGTCCACGTCCAAAGTTGTTGAAAATATTTATGCTTCTTGTTGCCATCTGCCATGTTCAGTGGCCTCGCGCTTGCAGTTCGCCGTCTCTCTCTCTCTCTCTCTCTCTCTTTCTCTCTCTAGTGTTGTAACTCAGAACGTTTCCACCTTTAAATGTTCCCCACCCGGAGAAACGGTGAAAATTTGGTTTGCGGAGTTCAAAGGTCATGGATACCGCGACCCCATAATGGTGACCAGAACTCAAGAATGCTCTCCCTCAAAAAAAAAAAAAAAAAAGAAAAACACATAACAGCTGTACTAATTCACAGTCATTTATAACCTACTGTTGTCAATATTTGCCCGGTTTGGTTATTTTTTGGGGGGGGATATAGATTACATTTTTCACAAAAAGGAAGTTTCTCCTTTGAAATAAGAATCACAGAAACTAGAAGTCGATTTTAAAACAATTAAAGATCTGTCTGAGAGTCACAATGCCAAAAAAGTGCAAACATTTTATTAAAGGTGGGGCGTGCTGTGGTGGCGTAGGGGATAGCGCAGCCTACACTTGGAGGCCTTGAGTCCTCGTCGCGGGTTCGATTCCCGGACCCGACTGACATTTGCCGCATGTCTTCCTCCTTCCCCCTTTCCTGTCAGCCTACTGTCATAAGGGACACTAGAGCCCACAAAAGACCCCCTGGAGGGGAAAAAAACCCAAAACATTTTATTAAAGGCAATCTATTCAACCTTTAATACAAGGGCTGCATTAATTCAGATCGGATGAGAATTATTCCTTAATCTTCTTTTTTTCTTACATCTAATTTATTATTTGTTTTAAACCACATATCCTTTCACCTTTGGTTGCAGAATCTCCTTTTACATTTGGGAGAGCCCTTATTAAATATTCCTTATTATTATCAAATTTGCACCAATCTCCCTTCAGAAAGGCCTCAGCTCTCTGTGGCATTGAACCAGCAAGGTGTTGGAAACATTCCACTCTCCCACACACGATGAGAACATTGTCACTCAGCGTTTTGGAAAAGGTTTTCTCTGTTTCGGTGTGCCGAGAATGAACACCGTAAAGATTGAAAGAGCAGTCTGGGGTCTTCAGAGAAGAGATTGCAGGAGTTTATGACGTCGGTAAAGGGGGTTTAAAAAGCTCTCAGAAGAATGTGAAGTTCCACTGTGTGGAAGACAGTTTGTAAATAGAGGACATTGAAAAAAACCCTCTACACATGAAGGGCAAAAAGTAAGCAAAGACCAGAACGACGGGAATCATCCGTTCTTTGGGTGGATGAGTTTGAAACTGAAATTCTCAGACACATCAACAGACGACATGTTTGGCGTAGACTAATGCTTCCTTTCCTTCGAGCAGCATGGTGCCGGTCGGTTTGGTTCGGCTCGCTAGTTTGTTTGCTTCCACCATAAAAGCACGTGGTACCGCACCGTTCCTGGGCCGCATCCAGTTGTAGGCGCATCGAACAATACAGTACGATTTGGGTGGAGCATCACAGAACCCACCACAAGTTTTACTGTGAATCATAGGAAAACAGTCACATTCTTTAGAGACACAGTTACAAAACATGCCAGTAAAGAAACCAAGACCTGGCCCAGGTCAAAGTTCAGTCCTCGATCCCACATTTGTGGCTTGGAACAGAATGTACTTACAGGAAACCTTTCAGAAACATCCCAGCTAAAAGTAAGAGCTCTACCAATCTGTTTCCGATGTCACAGACTGGTAGATGTCTGCAAGAAATTATTTAGTTTTCAGCTAGAAACACTTTTTATTCACATATTCAATTGAACAGATAAACCATTGCGTTATTTTAAGTACATTTAAATCTCTTGAGCTTTTACACGCATATATTTGAACACAATAAAGAACTTCATACTGATCAAAGTGTCCTAATTGTTTCATATTACTGTATTTTTCCAACAGCACTGATTGTGTTAATAAAGGAAATCAAGCCGTCTAACTCCACATCCCGTATTAAATGGGTATTTAATTCCTTTGTTCGCCACTAAGACTGCTTTTGTCTTTTAGGACTTTAAGACTCTCGGGGGACTGCTTCAGACTTTGTTGGGTCCAGGCCGACTGCAGCAGTGCAGCCAAACAAGCGAGCAGATCCAGATTCAGTGACTAATGAGCTGTGATGCAGCTCAGTGCTGGAGCTGGGGACATGAACTGGGTCTGCTGGTGAACTAAAAGAAACCAGTCAAGCTTCACTCCCGTTACCTTGAGGCTGTGAAGAGTTGAATGGCTTCTTCTATTGGTTATTACTTTTAGTCTGTTGGTGTCAAAGGTGTGAAATTAAATTTAAGAATTATATATAATTTTTATTTTATTTTTTATCTTGGGCTGCTCTAAAGGTGGGACCTTGGGGTAAGTGAGTTAAATCTCCAAGGCAAACGCTGTTTGACAAAAAGAGATATAAGTGTATAAAACCTGAGGTGATATTGAGTTATTAGAAAGCGCTTACATCTTTCACAAAAATGTCTCCTCTGGGAAATATCCAACCTCTCAATAGATGAAAAGCTCTTTTAGAACCTCAAGAATACTGACGTTAGTCTCAATGTTTCCAGCTTTGGAAGCATTAAGATGTAAATATTAGCTTGCATATTTAGACCAGCATTTGTTTATACAAAGGCTTTTCTTAAATGGCACACATTCAGCAACTAGGCAGCTGTTCCGAAGTATGTCATAAAAAAGTGGTACTCTAAAGTCCGAACTAGCAGCAATAGCTTGACTGATATCTGCCCAGCAGCACCATTTATCAGACAAACAAAATGACGTTAAATGCTGTTAAAACATTCACATTCAGTAGGATTAAAGATGTTCCATTAGTGACCCCAACATTTTCTCTAAATTACCAACTCATATGATCAGGTCAAATTCATTAGTATAGCACTTTTAAGCTAACTAAAGTGCAATAATTCCCATTTGCATGCTTGTTTGTGTGGTTAGCTTATACTTTAAACATATGCTGACATTTTGAAAAATGTTACAAGCATTTGACAATCAGCACAAGTAACTAGTGTTTATATATATATATATATATATATATTTTACAAAAGTCCTGACAGTTTTGCCTGTTTTCCTGTCTGAACCTATTGATTACTATAAATGTAGTTTTGTTGAGACTGCCCAGTACATTTTATTTATTGTTTTGGCTGTTTTTTCTTTAATCGTTTTATATATCTAAAATGTCTTCCAGTATTAAGTGGGAATTAAAGTTCATTGATCTCTGATAGGGTTTTATTATTATGCCTTTATCACTGTATTAGTTGAAAATGGTCTCAAAACGACAACATTATCATGTACCGCAATAATTTCTGGGACAATTTATCGTTCACCAAGATTTGTTACCATGACAGGCCCTAAAGCTGACAAAAGCATTTTTAAGTCTAGTCTGAACTATGTAAATTTAATATGAGACATAAAAAGACAGGAGAGTGGAGAAGAAGTCAAGAGTTGGACGGACACACTGAGGCTGACATCAAGATAGAGGACTAATCTGTCCACAGGCTGTGATTTAAACCCAAGGTGAGCCTCATGACATTTTGAGCTGATTAGGAATTTCACCAGCCTTAGCCTTTTGTGTTGTGTCAACTTCTTTGACATTGCACTATGCAGTTTCATTATCATGCAGTCACATCTAATAAGGGCGACCATCCTCCAACCTGGTGAGGAACAAGAAAGGAAAAAAAAAAAACCCCCGACCCCTTTAATCCACGGTGGCCTGGGAGGAGGGCTAAGGAGACAAATCAAGCCTGTAACCGCTAGATAAGTGCGACTGGGCTTTTGGCCCAGAACAAATTGCATTACTGTCACATTATGTCCCCAGTATGCATGAATTAAGCAGTGGCTGGACGACTCTCAGCCCTTCCTGTATGACTCTCCCTCCACCCCCCCCCAAAAAATCCTTCTCCTTTCTTTTTATTATTTATTTTCCACCAGGAGGGAGAGACGGGCCCCATTCACTGACTTTCTGTTCCTCTTCCTGTCCTATTTGCATGGGGAACAATCTGACACTTTCTCCGAGCTGCTTCTGGAATGTGAGAATTGCTCTGGGAGACGAGTGCGGTTAGTCCATGGCCTTTCACTGCTGATTCAAGCATTGCGAGACGATGGGTGGGGGTTGATTTTGTAGTCAGAGAGACTCTTCAGCCGACTCTGCAGAAATGCTTCTTTTTTTTTCACTCAGGTCAAATGTCAGCTTTTTGTCCGTTCTCGGAGTAGAGCATGCAACTCATAGTGGAAAAAAAAAAAAGAGCTGTTGTTGCTTTGTAAGCAACGGGGCAAAAAACAGCCAAAGACCTCTGGGAATACTCTTTCTTGCTCTCCCACCGGCAAGCCTAAGAGCTCCGAGCAGATCTGAAGTGAAGCGCTTTGTCATGCTAAGACTGACATGTTGTCCAAACATGTTAATGGTGAAGTACATCGCTATGGTCACTCTGCAAAGTGGACAAAAGCAGAAACAACCCTTCAGGGACCAAGCTGTCTGTCTCAGTCTCGTCCTTCCAGCACGTGTCCCCTCTTGTGTCCAGACTTGGCTGCTGATGAAATCTTTTAGGTAGACAAACATTCCCTCGGAGTAGTCCAGAGTTCAGAAAGTCACATCCTCCAGACACATGTGTGGCCGAGATAGGAGTTGGGCTGAGGGGGGCCGAGCGGCGCGAGGGGAAGGGCAGAACAATGCGGAGACACAAACCGCGCTTTCAACCGTCCACGTCCGTCTAATAGTTTGTTTCCTGAGTGATTCAGCTGAGGGATGACACAATGAGGTAGAAAAAGAGAGTTCAGATCAGCACGCATCGACTTGCTATTTAAAAAGCGGGAGAGGAAATCGGACCGGCATGCAGCAACAATGCGAGGCACCACGGCGCCCGTGCGGCACACATCCTCGTCGTGTCATCCCTCTCTCTTCTCTCCTGCCATTAGCACTGAAAGCAGACTATTCTTAGCCGCAGGTGAATTATGGATGAGATGAAAAGCTCATAATGATATTTAGCTGATCGAGTATCGCGCCGAAATGCCACTTAAAGTGTGATACGGCCTGCTGGGACAGCGAGCTTTTCTCGCTGACCTCTCCCCGAAGGCACTCAGCGAAGCAGCCAGATGAGGTAGAGGGAGGTGGTGGTGGTGGGGGCTGTTGTTGGGTGGAGGGTGGAGGGGTTCATTTCATCGAGGCGGCTGAGCAGACGAGATATGAGGCGGCCAGCGTGGGTGACACACAAACAGCCGTGGTCAATGGGGGCAACCAGCAGGGAGAAACACTGTCTGGGTGTAGATAATAAGCTACCGCCTCGCTTGGTTATTGCACCACGACCAATGGCATATCCACCCCCCACCGCTGCCGCCCCCGGACACCCCAATCCTCTGTCACTTAAAGGCAGAACCGACTCATCAGTGTCCAACACGTGACTCGGCCAGGTGTGTGTCCTGGTCATTTGGAATTTTATGGCTTTGACTTTTTGCTGAATTTTAAACACGTCTCAGGGAGAACTGGGTTACAGCCTCATAGAAGGTACAGATAAGAGTCCAACAGTCAGCTGTAAATGTGAAGTTCACGCATGCCGCTAATATTTTCCTGGCTGGATGTACAAAATGTCACCTTTACAAGGTTATGCGCCTTCGTTAGATCACTGTTATCTATGAGCGAGACATGATGTATTTCCTCAGGCATTGTTCGGCCTATCTCAAGTCTTGACCCTGACACAAAGCAGGTCAAACAAGAAAGGGCGCAGTTGCATTTTCAACAATGACATTAATCATTTTCTTACAACAGTTGAGGTTCAATGGTCTCTCTTCTTTCACATCGAGATTGGAGCAGTTCCAATCCTATGTGGATATGATTAGTTGAACAATGGAGAAGACATTCACAAACCTAATCTTTGTATTCCATTGTAGGCATTGTGCTAAGGTTGAAAAAGCTGCCTGTTCACGAGAAGCTCAGGAATTTACAAAGAGGTTAAACCTGATCACCAATCCCAAGAGGATGACGATTTCCAAAAGGATCTAAATTGTAATTAATCCCGACAAGAAACCAGGAGTAAAGGTTGTTTCAGTTGACTTAGACTGAAATCAATCCAGATCAATTGTCACTTGATCATTCATGATAAAGGATTACTGGCAAAGTCAATGACTCCATGACCTTCCTCAGATAGGTCATGGAGACTTTTTACCCATCTATCTTCCTGTGCTATTGTATCGGTACATCTAAAAAAAAATTGAATATTGTGAAAAAGTTCAATATTTTTGCCATGGATTTACATGGAAATATAACACATCTCTGTACGTTGGGTGATTGTGGCTGATGAATAGTGAAAACGCAAAAGTCAATGTCTCTAAAAATTTTAATAATACATAAGATTGATAAATAAATTTGCATAAAGTACTGGCAATGAGGCTATTGAGGTGGTCAGGAAGCCCACGTTGCTTTGGTTGCAGCTTTCAAGATGTCTTCATTATTGGATCTGGTGTCTCTCATCTTCCCCTTGACAGTCCTTGGAGTCTTTCTGGGGTGAAAAGACTAGTTTTCAGGCCAACCACACAGGAAAACCATGGCCAGCTTTTGGTACCTTTTAAGTGAGGCCAGGTGCCACGACGTGTTGGAAAATGATAGCCGGTCAGCAAACCAAAGTATGAAACTCTCTAAAATGTTCTGGTAGACGACTTTGTGGACTGTGGACTTCAGAAAACCCTGAAGACCAACACCGGCAGATGACATGGCTCCCCAAACCATCACAGATTGTAGAAATTCATCTCAGACAACATGGCTTCTGTACCTCTCCACTCTTCCTCCTCTTCTTTCCTTAAACTTTACTTTTAAACCTCTGAGCAAAAGTCCAGTTTTATTTCTCTTCTGAGTTCAGGTAAGACGCATCGGACGTTGTCTCTGGCTCACGAGTGGCTTGACTCGAGGATTGTGTGGCACACAGTTCATTGAATCCTGTTACAGTGAAATTTATCCAAGTTTCAGCCCATTGACGCATTTGGCATATTTAGCATGAAACGGAGGATTAAGCTATGGAACAGCTCTTCATGCGTGTTGTTGTGAACGGTGGAGAATCTGTAACGCTGCGGGCCTGTTTCTTCTCCAAAAGGCCCTGGGAACCCTATCAGGGTGCATGGCATCATGAACCCTGTGAAATACCAAGACATTGGAAAAACACACCCACCCACGCACACACACACACGCACACAAGATACAAAAATAACCTTCCAGGGCCCCAGACATAAATCATATAGAAAAACTATGTGGTGAGCTGAAGAGAAAAGCTCATAAGAGAAGACCCAGGACTCTAGAGAGAGTGTGAAAAGAAAACACAGTATTTTCCGCTGCATGCTCCAACCTTGTGATATTGTGTAGAAAGAGACTAAGTGCTGTCATATTTACCAAAGGAGGGCGTATTCAGAGCAGTGCAACCAACAACCAACATTCCTTAAAGTGGATTATTTCCCCCCCGGTGAGTAGATGTACTCAAATTAAGCATTCTGTTTCACTTACTGTTTCAATGTGAGAATATATTGTCCTGCAATAAAAAAGCACATTTATTTTAAAGCTTTCTACAGATCTTAACCAGGGTTGCCAATAAAAGTTTCCAGTACTGTATGTGTGTTAATTACCTCCTGCGGGATTTTACCCATGCGGCTATTGCCTCTTTGAAAGCCTTCCTGCATGCCAAATGCAACACGACCCATGCCGGCGGGGCCCCGCATCTCCCAACAGGCCAGCTCTCGAGGAGTATCGCAATCACGCAGCAAGAAACGTTTCCTCGTGAACACTGAAGACACGAGGTGTAGATTGGCGCATCTCGAAGACAGCGCTGTGGAAAAAGTACTTTGCCCTCGAAGATTTCTTCGTCATACTTGCAAGCATCACATTATAAACCAATTTTTAAACAAATGCCAAATTTCAGAGAAATATAACCCAAGTAAATAGAAAAGAAGTTCTTTCACTTGTTTAGAGAAAGATACTCAAAAGAACACAAGTAGTTTCCCAGCAGACCCAATAAATGGTTGTCTCAACCTCAGCGGCGACATCTGCCATCAAGTGTTCACAAAAATTGGCAATATGTCTTTAATATTGCAGTCCAGTCTTCTTTATTTTTATCAAGTCAAACCCTGTTTAAGCTTCTCTCGCTGAATCTCATTCGGGTTTAAGTCCAAACTTTGATCGAGTTGCTGCAAAACCTGTTTTGTTTATGCTTTGTATCATTGACCAGCTTAATATACCTGATCCTGCAGTTAGGAAATCATACCTGGATATTTTCCTTCATGATTTTTTGCTATGGAGCAGCAAACGAAATCAGAAATTCATCATTAATTACGATATGAAGTGTGGGTCTCATTATCGTTACCATGTTTTACTGTCAGTTCAATGTTTCGACTCACCGATGAGTCAACTATGCTCTGTTGGAGAGCATATGTGAATGCCAAATGGACCTAACACCACTCTAAAAGCAGGAAGTGAATGAAAGCGCATGGCATTCTGGGTAAATACAATAAAACAAACACACAAGTCTAGCGCTAGCGGGAGAAATGACTCCTTATCTTTCACCAACGACAAACGTGAAATCATACAACCATTAAAATCTGACGCCGCTCGATTTTTGTTGTGCTCAATGTCTTCTTCAGTGGTTTTTAAGTCGTTTCCTTTATCAGCTCCTGGTGCAGCGCCACCGCAAGTGAGGAGTGGAGCAGCTTTTTCAAAGGTTTTGGTTGGTTTAACTCAGAGCAGCGTGAAAACAAAGCACATCAGCTGAAAATGTAACAGTTGTTGCAGTTTTGGTCTCCTGTGTACTGTTGTTCTGTCAGATCATAAGCTTAGCATGAACTGACGGCTACATCTGTCAGACAAGTACACACTGTCATTACCATATGATTTTATTTAATCGGCAACATAGAATCATGACATAGATCCTCATAGACTTTGCTACTAACAACCGTATGACATCCTGACTTAGCGGTTAAGTAGGTTAATGACTTTTACATGAGTGTGTGTTGAAGTTGGCCGCGGCTGCAGCTGGACCCTGCTTTAAATACACTTTGAAACCACGACAATGCATGTATATCTACCTAGTTACCACTGAAAACAATTTAATGACTTATTTTTGTCTTAACTTGTTTTGTATGCTGAACTGACAGCTCCTCTGACGGTCAGACTTCTTAAATAGCATGCATGATGGTGTATGATAATCTGACAGAACACCGGACTGTCAGGCGTGAAAACACCTCAAGCATGTTGCTGTTTTAGATGTTTCAGCCTCCTTCATGTCCTCATTCAGGTTCTATTTCAGTGATTCCTGCCAGCAATCAACACTGGGAGTGGCTAATCAAATCAATAAAAACAATAATAGTTAACAGGATCACTTTTTCCACGCACATTATTTTGGATAGACTTATTCCCATTATATATATATATATTAAAAAAAACAATTTGAGAGCATTATTTTTTGCATTATTTAAGACTAATGGTGGGACAAACTATAGAAACCTGTATGATGAGAAATACTGTAGCACAGAATCTGAGTCATGCTGTAGAACATTAACAGAGACCAGAACCCGTTTGGAAGTGGATTTGGGAAGATTTGTGAAGTGGTTTTTAAAAGGCCTTATAGAAGTCACATGCTGTTGGATAGTAAATGTTTTCACAGCTTCTTTTCATTGCGGCGACGCGTAAATTCAACATGACAGATACTGGAGAGACTCTGGTCTGCCCTTCACCGGCGTCCCCTGGAAACAAGAGGAACACAACTCCTCTGCAGTTTAATTCGCACCATGTTACACACGTTTATTATCCGTGAGGAAATAAATCACACATTCATACTGTAAATACCTTCGCTCAAGTAGTAGCTAGGCGTGCTGGGGAAAAGGCTGGAAGGTTACCGCCACCGAACGCAATGAAATCCAACCTCCAGAAATAATAATAATAATAATAATAATAATAATAATAATAATAATAATAATAATAATAATAATAATAATAATAATAATAGGAACGCACATGGAGCTGGAAGTGTCTAAACAAAATCGAAGGGTTGTGGAGGAAACCCTGCCCGGCCAAAGAGCGGCGCACATAACCCGAATCACCGCGTCCCTCGCAAAGCAGCTTTTTATTTACGAGTTCTCATTAGCAAATGACTTTCACGCGGCCCTGTACACCATAGTCTCCCCGCTCTTGTTTTATATCCCAGAAAAGAAAATACACACAGTCACCGTCCTGGAAAATATAGTCATAAATGCTGCGAGTTCTCAGGGTGCTGTGAAAAAAATTTTAAGGAAAAAAAAAAAAAGTCCTCCGGTATTCATCCAAATCAGCACAATTAACCTGCAGGAGAGAGCGCTGAGTTTCATTTCATTACCGCCCGCAGGCACGGCGGCGGGCATCTGTTCAGAGAAGGGCCCTGTTTAGGGGCCCCGCAGACCGACTGGCTTTCACCGTTCCGCTTTTGCAACAACTTCGACATGAAAGAGTCGCCCGCCTGCTCAGAAAAACAATAAAATATGAACAAAGGCGTGGTAAGCTCTTTTTTTTCTCTCTCTCTCTCTTCTCTTCTTGGAAATGCTGCTTCAAGTTGGTTAACATTTCATCCACCAGCGCCCAGCGGTGCATCGGCCTGGTCGGCGGTGAAGCCATCTGGTGCTCCGGGTCGAGCGATTGAACGACTGCTGAGTATACAGCGGACGGCTGCCTGCCAGGTGGATGCATCAACGCCGTCCCGGGAGAGTCGCTGGTGTGTTGAACACCTCCACCTCCCTTCCAACTCTCTCTGCGGACAACGTCTGGACGCCTCGGTGGAGGAGCTTTGACGTTTCGTCCTCTACACACACCGACAGCAGAGTCGCTGCGGTGAAAACACGCTGTCGTACACGAGACAGACGCTGCATGGCGTTCCAGAGGGTAACTCATCGGGAGAACAGTGAATTGATGCTGGCATCGTCATCAGAGGGTCACTCTGGATGGAAATGTTGCCTTCTTTGGATGCAGCGACACTGTTCGATTCCTCCACGTTACATCGCAAGATTGTCTCCCATTCAATCAGATAAAAGCCATAGACTTGTGGAATTTAACTGGGCTATATGCCGTCTATTTAAACCAAATGCCTTGAGTTAATTGTTTTATTCGCTCTAACTCAGACTGCGTTCGCATGGAGGTGATTTTAGGTGCAGTGTTTTGCTGTCCATCCAGACAGATTCAGCTTCCTGGGAGAATAGAAACTATCATTTTTGAAACTGGCTGCCAGAGTGAAGACATTTCAGAACTCCGGCTTCTTGTTTGTGTGTGGCAATGCGAGTTGCAATTTTTATTTTTATATTTAAAAAGGGCAATTTTATGTGTTTTCCAGTCAAATAATGCCATTTTATAAATCAATAAAGTGACTATATTTGGTGCAGTTCTAAAATTGCTGCATGTATCAAATATGACTTACAAGAAATTTGACTTGCATTTAATGCCTTGAAATTGAAATTGAAATTCAAACTCCGCCTTCAGGAAGTCATCACAGCATGGCTCCTCTGTTAACTTTATAACAACGTTTTTACCAGCTCCTATAAAGAGCTCAGCAGATGCTCTGTTCCACCAGGTGTTTGCTAATTGCTGCTGGCTAGTCTGAAGGAGCTGAGTGAGAAAGTCACAACATTCCAGGGGTGTTTTTGGTGAGGGAGTAACTTTTTAACATGATATATAGCTAAAAATGTTTCATTTTACAATACACTGCCCCTTTAAATAATACTGCTGTAGTCATGGAGCCATTTGGTGTTTCGTGTGTGTGTGTGTCATTCTCTAGCCTTGTTACAGGGCCACTGATTAATCAAGTGCCTTGAGTTACCTACTACATCATTTTTTGTTGCACCTCAACTTGTCGTATGGACGCACAAACGTTTACAAAAATATACTGTGAAATTTTTTGCCGAACTTTCAGAAAGCCAAAAGTCATCAAATGCGGATGAAGATCCTCTGGATCACCATCCTAAACATGCAGCAGCTCCAGTGGAACAATTTGGATTGAATGACAATCAAACTTGAAATAATCCTATTATCTCTATTTTTTTCCCACTAGACAGTTATGTAATATTTTCTGTTGGTCTGTCATATTAACTCCCGCCTAGAAATCACAAACTAATCACAAACTAATATTATTTATTTAGCCTTTTGTGTTTAATTTGATGGCTTTTCAGAGCGTGAATACTTTAATATCCTGCAGGATGTCTCTGCTTCATGCAACTGTTGAGCCCCCCGCCTTCCTCCGCCTTAACTTTCAGAAAGGCAGGCTCTGTGTTTACTTTACGACCTGCTTTTCTTTTTAAAGCTTGTCAAAACCAAGAGGCAAACCGCAGCAGTGCGGCTGCAGGCAGCTGTGGTGCATAAAGTTCAAAAAGCAATTAAAAATAGATTTTACAGAATCCTGTAATGAAATGGCAGGCTGCATCTTAAGGTTCCCTGTGACAGCTTTTCTATGTTTAAAGAATGTGCGGAGATAACACAGCGCTCCGAAAAAGAAAAAAATAAAATGATGAAAAAAATCAAAGGAAAATGACAAAACTGTCCATAAAAGAGTTATGGCAGAAAAAAACAATCGGGTGACGCAAGACAGCTGGAGGAATGCAGGAAATGAGCAAATCTGCATGAAATCCGGCCTCACGTGTTTTCGTCAGGCACACAAACACACCTTCACAGGACCAGATGATGTGTGCACCAGAATAATCATTCCGTTAATGTTTTCTCTTTGGTTTGCAGATCTGTGCAGGTAGGAAGTGGCAAAGATCACTTGCATTTCTTTGGCCCCTGTGGGCCCTCAGGGGCCCATGTAGAGATGCAGCAGCGTTTTTTTTTTCCCCTCTCTCCTGTTGATGTCATAGTCCTGCAGAGAACAAAGCGAGAGTGTTCCCTGTTGATGTTATTATGCTAGTGCCCATCTGTGTGTGCACTACTCCTAGCACACACACACGCACGCACACGCCCACACACACCCACATACATGCATATATAAAACATAACACCCAGTGGCTGCACCTTCACCCTCCCTCTGAACTGAGTCCCTACATGGGGATGCACTCTGCCGGCTTCCTGTCCAGCACTGCACATCTCACCTCGCTGCAGCTCCCAGCGTGGGGTTGAATATTCCCACTGAAAGTGCAGAGAGTTAATGGAGCAGAAGAATGAAGCCTCACACTGACCAATCAGGCTGCAGGATGGGGAACTTTCCCTGGCTTTAGGCTGAAGCCTGTCTGAGTGGAAAGACTCGGACTGGCATTGTGTTCTGATGCAGGTTCATTACGATTGAGAGTTCTAAAGCAGTTCAGAAAACTGAAAGATTTAGTTTAAATAAAGTGTTTTTAAAACGAAAGCTTGTATTTTGTGCACTCTGTGTAAAAGTTGTACCTCCATCCATCTATATCATTCATCCCTCCATCAATTTGTACATCTGTCAATGATACAACCTAATATCCATCCACCCGTCTTCCTTTAACTGTTTTGTCCGTCTTCTGTATGTAAAGCCAGACTTTTGTAGAACTATCTGACCTAAATTCAAGGTGATTTTTTCAGTTCAAGCTCTAATAAATTGGTCTATAAAGCAGGTAAGAACTGTGGAAATTAGAGCATGGAAAACCATGGCGTTTGAATATAAAGAATGAGTGGGAACTTTGCTTAGAACAACATACTCAGTCTTGGGGACCTGAGGCCACACAGCAGCAGTTACCCTTTGTTACTGTACGTTCCTGGAATGGGTTGTATGTTCAGCTTGAGAAGTGCTTAAACGTGATGAGGTTACCGCGGTTATAAATAAGCAAAGAGGGGAGAGAGATACGTGAGGGAAATTCTCAAGTGTTCAGAATGTTGCATCATCCGCTCCGTAGCGCTCGCTTCCGATCAAACGCTCATGTCATTGGCTGGTGTGACAGGAAGTGTTTGGAGAGACACCGTCCTGTTCCCGGGGTTTCAAAATGCCCTCTGTAGTGTCAGATAAAACGGAGCCGTGTGTGCAGAGATGGGAACCCACGCGGGCTCCGCCCCGCCTCCGACCGTAACGCCAGTAAATTGACGTCTCGGCGGTCGCTCTCTCTCCTTTGAGCTCCCGTTCGGCGCAGGCTGTGTTTAGCTACGGAAGGTCACCCGTGCGTGCAGGCGCCTCATTTTGCGCCCGGTATCTGGGCGTGTGAGAGCACAGCTTGTCTCCTGCTGTTGACTCTGGATCGGTGACAGTCTGAGTGCCGCGTCGGTCGGTTGGACGGACGCGTGGGAGTCGAGGCCCCCCCCCCGCCTGCTTCTTCTTCTTCTTTTTCCTTTTTTTTTGTGGGGAAAATGTATATTAAAAATTGAAAAGGGAGGGAAGGATCTCGATCTCGGCGGCTGTTAAGCGTTTACCGCCAGATGAACTGATATTGCCTCTGCATGAAAAGCCACCAGCAGGCAAAAAGGCAAGAGAGGAAAAATTGTGAGACTCGTCTAAAAGGCCCCCCTGAGGTTGCTACTATCGGCTCAGCTGGTAGATATCTATTGCTTTGAAAAGACAAAAACAAACCCTTTCAGAGCTTCCAGAAAGCAGCGGATGTTTATCATGAAACCTGCTAAAAACAACTCAATCCTCTTTTCAAAGGGGCAGCATTGTGTAAGATCGACTTTTTAAAAGATGTACATCGTACTATGATGTAAAACATACCGGGAGTGTTGCTTTGATTCTTTCATTCATGTTCAAAAAATCTGTAATTCTCTCGTGGTAACTGTCGTGTTTGTATTTTTTAGGTATATAGTGTCACTTTATAGTACAATCAAGCAACTGTGTTACCGTCAGTTGTTTTAAAAATGCTACAAATGCGACAATTTGACTTCGTAATTTAATGCCTTGAAATTGGGCTCTGTCTCTTTAAAAACTCCTGTTCTTTCTGAAACTTCACCTTCAGGAAGTCGTCACATCACTCCTCTAATAAGGAGTAGCTCCTATTAATGAGGTCAGCAGATGGTGTTTGCTAATTGCTGCTGGCTAGTCAGAAGGAACCGAGTGAGACAGTCGTGGGGGAGAGCTCCTCCTTGAGGTGGAAGCTTGGGAACTGCAGCTCAGAGGAGGAGTGGCACTAAGTCCATTCAGGCGTTTTGATCAGCTGAATGGTTGCCATGGAGATTAAAGCACAACAGAATCAAGGCAACACTCCAGGTGAGGGAATAACATAACATGATGTAAAGATCAAAAAAGTTAATTTTTGGTAATACTGCCCCTTTAAAACATTTGCTGGTTCTTTTATTGTTTTAGCCAATGCTATTAGTAGCCATTGTGGAAGATTCATCTGGTATCAGATTAAACCAATATATCCCATACTTTTGTTTCTTTGGATTTGTGAAAAGACACATGCTACGTTACAGTAATGCAGGGCTTTGCGTTAGTTTATAATAAGTTCGCTGTGAAACACAGACAGGTGTTTGGACGCAACTTGATAAATGTGAAGGAGTTCATACATCTCTAAAAAAAATAATTTAAAAAAAGATCCAAATTCCCTTCTTTTCGCTCTCTGTCTGCCGCCGAGCTGAATTTACCTTAATTAGACGTTATTTTCCGAGCCACCGGAGGCAGGTGCCAAACAAGAGCTTTGTGTGAAAATGCTCCGTCCCCCACAGCGACGAACTGATGGTGAAGAAGGTTGGCCTGACCTGTTGTTGTGCGGCTGGGTTTGATCCCCGTAGTGAAGTGGGAGGATGTCTAATCGAAGTCACACTGCTGAGTCTTGATGCATCTGCTTTCACGCTGCTGGCACACAAACTACCCTAATCTGTCTGGGTGATGTCACACAGTGGCAGCTGTAGTGTGTCACCCTCACAAAGCTCACAAGCAAAAGAGAAAGACATATATATAAAAAAACACACTTAAACATATAATGTGTGATCAAATAGAGTATTGTTAGACTGCATCTCAAGGTCATTTTCTTGTTTTGGGCTAATGTGAGCTTCACCTGAACCCAACAGCTAACAGTGTTAAACAGAAGGTCTGTCCACAAAACTTCAAAGAGTTATTAAGCAAACGTACTTCAGTGTAAAGTTTTAAAAAACAAAAACAAATAGTGGTGTCTCTACTATATTAGTTTGTGGCGTTGTAATGTGATTACTACAAAATGGTTTTCAGTGCAATGTCTGCCTTCCATCTCAGTGGCATTCGACGTTGAGTGAGTCTATTCTCGCCATATCACCTTTGTAAATGTCTAAACAGTTTAATTAGTTTAATATTCAACAAAATCAGACTGTTAGATTTTTAAATTTTTTTTACACTTGTCAAACTATTTCTTCGCATGAGTCTCGCCACTTAAGAGACGTAATATTCCACATGCAATGTTATGCACACGCTTAGTCTGCACTGATGAGCTATTCACTCACCTCTGCATGCTGAATTCTTGAAATGGCCTGGCAGGCCTACATGTTTTCTGATCAGAACAGATAATTGATTCACCAGCAGAACAGCGGTTCCCAATCGCCTGCTGGTTGATCATTGCATACCTGGCCATGGGAAAAAAAACAATACTATTCTCTCTACACAAACCGTTAGTCATGATTAAAATATCGGACAGCATCAATGTATAAGTGAAAAAACAAAAAAAGGGAAGAAGGAAAAAGCAAAGCAATGCAGAATTCTTTTTTTTTTGCACCATTTTTCTGCTCTTTTTGCAAATGATGTTCTTCTGTTTGTGTTTTCAAGCCATGACCTCAACCAAGCATTGAAACGGCCAGCAGATGGGTGTTAATCAGTCCAACTATCTTGGCGTCTTGTTCTTGAGGATCTGACGAGGACAAAAAGACTAAAGAGTAGAAACCCAAAATCAAAGCTTGTTATTTACTGTTGTTTCTGTTTTACGACTTGACTTCCGGTCGCGGGACATAGCTCATAAACAAAAGAGCAAGGCACCAGGTCCATGTTGCTAAAAGCTGTTTCCTCTGTAGGGGTGGGAGTGGTGTGGACTTCCATCAAGGATGCATCCTAGATGTCTCCCTTTGCAGACATCAAAGTTCATCAGGCGAGGAAACAATCTGGGAGGCTCAAAATTTGCTTGAATAGCTGTGTTTACTAATTCCAGTCCACAAAATCTGCTAATCTGAAACATTTAGATGCCTTCTGTCAAAGGCTGTTTTCCCTGGCCGTTGCTGCCGCTGTGTTGGAGAAGGGAGGCATGTAAAAGCTACATGATAGTGGATCTCAAAGACTGGACTTGAGCACCCTTGATTCACCCTTAATTCATCCATGAGCTACACCTCATGGATGAATCAAGATCCCTTATGCAGAGTAAGACTTTCTTTTCTTTTTGTTGGGCGATTAAACTTCTTTGATATGTAGATATAAGCAGTCCATTGGAATTATCGGCGAGTTAACTTTTTTGGTTTAATTTAACCATTTTGGTAGCTTTGGCTCTCCATACATTTTCATGTCAACGGACACAAGTAATATCTTCTCAACTACCGGTCAGTCTTATGACGTGGCTGAATGCGTATGGTGTTGGGCCCGTCAACGTAATCAATATTTCGATCCTTCACATAGTGAGAAGATAAGAAGGCTTGCTGTCCTGTGTAACTCAAACGTTTCAGCAAGCACTTCATGTGGACATTTGAACCCCTTCTTGTGTCTGGTGCAGATTGGAGGCCGATTTGAGACATATGTTTCCTTTAAGGAAACATTTTTGTGCAAATGCCGAGCTCCATTCGAGGGACACGCAACACCGTAGCTTAATGGAAACAGCTTGTGCTTAAATGGTTTGTCTGCAGGGCATGAATTATACAGAAGGTTCCTGCCCAACAATCAAAAATAGAATTAGTGCTGAACGTCGAGGAGCTGAAGTTTTCCCTAAATGGAGACATTGCTGTTGCAAAAATGCATCGATTAGAAGTATTCAGTGTAAGTACAGCGAGTTTCCAAAATAGTAAAAATCTTGAGTGTTGCTGGCAGCCGATGTAATAAACTGCTACATTTGTTGAACATTTTTTAATATAATTTCTTACCTGTCCTTTATTGGAGAAATGGTATTTATACCATTTTTGGAAAAACATCCCAGATATAAAATGTACATCATGAAGCATGCTCTTTGTTTAGTTTAAAAAAATAAAAATAAAAAATAAATAAATAATAAACAGCAATAAAACAAAACTGGAATTTCCAACTAGACATTCAGTTATGCTAATGCTAATGCTAATGCTAATGCTACAACCTCACTCCAATTCTTAGAGATTTTATGTGGTAGACCAAAACATAGTAGTGTACATTTGTGAAGTGAAAGAAAACTAAGACATGGTTTTTAAACTATGTTTAGTATAAAAAATAAATAAATAAAATAAAATTTGAACGTGTGGCATGAATTTGTGTTCAGACTCCTAAGTCAATAATTGATAGCACCAGCTTTTACTGCAGGTCTTCACTATGTAAAGACGAAAGTTTTTTTCCCCATTCTTTTATGCAAAGTGACTCAGATGGGATGTAAAGCACGAGGTACACAAACAAAAGTTTTCTATTTTTGCTTCAGATTTTTAATTAAGCCTTGGTTTAGACTGAGCCATCCTAGATATTCACATACCTTGGTCTTCACAATGTTGTTGTAAAGTCATTATCCTGTTGGGAGGATTGGTTTTCCCTTTCCTGTCCAACTGAAGAAAAGCATCCCCATTTTTTCCCATGAGCAACGTGTGTTTATGGTGTTCTTTTTCTCTGCCACACGTGTTTTGCACATTGGCGTAAAGTTCGATTTAATGTCTTACCAACGTTTCTTCTTATTGCGCATAGAAAGACTTGTGAAGCCACGCATCACGGTTCCAGTGACTTGTCATTAGTTGACACCTTTCGTACTGAGGCAGGTGTTTCCTGCCATTATGCTGCATTCATAATTTAACAAGGGTTAGGTTTACAGGCCAGCACCACCTGAGTCTGCCGTTTCCCAGGGAACCTTTGAAGGAAGTATGCAAGCTATTTCACCTTGTTGCAAAGGTCGAAATCTTTGGTAATTAGGTCTGTTCGGATACCAGGTGATTTGAAGAGACAAGCCGACCCGAGTGAAGTTGAAACTGTCGGATTGGGTTCTTAACAAGACTTCAATCCCCTGTTTTGTACTTCTTGAGGGAGTAAACTTAACCTCGACCCTAAAGGAACACCCGAGATTTCAGAGGAAGCAGGGGAGAGTTAGGGGGTTTCCAAGAGAGTTTGGCTGACAGACCTAATTGAATAAGTTAGAGGATGTTTTTGAGAATCCAGACACGGACGATGAGCTGGATTGATCTCAGATTTATAGTCCGTACAAGCTCGAAACCACATAATGCTCGGATAATTGCCCCTAGAGCCTCGCAGGCAGCTGCGCTCCTCCACACGCCCAAACGCAAGGCGTGCGCATGTGAACAGCCACTCCGCTTAGCATGCTGTCTGACTCCCTCCCTGTGCTGTCGCCGAGCTTCAATTTCAGCAGTTTGCACAAATCCATATTAAGCCGCGATATGTCTTTGGGGCCCGGCTCTGGCATCCTCGGCGCCGTCAGCGGCGAGAAGATGAGAGTTGACCTGTTAAATATTAATGCCGGACCGACTGGTCGCTGGCATTTATCTTAACCTGCTCCAGCAGGTGTGAGCCCAGCGGGTCCCGCCGGCGTTCCGGGAGGAGCGCTCAACCTCTGGATCATTTGAAGGCGTTAAAGGATTATATCTGCGCTGGACCGAGACTGGACCAATATGCCCCCGAGGGGTGGGGGGCGAAGGGGCCGGCGGGAGGGAGAAATGATTGTGTCTCTCCTTGCGAGTGGGGAGAGATGGATGGGGTGTGGCGGCGAGCCTGGGCAAACACTCCCCCGCTGTTTGCCTCCCTCATCCCGTCTTACTCCCAAGGGCAAACGGGGGAATGGAGCCGGCTGCAGCTGTCTGAAACGAGCAGGAGTGTGTAAGGGAGTGCGAGCGGTTCAAGTTGACCTCCGTGGCCTCGACATAAGTAGCAGGGAATCACCACCAACAAACTTCCCTCCTGGGGCTCCTGGGCACTGGCCTCCATCATTACTCCCTTGAGATCCCCATGAGGCAGCACAGCCCCCTCTGTATTAGCTGTAATGAGGACACCGCGGCGAGCAGGAGAGGAAGAGTCCCAGCATGTGTCACCTAGCTTGAAAACACGACACATCCTCCCTCCTCCCCCAGTTCTCTTGCTCATCCCAAACCACTCTTATTTTCTTCACCCCGCGTTTCTTTTCCAGTTGGACGGGGGAAACACACTCAGCGGCGCGCAGCAGCATCTAACCGGAGCGTGTGCTTGTCAGATCGTCAGGACAAGCAGCTGAGCATAAACCAGGGTAAACCAATCAAGTTGCTGTGAAGTTAAACGGTGGCGACGTTTTAATCTGATGAAATTGAAAAGCTACACCCCCAAACACAAAAAAAGACCGAGAATAATGAAGCATTCCTTTTCTGCTTGAAGATAGAATGAAAACCAATCCTTTTTTTTTTTAATAAGAAATTACAGGGTTGGAGGAGGAAGAATCCCTGCCTGTTTGTTTGAAGTGTATATTTGATTCTCAGCACAGAGGAGATGGGGAGGTTGTAGAAATAATAAGAGCACCGGAGTAGAGAGGAAAGACCTCTGACTGATCTAAAGGTGAACTGCACTGCTGCTCTCTGATGTTTCTAGTACACAGTGTCTCAACAAAGTATTCACACCATTGTGAATTTTTTTACACATTTTGCGACGCTACAAATTGATTGTGTTTTTTTGGGACTTTCTCTGACAGATCAGCGCAGTATTGTGAAGAGGGACTAGTAACAGGAACATTTCTGGAGAAACTTAAAAGTGTCAAAGTGTGCGTGTCAGTTGGAACCCAGCGTTCTGATGGTGAAAATTAGCAACAGTGAATGTGAACTAAAATGTAGTCAACTGCACGTGGAGTATCGTTATTATGTTGACTAACATGGACTTACACCATTTGGTAAGCAAACATTGGTGTATAAGCTGAAATTAGCCAAAATACTAAAGTGAGCTTAGATGTTGTCAGTAGCATTTGTCGTATGACTAGCATGTTGATTTACATTGATGTAATTTATTCAGTATGATAAACATAGCTACTGAATCAAAAATGAGCTAAAGTGCTAACATTAGCACGAGGGCTATTGCTAGCATAGTCACTAGCATGTTGAAACTACCAGCAGGATGAGAGTTGACATGTCGACTAACAAAAAATAACCATTCACTGTGCAAACATTAGTATAAAAGCTAAAATTAGCGAAACTGCTAAGGTTGACGTAAATGCTGTCAGGAGTATGTCGGGTTTCACTGGCAGGTTGACTTCCAGTCACTTACTACATTCAATAGGCCCAACATAGAAAATAAAAAAATGAGCTCAAATGCACTTCAGAGGATTCTTATTGTTGCTAGCAAGAAAATGTTCATTGAAACAGTCTGGCTGTTTGAATTTCAGTTTTTTTCTGTTATAAAAGAACAGCAAAAAAATTACACACACACGCACACACACACCCACACACACATATATATATATATATATATATATATATATATATATATATATATATATATATGTGTGTGGGTGTGTGTGTACCAGAGACGAAGCATTCCTGGCAAAATGTCTTTAAGACCAAAATGTAGAGAGTGTTTAGGCTACACTGTACAGATCATTCTTTTCCTTCTGCTCTTTTGTTGCTCCACTGGAACGTTTTGGATCCTTGCCATGCTAAAAGACCATTTGCAACCCATCTTCAGTGTTCCTCCTGAAAGAAGGAGATGTTTGTGGAAGATTTATTGGCACCAGGCCCCGTCCGTTGACCCATTATGTTTCCACAATTGTGATTAACTGAGGGGCCGGCGTTTTTAAACGTACTCAGCATTTTCCCTTCCCCAAATTTGTTGCAATCTGTGTGCAACAGGGAAACGAGGCCAAGCCCTTGGAGACAGACCTCTTTTACACTTATAATTATTTTTAAACCTGTTTAAATTTAATCTGTTTAATTTTAATCTGTTTTTTTTTCTTCCTGTGTGTTCTTTTAAACTTCTTTGAGCAATCACTTTTAATTGTTCTGCTATATCAAAAAAAGTTCCTTTGCCCTTTTGTTTGTTTATGTATTCTAATATAGACTGCAATTTCTCCAATATGGCCGGACATCCAGGACATTAAGGATGCAAATAAGAACACTAGTGACTTAATTGAAAATCACTTTTTGACGTTTTAAAGAGGTAGAAATTCAACTTGGTCTTCCTGTGTCTTGGTCTGGTCATTAGCTTCAGCTTCTATGACCAGCTTGTCTGAACTGAGAAGTCAAGGAACATATTTACTGCAGCTGAGATAAACTGTTCATGATCTTTTAACTGCACATATCTGAAATAATTTCCGTGGTGAGTTGAACATTTCCACTTGGAGTTTCAAGATGTCACGTTGGGAAAACTCAGTTTTCTGCTTAGGAAGGAGTGTAAAAACACATCAGTCAGTTGCTTTGTCCTGCTGTTCTATCAACTTCTGCGACTCTTTCTTGGAAGTGAGTCCGTCGATAGATTCAGCTAACGAAGACTCCTTACGGCCAACAAGCCTCATTTTGATTTTCCATGCTTTTAAATACCACCACTTTCATATAGTCTGTGTGTCTATTAGAAATGAATAGAAATGAACATTTTAACATTTTGGGCAATAAGTAGAGAAAAGAACAGCAACAGAGAGACAAACGAGAACAGTTCGTTTGAAGAATAGCTGTACTCATTAGCCATTAGCAGCTAGTAATGCTAAAGTTGGAATTTGCTCGGGAGCTTCTGGCTAACGGCAAAGAGCTTTTTTAGTTTATTGTGAGACTGTGGTTGAAACAATCATATCATGTTCACATATCTTTAAAGAAGATATGTGAACTGTTTTAAAATTGTCAAACCTCTACTCTCTTTGTGAAAATGAAGAAAGAGAGTTAGCTTCCTCTAAAGCATTTAGGATATTTTAGAGGATATCATGTATCACTTCATCTCTCGAGATAAAGACTCCTAAAGAAGAGTGTTTATATTCACTCTTCTTTCTCTCAAAATTCCTATGAATGTCTTTTCAACAGTATTTTAAAATAGTTCCAGCGAATTTACTTTTAGGGCGCCAAAGAAAATTAAATAAAAATTTAAAGGTCACCACCAGCTTATCTCGATTTATCTCCTAGGAAAAAGAAAAAAAAAAGAATTGGTAAGGTTTGGTATCACAGAGAGGCCACTGGAGAAGAAGTGACCTTACTTAATATTCCAAAATGGGCTCCTTTTGTTGAGATGTTCACTTGGCATTTTAGGGTTTTGCAAAAAAAATAAAAAATAAAATAAATAAATCTGATAGCATGTTCTCAACAGCATGTGTGCTTTTGAGATAGTGGCATGTTTCCTTTCAAGGCGGTGTTGTCAAAAGCACTCTTCAATAAGTTCTTCAAAATGTGTTGGGTGAGGTGTTGAAGGTCACGACTACTGAGAGGAAATGTAGAGGGAAAAAAAGCATAATTGTCGGCCTTGTGCGTGTGTGTGTGTGTGTGAATGCTGGTTATGCCTCAAATAGCAGATGGACATTCTGTGTGACTGATGGCCTCGCGTAACGTGAAGGTGTTGTGTCAATAAACCGCGTTCCACCTCATCTATCAGCCTCTGCTGACCACTGTGCACATTTTTACACACCGCTGTCTGCGCGTATACACACACAGGCACAAAGTGCACCCCTTTTTCAATACCTGGGCTATATAAACACAGAACACCCACACAGACATTTTGAGTCTATGCAAAGCCAGATGAAGCACACACACACACACACACACACACACACACACACACACACACGCACACACACACACACACACGCACACATATAACTCGCCTCTCCTCCTGGCTTGGATAGTGTGTGGGACAAGGCTAAATGTTGCTAAGCAGACCATGAAGGTACTGAGGTTTTCACGTGTTGCCTGCACTTATGGCTTCACCGCAGAACTGTGTGAAATGATTCTCTGGTTGCAGGTTCAGTTTTCTTTTAAACGGTTGTTGAGTTTCCACCGGCTATCAGTTACACTTTAAATTCGCAAAGGAACTCAATACCGTACGGACCGTGATAAATGTAGTCACCTTTCATTCTGTTCCGTTTTATTTATTTTTTTTATGTGTACATTGAGCTCCCTTTAATCTGAAACATCTAACTATACTCCACTACCTTGTTACCCTGTTTGTGAATGACGTCTCCCCTGTAATGTTGTCTTGGTATCAGAAGATCTGCAGAACAGCTTATTCCTTCGTCGAAATCATTACAAATAACACAAAGTACTTTTAAGCATTTTATTGTTTCCTTGGTTAATTTTGAAGATGCATAGTTTTCTCTAATTTAACTCTAAAAATCACTCTCAGTTTTGACGTTCCTGTCTAGTTTAGCCCAACCAAAGTACATAAATGAATAAGCTAATGTGGGCTCTGGCAATAGCTGACAACAGGCGGTTTCGCGCCGCGTGCAAAGCAAGAGTTCACATCTGCATCATCATAGGAGGAGGCAACCAGTAACCAGTAACCAGCAGGAGCAGGAGGGGCAGCGAGAGACACACACAGGTGTATTTGTGGATTGCAGATTTTGTCTGACAGAAGGAACAGAGTTTTCGAGGGAGAGCGGAGAATATTTGTTTCCAGGTAGGAGTCTTTGGAGCGTAAGGTCAGAGATTTGAGAGTAGGCAGCTCAACATCTCGACTTCAAGAAAGGATCTTGATCTCATCGGAAGAGTTTGCTAGAGGACGGTTGTTTTCTTCTGACAGTCTGTAATTCACGGATATGTTGTGACTGGATGTATTACCCATCACTGGTTCCTGTGAGGAAGGGCGAGTGTTTTTGGAGGATTTCTTTAAGCTAGCCCACTGGAGGCGTGGAGCAACAAATAAAGGAAGAGGTAACTCTGGGTTATGCGCTCAAAGAACAGTCCAATCACTTTCTCCTGTCATCACGTTGAAGAGACTTTAAACAGTAAAAGCTGTAACGGGAAATAATAGTGGCTTTGAAAACCAAAACCTTTTCAATCCTTAGCGAGACTTGAACCAACCAGCCTAGACAAGATTACGCCACAGAACCGTGTAAGGAAGGAAAGAATTGCCTCTTTGAGTTTAAAGGGAAGAGAAGTTCAATCCATATGTTCCAAACTGTAATGTAAAACATTTATTAGACGTCCGTAAAACTTTGGATGTCAAAGACGCACAGCCTGCTTCAAGGGCAGAACAGTGATGATTATTTTCCGAACACGGCTTCTGTGTGCAATCCTCAGATACGCTGAAATGAAAGAAAAACCAGAACTTTAATATTCGCTGCAGTTATTTCCATCTGTGTGCCGTCTGTCTCTGCAGATTAAATCATTTTCAACATTAGAAAATGGCTGCCTGTCTGCTGTTTCTCCATGTTTCCCAGACAAAAAAAAAAAAAAACACCCACGGCCCCCGTGACATTATTACTCTATCTATAAGAGTCTACCTCCAAATGTCAGCCCAGAGGAATGCTACACAACCACCGGCCGAATATGAGATGAGTCCAGCTGCACAGACTGTTGATACACGCAGACAATGCCGTCGTCCTTTGGATTTAAACAGGAAGTTTTCTGCACACTGCACAGCAGAGATTACTGACAGAATTGTTGGACAAATCACACAGACCCCTGGCCCCGCGCCTCAGAGAGAGACAAACAACTTCTATTTCTGTTTTCAAAAGAAAAGTACAGCAAATCCATTTTGCTGCTATATGTTTTTTTTTTTTGTTTTTTTTTTGGTCGACTGACTAAAACCACCATGCCTCGCAGGGCGCACGACTTACCAGTCATATTGATCACAGTAAATGTCTCAGGACTTGTTTCCGGCTGTAATAGTCCTTCAAGGTTACGGAGGGTGCGGCTAAGTGCAAGATCTGTCTCCGCATGCTCTTAGGAATTGCTACAAACACTGCCGAAAAAATAACCCCAATTTTGCAGCAAAGACCTCTAATGGCTCATAATACCATAACAAAGCTTAAGTAAAGGGAAAATGATGCCAGTGTTTTGATGCCAGTTGGCTTAATGTACTTTTTTTTGTTGCCGTCTTTAACAAAATGCAGTACTACTGAGGTGATGAAGGATGTTATGTAGACATACACACACACAAAATTATTTGGATGTTAAAACTAGCTCCAAATAGAGCAGATTTATTTTAAAAAGAAGAATTGTGGTTGTTCGAATCAAAATGCGCATGATTTCACGTGTTCCTCTGTTGTCCTGGCGACCTGTCCAGGACCTACCCCACATGTCGCCCAATGAGTGATGGACACAGAAACCAGCCCTGCTGTGACACTGTAAGCAGGTACACACAATGGCTGGATGAGTTTGTCTGCAAACTACAGAGATATAAAAACCTCTGACAAACTGACAGGAATTTAAAGGGGCAGTATTGTGCAAAATAGCTTTTTATTGTGTTATAACGTTACTCCATCATCAAAAACGAACCTGGACTGTTGTTTTTATTGTCATACATGTTTGAGAAATCTCCCATGGCAACCATTCAGCTGTAGAAAACTCCTGGCCCCGCCTGCGAGGCACAGCGCCTTCAGACTAGCCAGGAGCAATTAGCAAACACCTGGTGGAACTGCACAGTTCATTACAAAGCCTACTTCTCATTGAAACGCTGGTAAAAACAGTGTTAAAGGGTTAACAGAAGGCCCATGTTGTGATGACTTCCTGAAGGCGGAGTTTCAGAAAAAGCACAAGCTTCTTAAAGAGACAGACGCCCAATTTCAAGGTGTTAAGTTACAAAGTCAAATTTTTATATTTGATACAGAGAGCATTTTTACAACAACTGAAGGTAACATAGTTACCTGACTGTGCTATAAAATGGCACTGTGTGTCTGGAAAACACATGATACTTTAACTAGAATCCCCAGACACTCTGAGGTTTGTGGTTGTAATTACACAAAACGTGAAAACATTCAAAGAACGTAAATGTTTTTGCACAGCTCTGAAACAGGGCCGCTCAATTTAACGTTGTAAAGACTTCGCCCATTCACTGATAGAGAAGCTCGTTTCTTTTCTCAACACACAAACAGTCGATACATGGACCAAGGTCTGGGTGGAACAATCCTATCGTTGCGGTCATCCCCTCTGCCTCAGGCTTCCAAAGGCCTCGATCTCCTCGTTTTGCTCTTGAAAGCTTTTTTGAACTTTTAACCGGCTGAGCAGCCTCGCTCGCCTTCTGCAGCTTCCTTCCCTCTTCCCGTTACACGTGACGTGATAACACTGAAAGCGGACATACGGACACCCAGGTTCCTTGGATAATTCCTCCTCATGCAGTTGACCCGGCGTGGCCGACAGGACTCCACTTGGCAGTTTGTGCTGCAGTTCTGGGCTGCCATTCATCAACCACAATCTGTTTATATCAATAATTATGAAGCGTCATGCAGCCTGAGGGCCGCCAGGGTGCAACTGCATCTGCTGTTGGAGCGTCAGCATGAGGTCAGGCGTAGATGTGGGACGGTCTACGAGTTGTGTATCTACCGGAGGATTTACCCTTTGATAGGCGTTTTAGTTGTGTGTGTGTGTGTGTGTGTGTGTGTGTGTGTGTGAGGCCCCTCTCTCACCCACGTGATAGAAAGCACGTCTCTGTCTGAGTGGACAGAGACTCTTGATTTCTTTCTACAACATTGGCCACAAATTGAGCTGTCATTCCGCTGCACCCGGGACCGGGCCTCACTCCTGTGATGGAAATATTTCAGCCGCGTGATCTCTCCTCCAGGTCTTTGTTAGTCTGGGAACCCCATCAGGTTTGATAACTTCATCCACCTTCAGGGCAGGGAGGCGGACAAAGACCAAGACCACGGCAGAACGAGTAATGGGGAAATGTTCGAACTTTAGTATGAAAAGTCTCTGTGACATTCTCCTAATTGTCTTCAATTTAATTCGTTTTCGCCATCCGGCTCGACTAAGGACAGTCTGAAATGTGAACAGGTTCAAATTAAAAGGGGCAGTATTATGTAAAACTGACTTTTTTAAAAAATGTTTTAGCTTCACATCATGTTAAAATGTTGTTCCCTCATCAAAAACGTACCTGGAGTGTTGCCTTGATTCTTTCATGCATACTTGAGAAATCCTTCTACTCATCAGTGAAACGCTGGGAGCCATGTTGTAATGACTTCCTGAAGGCGGAGTTTCAGAAAGAGCAGAAGTTTCTTAAAGAGACAGAGGCCCAATTTCCAGGCTATAAGTCAGGAAGTAAAATTTCTTTTAAGTCATATTTGATATGTGTAGGATAACACAGGTAACATAAGCTTATTTATGTACCTGTAAAACACATATTAATGCTCTTTTAACACCCACTCAGTTCAGTTTACTAGTAAATGGAGCAACAAATCAAACTAAATAAATCCAACAAAGTAAGGCTGCCCAATAAATCAGTTAAAATATATATCGCAGTAGACACAAGAGCAATACGTCTGATAGATTATTCAATATATAGAATATTAAACCAGTACCACGCAGCATTCTGGGGGACGTAGGCAGAGGAAAGGCTTTAGCCTCTCAATCTGCCATGGCTAACTAAGCTAGGTTGGCGGCATCAACTAACTCACTCTTTGGTTACCTAGCAACAACCTGCTGGCTAACTTGCTCAGCAGCTGTTTCAGGTTTTGCCATCGTATCTCATCATTTCTGAAAAACAACCACAATGTGAAGTGAAAACTGTGGATAAAAAAGGAAAGATTATGTCACCAATTTGGCAGTATTTCAGATTTTAAAACAAACAAACAAAAAAAGAGCAATAATTATTCTTATTATCGACTGATATTAAATGCTTTTAGGGTTAGGGTTATCATGTTAACTTGTGAAAAGATGCTTTTTAAAAGGCATCTGTAGGGATGAGCTCAAAACTATAATTCATTTTTGCTTTAATTTAATTATTAATTATTATAGTAAGAATAAGTAAAATATTACTAAAACACATACTTATTTGAAATATGAGCTAAACAGGCGAGATGCACTTTATTCTGAAGGTCTATGAGTTCAGTTTAATTTAATGGCGCCAACTTTTGTTTAAGCTGTTTCCAAGGCAACCATGTCCTTTCCAGATATAACCAGCCATTGTTGTCTGCTATCAGGGTACATGGAGGTTTTAAAAGCTGCATCTACAAAGCCACAAAAAAGCCTTTCTACTAAACTAAATCTGCTGCTCAGAGACAGCCAAGAGCTCAGGGTAATTGTTGCGGCTTTATTTTAGAAATTATCTTTTTCTAAATGGATCAGAAGCCAAAGGGCCAGTAATACGTTTAGTAGAAAAACAATTTTTTTTGTGTTCTAAAGGATTCTATACTTGACAATTTGGGTAACTGGAAGAAAATATGCGTTTTTGCCTTAAGCTTTCGGCAACATGAGGACAGTATCAATTGATCTGCTGGCCTTAATCTTCCTCCCGTTGCCACGGGTCCCAGAGGTCACAGAATATAGATGATTTTGTCACCTTCCATTATATCGATTATTAAATTGCTATATTTCACAATTCCTGCCCTTTTCTGTCTCCATCCGCTGTAATTCATGGGGTATATCACCTACATTAGTGTCTCAATGTCAAACCTTCACATTTGTAGCCAACAGGAAATGCAGCACAAGTTCCAGCAAAGAAGACGGGCCAGAATTATAAATGTTCCAGCCATTTTACTGCGCATTCAAGTAACTGTTACCTTCAGCTGTTCTAAAAGTGCTATAAATATAAAAGACATTTGACTTTGTAATTTAGCACCTTGACATTGGGCCTCTGTCTCTTTAAGAAGATCCTGCTCTGAAACTCCGACTTCAGGAAATCATGCATGAAAGAAGCAAGAAAACACTCCAGGTATATTTTTCTATGAGGGAATAATATTATAACTTGAAGTCAAGCTCAAAAAAGTCATTTATTCGTAACACTACCCCTTTAACAAAATGTTTAATTTGCTCTGTTCAAATTAAATGCCGTCCAGATACAAAAGGTGTTCAGCCGACGTGGACAGTATTTCCCCTTACCGTTTTGATTTGACATGCCCTAATCAGGAATCTTTGATTTGGATCGGTCATCCAAGGATAGGCATTTGTTGATGAGAAGCTCCAGACTACATACTGATTGTCCAACTCATCTCCCTTAGCAACGTTGCGTCTCGCATTCGTTCATTTTCCCCTGGATTTTCCTCAATATGTTGCTCCAACAGCAGCTGCTGGGATTAAACAAGCCACTCTAATGTTTTGATGACGTGTTCGTGAAGACATATCAGATTTAACACATCAGTTCTCTCAACTAACTATCTGGTCCACTCTCTGTTTTGATATGACTTGTTGATAATTTGGCTGTAGAGAAATAAGCAGATCTGGTTTGTCAATGAATAAAGTGATAACAACAGGTAAGACCTCTTCTTAAAGGGCCAGCTCATTTGTGTTTACAGATGCATGCCAAAGCCTTAGATGGATGTAATTACGTTTCTGCTCTGGTTACGAGGGATGCAGTCTTGTAAACCAGGACCAAAGTTTAGCATTTTGGGGATGCTCCAGAGGACAGTCTCTCTGTGGCTCCAACCTTTAACTGGCCGGTATCCATGGCGTTCTTAGCACTCTGATTGGCAGGGATTCACTCAGAATATTAAACCATCACCCCAACACACACTTAAACAGCCTTGTCGTCTCCTAAGTGGACACGGCCTCCTCCAGCCTCACCGGATGGAGCAGCGCCGCTCTCGGCCTCCTGTTTGCACAAGCAGCTTGGTCTGGGGCGTCACAGGAAGCCATCTGCTCTGCGTTGCCTCAGACACGCTAACGACTTCTGAAATCTGCTTTTATTCAGCAACGCGACACAGGACACGGTGGCGGTGTCAGAAGACATGATGTTTAATCGGTGGGGACAACGTGGAACTTTCACCGACACGGTGAAAACTATCCGTGTTTTGTGAATGTATTTTATTGGGGTTTTAGACCAACACAGAGTGCGACACAGTTTTGAAATGCATAGAAAAATATGGATACTTTACATGAAAAACCCATCAGTATATGCATCCCCCTGCATTCTAATGCCCATAAATAAAAACTGACGCACGTAAATGTTCTCTTTTTTTTTTCAATTAAGGACAATATAGTTTGTTTTTTTGTTTGTTTGTTTGTTTTTTTACTTTGGTCGAGAGTAAAAATCTTTTACAATTTCTGTAATTTATTTGATTTGATGGTTATAAAGTCTTTGTCTTTACTGATTCTTCCAATGAATAACATGTTATAAGCAGGAATACCTAAATAAATAGATTTTACAACAATATGGCCACTTGAAAATGTGCAATATTAATATGTAAACCTGAATAGGACAGTGCCCACTACTATTAATATCTACAGTCATTGATGCCCTCAGTCAAGCTGAATAAAACTCGTTTTGAGACATTTGTGACGCTCCACAAATGTCAGATGCCCTTTCAAATAAAGACATATTTTTGCTAAATGTCCACAATAAGAAACGTTCAATAATTTAACCAGAACCTGCATTTTATTTCTATTTTTGGGTTTAAAAAAGACAAATAACATAAAGGAAAAATGAGTATGGATTCAGTTTCTTCTGTGGGATGTTATTTGTGGAATTGATAGCAAAAGAGTAAACGTAAATAAATAAAAGTCTATAGCTTCCAACATTCAAAAAAGTATTAAAAAGATCTTCAAAAATCTGAGTTTATTTTTATACTGCTATTTAAAAGCATTAGCTAGCTCTTTATCATTTTTAGCTACTGTTATTAAGAGTCGGAGATCTGACCTGAACCGACAGGTCAGAAATCAAGAGGGTTGAATACAAAAGCATGCCACACTTTTCAGTTTTTATCTCTAGATATTATTTTTATTCCTGATGACATTTATACACCCTGTTGTGTTCATGAATCTGACTAATTGGGTTGGATTTAGTGTTGGTGGCAAGTCGAAATGAGCCTGTGGGTCGTTTTCATGGTTGTAAATATTACATTGAGTGAGAAAAATAATCATCTTATCACCATTCTGACTGAGCCGTATCACACCCACCTGGCAAAAGCTCCACTTCAAAGTGCACTCTTCTTTGCTCTTCTCTTCTCAGCTGTTTTTGATGTTACAAAAGCCAGCGGGCTTTCTGGAGTTTCGGTGGGGTTTTTGCCGCCCCGGGATGGCGAAACCGCCGTAGCTCTGGTTTCCCGAGGGCGTACGGATACAGTAAACACAACAATCCAGAAAGCAGCAGACTGCGTGTGCTTTACTTACTGTACGTAGCACAGCAGCGAGTGAGCGAGACGCGGCCTAATAGCATAATGATATTAATGAGAGCCCATTCATCACACAGACTCATCACTTAAGTTGATGAATACCAGCAATTTATAGCAGAGACTCATGTGGAACACGGCTCTCGCTGCGCCGCTCGCTGCGCCGCTCGCTAACCTTTCAGTCTATTATGCCGCACGCTGAGCGGACCCGCCTGGCAGCTGCCGAGCGTTTGCCGAGGGTCCCGGGAAAAGAACATCACCGATATATAATGACTCTGACTTCTCTGCAAAAAAAAAAAACAACAAATCATTTCTACAGATTCTTTAGTACAAGACAAAATTCCAACAAGTTTTTTTTCAGAATCAAATTTCCAGAATTTAGCTTTGCATTCATCCAGTGGGGGAGAGGCTGGCTGGCTGGATGATGAAGCTTTGAGGCGTGTGTCAGAGGTGAACGCGTCAGATCAGATCTTCTGCTGTAATTAAAAACTCAGATGCTGGAGAAGCTGCAGCCCAGTTTGAAACCTTCTAAAAACAGACAGAAAACCTAAAATTAGAAGACTTTATAACTCACTCGTCTTTTAGAATGTCCTTTTAGTCGCACATTAATTATTCATGCAATAAGAGGCATGTTTTTTATTACTGAGCTGAAGCACTTAGAGCCTTTAGCTGCTGCTGTTCTTTTTTTTTTAAGCGTATTTGTTGATTTATTTTATTTATTTTGTTGTTCCTCTCTCCAGCAGCGACAAAAGACGACAAAAGCGTTTGGAGATATTTTCCATTTGTGTTGCCGACTAATGGCCTTTATTTTCCGAGGTATTAGAAAAACCAGCTTTAAAAAACTGGGTGAGAGAGTTGGATGTTCAAGAAAAAAGCGAGAATAAAGCGGCCTCCACCAAATAAACAACCTATTTCTGCTGTACACGGCTGCTGCAGGATTCATTTTTATCAGCCTAAACACAGCTCTGCGATCCATTCAGCGCCGAAAACATTCTGTCTGTGACTCACCTCTCCAGGCTTTAAATCCAGCCCCTAAAACATACAGTGTGAACGCGACTGCTTTCATTCTTCTCATTAAGCGCGCCTGCAGATGATTAGCTTTTATTCAATCAGAGCTGCTAAGGACAAAAGGAAACTGTTAGCTGGACTAATTTACTCGGTAATGAGAGCATTTGCGGCAACGTCATTTTTGCAATATTCCAAAGCAACGTTGAATTCATAAAGGCATGAATTTTTACAGCCTACATTCACTCTCTTAGCTCCTCATTCCCCTTCACCCATTTTGTCCTGTTGGAGGAGATGCTGGCGCTACGGACGATGCACCAACAGAATACAGTTGCATAGAAATAGCTCTTTTTTTCTTTTTTCTTTTTTGTACACTATTACGGAAATACAGATGTAACAGCAGCGTCAAGATATGTGGACTCACACTAAAGATCAAAAAGTTAAAAAGTATATGGTTTAAAAAAAAACCAAGATGAGCAATAATAACAAAGTGTTGTACAAAATATAGCTTAAAAAAACACTGAAATACAATACAGGTATCAAATAGAATTGTACTCGCAACCCAATGGATGTCCAGTTGAGTAGATTGACTTTTTAAAAATACGCATATTGTGCATATGAACAATTTAAAAAAAAAAAAAAAAAAAGGAAACCGGTTTTCAGTGCAGAAAACAGATGTGCTGTGAAGTCAGGAATGTTATTTAAAATGAGCAAAACTGTAAATGATTGTTGAAACGCAAGCCGGGACATTGGTTTTGTTGGAAGGAGCTTTGATTTCGCTACTTTGTGCTCCTGGGATGCTTCGAAGGGAAATGAACCGAATCGCTGAGCAAATGTTTTAGGATTGTTGGAAGTATCTGGCAGATGTTTCGCTGAAACGAAATACGGCAGGAAGTGAGTCTTCGCTTGCGCCGGTCGTGTTAAACGCTGGCACCATTGCACAACTAATACAGGAAGTTAGAAAAGTAGCTCCTATGTACATTATGCCGCACATTTCCACTGCTGCAGCAGAATTTATGCCAGTGCTACTTAAATGTTGCAGCAACAAGTATTTGCTATGCTATGCAGATGCTCTGTCTTCTCACATCTGAGCATTCTAGTGGCTCCGAAAGGAGCTAATTTCTGTCAGTAATTTAGCTACTAATTATAAGACCATTTAAATTATTATCAGTTCTGACAGAAACTAAAAAAGAAAATAAAAAATCTTTTCTTTTTTATTATTATTATTGTACACCCAGTACACAAAAGTGACTTGCTTTGACAGTTCATAGATATGAGAAAAAGGCTCTTTTAGACTCCCGTACACAGGAGACAAGATGAGAAACAGTCTGGCAGCAGCTTCAGATCTAGCGCTGAGCTAGCTGCAACAACATCCTGGGCAGAGGATGTGATTTAAATCACACAAGATCCAAGCGTATACATTTTAGAACGCTGGATTCCAAACACACGTGTAGCTTTGTCTTTTTTTTTTTCTCAACTTAATCTCCGTCTCAGCTGTCTTTCATTTTCCCTCACACTTACAAGGAGCTTTGGCGAAAGCTACAAAGTATCAAAAAAAAAAAAAAAGAGCCGTGATGTTTAGGTTTCACACCAGGGCTGCTGACAGTCTGAGTGCGGCGAGACAACATTTTCATGTCACCGGTGCCTCTTGTCAGTCCGGCCTTGTCATCTCGACTCTCTGTATCTCTCAACATGTCATTTTCATCACTCCTCTCTGACTCTATCCATCATTTTCACCCCCTCCCTCGCGCGTCGTCGGGTTTTTTCTCCCAGTCTGCCTGAAGTTTTTCATCTCCACGCGCGCGGATCATCGGTTATTGTGGCGCACGCGGTGATCCTCTGAATAGCAGTGGGCGCGCCGTTAGGCCCATTAGCCCGAAATGGCGTTGAGGACGGGGGAGGAGGGGGATGAGAAATGAATTGGCACCGATGCAGGTTAGCCTGGCCCTGCGCGAGGCGCGGTGCGCGCGCGTGGGCTGCCGTGAATGTGGCGAGTGCGTGGATAATGGATGGCTGTGAAGTGTGTGTGACACAGACAGGAGGGAGAGCACAAAAGAACATGATAACGAGCTCGCGCGACACAACGTGTGGTAAAGTAAAATCCATCCGTTTAACGTCACGTCTGGAGCTGCCGTGAAAGCGAACAAACACAGTTGAGCTCAAATTCAATAGCATGATGATCAGACTTTTTATTCCTACTCAACCATGTTTGCACTTATGAAATCTGATTTATCCATTTCAAGTAATAAGAAAAAAACTGAGCTTTTATATATGTCTCCACTCCACAGAGGGAAGTATTTTACCTAAATACCAAAATAAAACATCAGTGAAAATAGCCGTTCATTGAAATAAAAAAATAAAAAATTTACATAAAATGTCTGTTTTTGTCAGGGAAAGACATTAAGCGTGCACAGTAGCTTATTCTTACTTGCAAAATAAATATAATGTAAAAAGCAAGACATACATGTCAGCTGGCAGGATTGAATATAATAAGTAAATAAGTGTAAATAAGTTTATACTTCTGCCTACCTTCTTTACAAATAGCTGTAAAAAATCATATTGTATTTAAATTGTCAATCTGAATATGTTTGAATCAAATACATAAACTAAACTAAAATGTATTTTCCAGTCACATAATGCCATTTTATAGCACAATCATGTAACTATGTTACCTTCAGTTATAAAAATGCCATATACATCAAATATTTCCTAAAAAAGAAGTTTAACTTTGTAATTAAGGCCTCAAAATTGGACCCCTGTCTCTTTAAGAAACTTATGTTCTTTCCAACACTGCACATTTAGGAAGACATCACAACATGGCTCCTCTATTAAGCTTTTAACACTGAGAAGCAGCTCATTTAATGAGCTCATCAGATGCACAGTTCCATCAGGTGTTTGCTAATTGCCGCAGGCTAGTCTGAAGGAGCTGAGTTGCTAATTGCTGCTGGCTAGTCTGAAGGACTGCGACAGAGTGGCGACCTGTCCAGGGTGAACCCCGCCTCTCGCCCGGAACGTTAGCTGGGGATAGACACCTGCAACCCTCCCGACCCCATTAGGGACAAAGGGTGTATAGAAAGTGGATGGATGGATGGATAGTCTGAAGGAACTGAGTTGCTAATTGCTGCAGGCTAGTCTGAAGGAGCTGAGTTGCTAATTGCTTCAGGCTAGTCTGTAGGAGCTGAGTTGCTAATTGCTGCAGGCTAGTCTGAAGGAGCTGAGTTGCTAATTGCTGATGACTAGTCTGAAGGAACTGAGTTGCTAATTGCTGCAGGCTAGTCTGAAGGAGCTGAGTTGCTAATTGCTGCAGGCTAGTCTGAAGGAATTGAGTTGCTAATTGCTGCAGGCTGGTCTGAAGGAACTGAGTTGCTAATTGCTGCTGGCTAGTCTGAAGGAACTGAGTTGCTAATTGCTGCAGGCTAGTCTGAAGGAACTGAGTTGCTAATTGCTGCAGGCTAGTCTGAAGGAACTGAGATTCAACGATTTCTCCAACATGTATGAAAAAAATCCAGGCAACACTACAGCTACGTTTTTGATGAGGGGATAACATTGTAACATGATGTAAGGCTAAACAAAAAAGTTGCTTTTACACAACACTGCCCTTTAAGCATGGTCTCATGTTGTAATATTAAACATTAAAGTGACCGCTGTCTGATTCTATGCACGAAGTGAGAGAACAGCACTGAGGCGACGGCCCATTTCAGCCTCCCCTGCTTCTCTACTAGGCAGCTGAAGAGATCTTTTTTTTTCCCTTTTTTGTCAGGAGTGAGCTTCCGCTCCTCACATCTTTCTCATTTATCACTCCGTACCTCAATGGAATCTTTCCCTCCGTGTTCAGACGCATCCAGCGGCTCCATAACTCACCCGTCTGACGGGCTGACAGCGCCGTACAGAATTATGAGCGTCTTCCCGAGTTTCTGCGCCACTCTGTGTGGGCCGTCCACGTAGATGTGCGCATGCGGACACTTTGTGAATCCATGTGAATGCCTGGGCATTAATCTCCTGTCTCGTCACACACACACACACACTCATATGCCACACCAAGGTCTTTCTGTTCCACTACGCACAAAAAGAAAACAAAAAAAAAGTACTGCTGTTTCTTTTCTGAGGACGTGACAGGACAGGTGTAAAAGGCCGGTGGCAGCAGCGCTTGGCTAAAAGAAAGTGGAGAGGGAGGTAATGTAAACAGCCAAGAATGTGATCCACATCACAGACACTGATTTAGGAGCGGCCGGGGTTTGGCGGGGTGAGAGGTCACTGACTGCTGTGCAACATAAAGAGATGAAACATTATCTCCTGTGACAATTGAACTCTGTTCAGGTCGTTCCCCCTCCCTCTTTTTGTTCAACGCAATTGCCATTGTCTGTCAACGTCCCGTGTGAGTAATGGATGCTTTTAGCCTCACTTATGATTTATGTAGATTAAATGTATCACTGTGGAACAGCTGACTGCTGGGAGTGCGGGGGGTTAAGAATAATACTGTGAGAAATGACAATAACAGATGGGCCGGTTCATCTGGGATGTATTTATTATTGCCAACATGCTTCATGTACGTTTAGGCTTCATGTTTCTGCCATTACACTTTTTTTTTTTATCATGAAGAAAATGGATTATGTTAACAGAAAAATGATCAAATGGTTGGGTTTAAAAGGACATTTTGCAATTTTGAAGCCGGATTCTATGGAGAGGTTATGAACTGCTGAGAACTTACCCACGGAAATAAAGTTCTCATTATCAGTATCATCAAAATACATGAAAAAGTATTCTAGACCTGTGGAGTGGTTTTGAAGTAAACGTAGCTCATTTAAAATATGAACCAATTTATGATTTTTTTTAAATTAATTTTTAAGTCATAGTACGAAATTTAACTATAAGGCAGACAGAATAGAATCCTACTTGAAGATTTTGGGGGTTTTTCTTCAAAATCTCACCAAAAGTTGCCAAAGTGACCAGCGTTTTCTCAATCTGTTATAAAGAACAGAACAATACGGCAGTACTTCTCTGCACCTGTTGCTGTTTACTGTTACTTAGCTGTGTAAGAAGACACAGATGTGATTGTTTGGAAATATTTCCGGTCATGACAACACCAGTCACTCTTAAGGAAACAAACAGAAGTGAGCAAACTACATGGAGGATGTCTGGTAAGCTACGGACAGGAGGCTAAATGAGCACTTAGCTTAGTTAATACTGAAATACCAGGAAACTATGGTATTATTGCAATCTGTTGTTACCAGGGAATGCAAAGAAAATATCACAACAAAATAATTTAAACTTCACACACAAAGCTATAGTTGTATGGATGCATAGTTAGTCCAGACTAGCTCAGCGTTTCATTTGGAAAGTCCCCAACAATAACACTCAACAATAAGTGGAGTAGTACAACATATATCTGAAAATGGATTTATTTTATGTACTTCTATTAAAACCTCAAACCATCCATCCATCCACTTTTATTTTACCAACAGCACATTATCAGCCACACCTCAAAGGCTTTTCAAAGGAAAAATAGTTACTTCCTGGGATAACTCCTGAATTCTTGGCGTCATTTCTCAACCAGTTTCATGTTGGCTGTTCAGTAAAATAAGTAAACCGAGCGATTTGCAAAGGATGAAGTCTGCTGCGGTCGTACTTCAGCAGCAACCACCAACCTGGCCTGGATGAGCGTCCCTGACCTGCTGGCTCATCTGTTTGAACTGACAAACTGAAAGGGCAGCGGGATTAGTCACTTATTAAGCAAGGGAGGCTCGCTCTTTAATCACTGGGGTTGTTTAGTGGACAGGAAAATGCTCCTGGACTCGGTGAGTCACCACTGCAGGAACTGAGACCAAAAACAGAAGTCCAAGAATAGCTTCGTGACAAAAAATAAATAAATAAAAGATACGTGTTTAGATTCTGCAGTGACTGACCTCCTTCAGACAAAGGCTCATTATTTCCTCTACATCTCAAAGACACTATGAAAATCCCACAACTTGCGACTTCAACCACTCGCTATATAACTGCTTGTTATTACAGCAGATTAGATGAAAGATCTGGACAGTGCAGTGCTGGGACTGGACATCTTGTTTTTTGCAGATGCTTCCACATTCCCTGGATGCATCCTGAACACCATTCAAGTACGCTAATTACTACTAAGAACATGAGAGGGCCTTTGATTTGTTGGAAATGAGCTCTGTGCCTCAAACACGAGCCTCGCTTTCAAAGATACCGTTTCCTGTGAGAAACCACCACGCTAATAAATGGGCCCTGATTCGAATCGTTTGGCTCCACAATCAGACGACAACAAAAGCAGAGATCAAGTGAAGCTGTTATGGGAAAAAAAAAAAAAAAGGGCAGATTTATATTGCACTGGCTTAGCCCCAAAGCCATGACTGTTTCGTCTGTGAAACTCTCGGCTGCGTACTTCAAGGTCTATTTAAGCTACTATCACAACGTACTTGACAAGTTTGTCATTTCTCTTAAAGCGGAGACATTTCCTATTACCATTTAACACTCTCTGCAGAAGTAATTAGTGACAACCATCTGGTTGTGACTCCATCACAGAGGAGCATGAAGCAGGATGGTTGGCGTGAGTCTAGAGTTTTCATCTGAATTCACAAAGTAATCATTGACAGAGAAAAAAAAACATCTTTGAGGTCATGAAGTTTTTGTATTTGACTTATTGTTGTTCTTAATGTTTCAAATTCATGTGTTTTGTCAGCAGTACATTTCACGTAGGGCTGCGCAGCAGTGCGGACGTTAGCAGTGTAGCTTTGCTGTTAAGCGGATTGGGTTTCTGCATGTTCTCCCTGTCCATGCGTGGGTTCTCCCCGGGGACTCCGGCTTCCTCCCACAGTCTAAAAACATGACTGTTAGATTCATTGGACTCTCTAAATGGTAAGAATGGGAAATGCCCCGTATTTTCGTAGTGCTTTGCACTACATTCAGGCACACACTCATTCACACATCAGCAGGGCTCAAACCAGCAACCCACCGATTGCAAGACAAACTCTTACCATTGTCATCATTGCCCTACGGTGTGGGCGTGTGTATGTAGGTGTTAAGGACCGCTGAACACAGGCACAGGTTCCCTAACACTAAGCAAGTATGAACGATGGGTGCTTCATATAGAACCTTGTAGGGAATGCCTTTGTTACTCTGAACATAGACAGTGACTTGGGTGGCAGCACAAGTCCTGCAGGTCCCCATATCAAATCTCTGGCATTAGGAAGGGGATCCATTGCCGAGTCCTTGTGTAAATTGAGGGAGGTTGTGTTGTGTTTTCTACGGGAACCCCATAGAAAGAGGCGAAGAAAGGACGACAACCACCCTTTTAACTCCAAACTGCCCCAGAACCTTAAAAATATGCCAGAATCTGGACAGTCTCCTCTACTTTTGTGGTCAGATTGAGGGGTCATGTGATCTCTGTAGTCCAGGAAGCTTAATGGAAGAGCCTGATAGCATTAATAGCATACCCACATCTCTGTAAATTGGTTGTTAGAAAGTTTAAAGGAGAAAAGGCCAAATTTCAGCCACTGTCTCACGTCTAGCTCACATCAAATATCTTAATTTATGGTTACATATTCACCAAAAAAATCCAAAGATCCATCCTCTCAAAAGCTGTGGCTTGAAGATGAACCACATCATTTGCAAAAAACCCAACCATACTGTTCCCTAACCAGTCACCCAACTTCCCATGGTTACACCCCGAGGTCCTGTCCTTGAGCACCAAGAAGAGGATCAGAGAAAAGCGCCAGGCAAGGCGGATTCCAGCCGCACTGGAAATACTCCTGTTGTTTTTGCTGACAATGCAAACACAGCTCTTGCTTTTATTATATAAGGACTGCGTAGTGCTTAAAAGCACCAGGAAGCATGAGAATTCAAAGCCGTAAAACACAAGGCCAATGCTACAGCAGCAACGAACCTTTCTTGTCTTAAAGGAAGTGAAAGAATGACACCCCTGCCTGGAGGAATGTAGCATTCCTTACTTGTCAAAAGATTTATTACAAGAGGAAATTCATCTAAGTACCTTTAAAAAAGAAGACTAAAGCATGCAACACTAGAAATTGCTCTGGCAACACGACAGTAATTGTAATTGCTAGTGTCTAGAGAAATCTGCCGCCCCAAGTCAAAAAAAAGGTCAGCATCCACAAAGCCCTCACAGATCCTGTGAAGAAAGTCGTGTTCAGCTGAGGTGACGAGTTAAAAGTAAACTGTGGCTCAGGCAAGTTCCGACAGACCTCTGGCAGAGAGTGAGGTGAAACTGTATCGTTCATTGTCACCGATGGAAACAGATTGTCCTCAGTTTAGACTGGGGCTTTATCTCGCTGGCACTCTGGGATTTCAAAACACAACGCTTACCGCGAAGATAAAACCAGAGAGCAAGTCTCTGCTTGCAGCGTGTCGACAAGGCCGTGTCCATCGTCCTTGACACTTTGTGTGAATCCACTTGAAAACGTTACTCACTGATTGTACCTCTCGCTCACATCCTACAATTACTCCGAAGCTCTTGTATTTAGCAGCTCGCACTTTGTTGTGGAACACACGTCTGTGAGTGTTCCTCGCTGACAGCGCCTTCGCTAAGATACGCTCTGGAAGACACAGAGACCGACACATCAAAGTGCAGGTGGCGCGTTAGTAACATAGGGGCAGAGCGGGATGGAGGCATCACATCGACAGAGATAAGAGGCCAAAAACAATACCGCAGCGCCGCCGGCTTCCCCGTCGTCTCTCACCCGCTCACATCGACCTTCAAAAGGTCTCGTTTCATCTTTTGTCTACAAAGTCTCAGCCAGCTGGAGCGGGGAGGAACGTGCTGCTGTCTGTGAGCGATCGCTCAAGGTTGTGTGTTACAGCGGCAGGTAAAACAACAGAGCCAAGGAGACTAAGGCAAGTTCACCTGTACTTGCAGGGAGTGTGTGTTTATCTTGAAATAACGCGTGCTCAGTGTTTGAGTACATGCCGATACCTTCTTCTTCTTCTCCTTCTCCTTCCTGAAGTCTTTCTCTTGATTGAGGTGACTCTGCAAGCTCAGACATCTTTAAAGGCCAGACAAGGCAGCCATCAGTCATGTCTCTACAGTGGAAAGCCGACTTTATGCGTCAGGCTGAGGAGATGTGACCGTCGTTCCTGATGTTGATGTATGCCTGTCAGAATACTCAAAATGTTCCCTGTAGCAAAAACTACGGCGGGTCTGGAGGATTCTGGCTCACCCTTTGACCAGGTTCATCCTTTCTTAGTGGACCGAGCCAATGCGCTTGCCTCTCCTCAATCATTAATCACTCAGAGTGTTGCCAGCGCAGATAACTCAATCTCTAAATGTATTAAGGCTAAAGCCCAGTCTGGGAGGTTGATGAATTAATAATGAGGTTCAGATGAAGGTCTATTCAAAGTGGGAGAGAACAGCGGTGCGTATCAACGTCCCGTCAGCACGAACACCTTGGACTTCAGGGGTTCGGGTTAGGTGCCAAATATAACTGTGCTTCATGAACCTGTTAAAAGTAACTTGTCATTTTTTTTAAAAGATATATTATTTGGAAGAAACCTTTTATGTAAAATTACACTTTGTCTAATTTTTTCCTTTTATAGCTGCAATTTTAAATGTGACAGGCGCATCTAAAAAGCAAGACATTTGGAATATAATCTGATCTCAGTTGGGTATTTTCAAATATTTCCACAGATTCCCCATTGGATTTAGGACTGGACTTTGACTAGGCCTTTCCAGCACAAAAGTATGCTTTGATCTAAATCATTCCATTGATGAACTTTACTGTGGACCTCCACCCCAGTCTCGTGTCTTCTCCAGCCTCTAAAAGGTTTTCTTCCTGGACTGGCTTCTATTTAGCTCCATCCGTCTTCTTAAGAAAGCATCCTCACAGCATGATGCAGCCAACACAAACCTGGGACATTCAGAAAACCTTGGCTTCATAAAAGCAGGACTGAAAAAGCTTTCCGTTTACTGCATGGCAGGCCACTTCAGTTGTATCGTGCCTCCTTATTATTTGTGTGCAGTTTTTAATGTTTTCTCTCCTTTTTAAACGCCTAATTGATGCTGTATGTTTGACTCACAGAACAGGAATCAAAGATGGAGAACCAACATTCAGCTTTATGCTTTACAATTTTAGAACAAACTTAGACGGTACCGTCTGCTTAGCAACCCAGAAACGTGGGGAACCAACCGACATTTAGTTTTATACTAATTAGTTTATTACTTTTATAAATTGTAGAGTACTTATTACTTTAGACCAACATTTAGCTTTATACTTTTGATATTGGAGCAAGACTTAAAGAAACTCCTGCTAGTCTACTTAGCAACCCAGAACAAGAATCAGACATGGAGAACCAACATAGTACAAACAAACTTGCCCCGGGTTGCCGTTGTTCATGGTCACGCTCTCTATCCTGGTTGTCATTTCTCTCCCTCAAGGGCCAGATGTGAAACAGAGCACCCATTGTTTAAACACACCTTTGGGTGTAACATCTGCGTTGGAAACCTCACCGGCTGACAGAAACGGCAGCTTCGCCGTCGGGAGGCCTTAAACGTTGCATTGGGCCGTCCGTTGCTTATGAGCGACTTGGGATTGATAAACCTGAGTTTTGTCCACGCAAAAAAAAACTGGACGAGTCTTTGATTTCAAGAACATATCTCTGTTCAACATCTGTAAAACATGTGGAGACAGTGGGATGACACAGGCGTATAAATCGCCTCAGTGGGCCCGGAACATTTATTGACTATTTCATAGAGAACAAAAGCATCTGGACACAGTTTTGAAATTTGTGGCGCTACACTGTATTCTGCTCTGCTGTCTAATAGCTGAAGACAAACAGGGATTTTTTTTGTTTTGTTTTTTGCTTGTGTTAAAAATACTTATTGTACTCAGGAGTTTTTGACCTTTTTGCCGTTTTTCCCCTTTCATGTTTTCGCTCTAACTGTCACACAAACGCAAAAGCATCAGAAAAGACCAGAGAATCGAGGAAAGCAGAACTTTTCCAATCCAAAGTGCATCGGCAGGGACGCCCCGCACAGCTCAGCTGCTCTCCCTCAACTTTTATGGCTGGGACGTCGGTTGCCGTAGCAACGGTGTCCTTCTCTCCTCGTCCTGTCTTGCGGTGCAAAGCGGTGTGATTTTTGCACCGCCGTGTTGCTCATCAGCAGGTACGCGGGACGCGGGGTGGGTCTGCCAAACGGTGGGCGACCAGCCGTAATGACGCCGCTCTGAACAGCTCAGCATGCGGCTCCTGAGGCCCCCAGCTGCTGCAGCCTGTCTCAGCATTTCTTCTCCGTCAGTGGGAGGCAGCGCAGCCTGCAGGGTAAGAGCAAATTGGCCAGTAGGAGTTGAGGCTTTTAAGGTCAGGAAGGAAACAGGGTGAAGAGTAAACGCTAACGCCGAAAGTTGGAGAAGGACTGGTCTTTACAAATCAGTAGAGGTCGTGTTTAATACAAAGGTTTTGTCTTTTATTCCTAAAGATTATTTAATTTTATGTTCCTACATGCAGTGAATGACTCAACCATTTGGCATTTTTGCTACATTCTAACCATAATACTCTGTGTAATTCATTTAGGCAATTTTCTCAATGACAACAATCTGAAAAGTGGAAAAGGTACTCAGTCCCCAAGGTTGGAATTTTTTAAAATTTGTATCGTTCATTTCAGCAATAAGACAGTTCAAAGCACTTTACACCATAAAAACATAATAGAGTATTATGTGCAACAGCACCTGTGGAACCAGAGCCAAACAGAATGTGCAGCTCTGGTTCAACTGGATGATTGTACCAGATGATTGGATGGTGATGTAGCATTGAGTCCAGAACCAGAATACCTCAGAGGTATTCTGGTTGATGCAGCAGTTGGAGAAGGACTGGTCTCTATAAATCAGTAGAGGTTGATGCAGCAGCAACAACAACAGGTCTTGGATGTATTTTTACTGCTAAGCCGCTCAGTGATTTCTAAACTAATAAAAACATGTTAAACTCTGAGCGTTCTGATCGACCTTTTCGGAAGACGCTATTGCGGTAACCAGTGCGACTGAAGATGAAAATTGGGTTCTGCATATCGTTTTCTTCTTTTTGCACAATCGATTGCGTTCTATTGCTTCAGGCTTTATTTGGTGCATCATGCCACCTGAGAGATGTTGCCCTGATCTGTCGCTGTGCTTGTTTTACAGCCCATTTCACATCCCTATAATTGTCCCCAACACGACTGCCAACTTTCTCCCGAGTTTCGCAGCACTTAGCCTCTGGGCTTTTCCGTAATCTTTGTTTAACTGCCTCAGCTTAGGAACTACCACCCCGGCTTCCCTCCTGCTCTAGCATGTTTTCGGTCATTGTTTTACTCACTAAATCTATTAGTGTGCAGCTTGGTCTCCTCTTCACTGTTCTGTGTGGGAAGGGCTAGGTGTTTCAAATAGAAAGGCACACTTAACTCGCCGTACTCCAGCTACCCTGAAACAAGACCTCAAGGAAGTTAGTTGTTTGTGGCAAGCTGTAAGACGTGGTGCAGCATTCAGATGAGAGGAGCGCTGCTCCTCGGAAGCCCAAATCATAGTTAAAAGGCGAGGTTTCTCTGAGGCAGGACTCCAAATGAATTCTGATGTTGAAAATGTTTGGAGTTTGCCACAACTCATAGGAGAATAGTCTAAGATAACTATTCTCTATAGGCTTTAAAAGTCTTTGAATGGTTTAGCACCAGAACGCATTTAAGACGTAGTTATTGTTGTTGTTGTTGTTGTTACATCAGCCTTCCAGACCTCTCAGGTCTTCTGGTTCTGGTTCTGCTCTCCATCATCAGAATCAAACATGGAGAAGCAGCATTCAGCTTCTATACACCACAAATCTGGAACAAACGTCCAAAAAACAGCAAGGATCCCGAAACACTGAGCTCCTTTAAATCAAGGCTGAAGCTCCACCTGTTTAGAGCGTCCCCGGATTCACAAGAACCAGAACATTGATCCATACATTTGATGTTCATTTGCTTAATGATTTTCATGATGGCATTTGTTGCTTGTTTCATAATTGGTTACTATATTATGTTTTTAAAAGCCCTTGTCGCATATTTTTTGCAGGGTTTTTTAAATGCAAAAACACAGAAAAATGAAATTTATCACGAACGACAAGCTGCTTTTAGTCTCCCCACTGTCAGAAACAGCCAATCAGAGGCAGGAAGAGATTCTCAGCATTGTCAATCATGCTCATGTACGTGCTGCTCATACCCTCTCCTTTGCTCTCTACGGCGCCACAGCTGCTTTTTCTTCCACCACAATGCGGCTGCCATTAATGATGAGGCTAGTTAGCAAGTTTTCCTGTTTCAGTAGCAGTTTCTCCAACGTTAGCATGTTTAGCAGCATCTACATGAACATGACTGACAGCACTAGGACCCGCCTCCTGGCTCTGATTGGTTGTTTCCGACCGGGTGCAGCATATTTCTGGAGATGGCGGTAGGACCACCGGGAGGAGACAGAGGAACAAAATTTTTTCACAGATGGTCTGTCTCAAGTCGCATTATCACAAGGTAGTCAGAGTTTTAGGAAATATATATATAAAAAGAAAAAACAAAAGCAAAATGTGTTGTTAGAAAAGTTTTATGTTCTTCACATATTTGTCATGGCTCCCAAAAACATCTGTATTTCTTCAAAACAAAGATTGTTGTAGTTTTTCTTCTTCTAATTTATCTAGCGATTATTTTTACCTGCTGTCTGTCTGGCGCCACCATTTGACTCCAAGTGTAATTGCTGTTGTCCCGAGCAGCCTTTTAATTCAACTTCCTGTTTCACGATGCGTCTCGAGAGCCGAACTTGCAAGATGAAAGCATGTTGGTTTTTTCTCCCCTCCAGTGGGTCTTTTTGTGGGCTCTAGTGTCCCTTATATGACAGTAGGCTGACAGGAAAGGGGGAAGACATGCGGCAAATGTCAGTCGGGTCCGGGAATCGAACCCACGACGGCCGCGTCGAGGACTCAAGGCCTCCAAATGTGGGTCGCGCTATCCCCTACGCCACCACACCACGCCCCGAGATGAAAGCATGTTTGACGTGAAGTGGTGACATTTGCCTTTCCCCCAAATATTATTTTCACGTTAAGTACTATTTTAAAATCCCAGCTTTGTTTTGGAAGGTTACGTGCAACAAATTTCAAATATTTTGCTAAATAATGGCAAAAGTGAAGCTAAAAAACAAAATTACTTTGGTCACAATTTCTTCAATTTTAGGCCACAGCAATCACAAAAAAAAATCCTGGAAGGTTTTTTCAATTGCTGCTTCTACATCCCAACTTAATTTCTGCTGGATTGTCTTGAGCGTTTCACACTGTGTTTACTTTGTAGTAGTTCTTTTTTTCCCCATCTATCAAAATAATTACAGTTCATTTCAAGATAAGGAAAGAAAAACACTTGAAAATTCTCATTGCTGCAATTCTAATCACATTAGGATCTATTTCCTAATGATGTAATTAAGACAAAAGAAAAATTGAAAACAGAAGTGTTTTAACTGCACTGCTAGAGGTAAAAAAATGGGGGGAAATTGTGGTATAAGAAATGAACGTTCAAACTATTCGCTAATCTGATTAAAAGTTTGGCTTTTTTTCATCTTGCTGGCCTTTCATGAGTTTAAAGGATGGTTTCTATGTTGTAGAATTTTGAATGCAACACCTAGCATTGATTTAAGGGCAAAAGTCTGAGAGACGGGAAAAAAAAGGCGAGACGACAAACGTGTGGGAGCCAGTGGGTCCCTCCGCGGCGGGCGGTCCGGGCCAGGTCACTGCATGTTTGGATGCTTTGCTAGTTTAAAGCGAACTGAGTTGGATATGAAAAAAAAAAAGTGTTTTATGAAAAGTTATTAGGTGTCAGAGGTGGATGGAGGAAGATTACAACATTATAAAGCAAAACTAGACAGATGTTGTGTAGCATACAGGGCATACACACTTTTTTTTTTTTTTTACTGTAAAGTAACAAAAATCTTAAGTTGATAAGACCTTAAATCTCCTCAAGCAAAATTTCTCTTCATGTCTGCTGACTTGGTCTCAAAACTCAACTTCTGTAAGAGGCATTTAACGCACCAGGCATCTATATATATATATATATATATATATATATATATATATATATATATATATATATATATATATATATATATATAGGTTGAAGCTATTTCCTATTCAAGGTCTGAACTGTGTCGTCATTCTACTTCAGAAAAAGAAGAAAACACACTGAGTGTTTAAATTAGCTAAACAATTTACACATATCTATAGACATTCAGAAAAGGATGGTGCGTGTGACAGGAGGTTGTTGTGACTGATATCAAACATCTATATGGGGTAATTTAAAGTGAAAAGCAGTGAAAGTGTCATAGTCCAGTGCTGATGATTTTTGTTATTTTTACAAAAGTAATTAAACAAGAACTTAGACAGCAGGGAAAACACAGAGCATGAGGGAAACAGAGGAATTCTGCTAGGAGTGAATGTAGGAGAGGTGGTCAAACACAACAGACACTGACAGGGCGCAGCTGTGAGGGAGAAGAAGAAGGCAGACTGAGGGAGAGAGAGACGGGACAGGGGAGGGAGGAGAAACAAATACTAACAGGAGAGAAAAATAAATGTAAACATAACAAGAAATAACTAACAAAAATTAAGCAGTAGATCTAATCTAAATAAATAAACAATTACTAAGAACAGAATTATCAGTAGTAAATACAGAATCTAAGGCTGGTCACAAAGAAAGCAAACCCAAAGCAATCCAGGATACTGTTCCTGCTTTCTGCAGCAGTTATGTCCTAAAGCTGGAGTATGTCACTTAGTTTTACATTAGACAGATAATCTGCAAAAAATAAAAAATAAAAAATCAATTTCCGCCACATCTTCCCAACCAAAGCCATGAGGAAGGCGTTAGCAGTCTCAGTCATGTTTGTGTACACGCTGCTCACTGTTCTACTTACCATTACAGGAAAACCATTTACCTATCGGGGTCATCGGTGGCCACGCTAACTAGCATGAGCATCGCTACTGTGGCATGCTATGCTAGGGGGACGAAGCTATACAGCAGTGTATACACAAGCATGATTGACAGCAGTCAGACCTCCTCCTGGCTCTGATTGGTTGCTTCTGACCAAGCGGTGTATTTCTGTAGTTGGAACTGGCGGAGGGCAGAGAAGCTTGATATTTTTTTTTTCCACAAATTCTATTAAAACTGCCGCATCGTAGAGACACTTTTAAGAAATACACACCGCACATTTAAAAAAAATAAAAGTTACATTCAACCAGCTTTAACTCAGGAAAATTAATATAACCAACCAACTTTTTTTTTTTTTTAAGTTTAGTTTGTTTTAAGCAAACACACAAAACCAAACTAGACTAATTACAAAGAATATGAATAAAATAATGAGACTTTTTGTTGGCTATTGCTAACCATAACCAGTAAATATCATATTTGTTGATCTAAATGTCACTAATTTACCTTAACTAACTTACCTCAGCTGCTGTAAAGCAGATTTTTATTGTTTATTCCTTTAAGTATTTAATCAAATGACAATCGATGAAAAACAACTCCACAGATCAAAACAGGCTAAGCTTGCCGTAATTTAACGATGATGAACCCAACGGTACTTTTAACTACACCTGCTTCATTTACTGCTTATGAAGAACATTTTACAGGAAGCTTATCTTAATTTTTATTAATGATTCAGTATTTTCCCAAATGCTCCCAAAAACTTCCTTCCCTGTTTTATGATAAACTGCATAAATAGTGCATAACTAATAATTATAAAGGAAGATAACAGCTTTCTAAATGAAAAGTATGTGAACGTATTTCTATACAGTGAACCCTCGCTGTAACGCGGTTCACCCTTCACAGCCTCGCTGCTTCGCGGATGTTTTTGAGCATTTTTTATTTTTCACAGTGCACTGTGTTCTGCGTCCTGATTGGCTAAACAGTCTCCGCGCGTCTTCTCTACACACCGTAACGTGCCAATAACGTTACGGTCTTTAAACATACTTAATACAGCTTGGCAAATTTTGTCATATTTGCCCAGAAGAAAAAAAGAGCGACAACAACTACCGCTAACAATGTTCTTCTCTCGAAAAAACACTCCTGCACCACAGGCTTCAAAAGGAAAAGACACTAGAGAGCGGAGTGAGGCCACAGCGTCACAGTCAGAGGAACAGTGGAATATGCGAGTCACAATTTGTCCCAACTTGTCCTACTGTACTTCATATTGATGATTAAAATGATTATTTTACTGTAGTTATTTGTAAGAAAGCGTTCCATTTGTTAAAAAAAAAAAAAAGCTTGGTCCTGAAAACAGGATTTGTTCTTTGGTTTCAATGTAGAGCATTTAATTGTGCTGTATAATAATTGTAAAAAATAAAGGTAACTACTTCACCGATTTTGCCTGTCAGGGGTTCTTCTCGGAACGCAACCCCCGCGGAAAACGAGGGTTCACTGGATATATTTGTTCAGTTGCTGACTAAAGAAATAGCAAGAGAAAAAAAAAGAGAGAGAAAAAAAGCACTTTGTAAAAATTCCTCTGTAGGGATTTTAAATAAAAAGGTTTTTCAAACGATTTGCATAATTATGTTTATCTTGTAAAAAATTGCACAACAAGAGCTGCTTCCGCCGGCACGCGCACGCTGGTGTCATCTTGCAATTTGCTCCATTGTGCTTGTTGCACATCAGAGCTCGCTAAATTGCTTGTCTGAGCACAAGGTTGCGAAACGCTCGACGCGGCGCCGGGACCACGCGGTGACTCGACGAAGCGTGATGATTCCGCGAGCAAAACCAGAAGGAATACGTCAGCGGAGAGACAAGTGGAGGAGAGGGGGCTGGGGGGCTTCAAACGCCAGGCGAAGGCCCGGGGAAACCAAAAAGAGCGGCTTGCGGAGAGCTTAATGTGGCCCTGCAATAAACAAAATTACAGATCAGCGTGGCTTTGTTTCATTTTTCAGGAACCGCAAAAAATAAAATAAAAAAATAAAAAAATTGTTGATTTCTTGTTTACTGGAATAAGAGAGATGAGGCATAATCCCAACTCATATTTCATCTGTCTTCAACACGAGGGTTTGATTATTATTTTTTCCTGACTCGACATCTGTGTGGCGACATGCGCACGGCCAGTCATATGACTGGTGTGTGTGTGGGTGTGTGTGTGTGTGTGTGTGTGTGTGTCATGCTGGCTTTGGGGCTATCAGTGCTAACTGAGCCAGCCAAACTCCGCCTTGGATTATGGGTGGATGTGGATATTTGTCCACAGCCTTAACACTAACAGTCAAGGTAAGAACGTGTACACAGGTGTTGGACTAGCTGCCTTTCTTTGAAAGTGCTATGACGGGAAAGTAGGGCAACAAAAGAAAGGGGAAGACATGCAGCAAAGGTCACCTGGCCGGGAATCGAACCTGCGACAAACAGAGGCCTCCTTATGTGGGTTGTACTTTACCCCTGCGCCACCACGGCCCCCCAGGGAGAAGCTGCTTTAAAGGAATTACAGGGTTTCACACCTTCACGGACTCCTTATTTTTCTCTCTGTTTTGTTTTATTTGAATGTTTTAGATCACCAAACTGACCTTTAGATATCAAATAACCACACGAAATGCAGTTTTCAAAGGATTGCCCCTTTTTGTTCCTTCAAGAAAAATAAGCTATCCAAACCAATGTGGTGGTATGCGAAAAAGTAATTGCCGCAGTCGGCCAATAGCAGCTTGTTTGACCCTTTGGCGGCTTTAGCTGCCACCAAGTGTTTGGGATAACTAGTAATGAGTCTTTGGAGGAATTTTGGCCGGATCTGTGGTGCTGATTTCTTCTAATTTAGGCGCATGATGTGGTTTTACAGCATGAAGGTCCACGCTGCAGCGTCTTGGAATGGATTTATGGCCGGGACTTGGCGCAAGCTCCTCCAAAACATCATCTTTTACTGATTAAGAGGTGGTCTTGTTGTGCTGTTACACATTCACAAATAAAAAATTAAACAGATGGCAAGACTTTTTATGGTTCAATACCCATGAAAAGCAAAAAAAGAAGACCACCTATAATGTTCTTTTTCTTAAATTATGTGATAGTTTTAGATATAACCAGGTGCTCTAGTGTTGTTCTTCTTTGCTTTTGTTTTAAATTAATCTACTTTATAGCTTAATTCTTTCATTAAAATAGGTTCAGTTAAGTCAAACTCAACCTAAACATGCCTAATTTTGTCCCATCAGTCCACAGTAGACCGCTTCAAAAGCAGGAAGCAGACTACATCGCAGGGCATTCTGGGTAAATGCATCCAAAACAAATGCGAGAGTCTAAAGTTAGCAGGAGAAAAATCCTACAAATCGCTACATTATCACGTCAATCCATTTTTTTTCCTCTTACATTTTGTGACAAAGGAAGTTGCGCTCAGTCTTGCATCTTCTTTGGAGGTCTACTTGTCGTTTCCTTCAGTGCAGCGCCCCCACAGGGCGGAGAGGGGAACTAGTTTTCCAAAGGGTTTGGTTGGCCGACACGGAGCAGCCGAAAATGAAACAAATGTTGCCGTTTTGGTTCGAATTATCAGGCGCGAAAACACACAAAGTGATTTAAACCTGGGTGTGGCTTGTGAAATTCAACTGATGCGTACCGTAAACAGAAAGCGTGGTCGCTCGCAGTTAATTCATTTAGATTTAGATGTAGAACGGCGGCGTTTCTTCCCCACAATAAAGGACATCATCACAGTAAAACCAGCCTTTTCCTTTTTTGGACTTTTGTGGACTCGGGTCATCTTCTATTGGATTTTGGCATTTCTGTTTTGATGTGAAAACATCCAAGTGTGGTAACCTTTCTTTACGGCACTGCATACCGCAGAGGAGGTGGGAGCCCAGAACTAAAGTGCGTCGTGAATAAATACTAATCCAGAGCAGACTGTAAAGAAAGGTCGAGGCGGTCGTAACAGACGCATCATCTTAGCCACGACTGCAGTCAACTCCGGGGTGTTTCAGTGACCGGTACAACAGTGCAGAGAAAAAAAATAAGAAAAAAGAAAATAAGCTCACATTCGTCACTATGAACAGCTGTATTGCGGTGATAAAACTATTCACATTAATGTGTTATTACCACCCACTCCAGCGCTCGTCCTTGGCTCAAAAATCGAAAGGTTAGAATAACTTTCTGGAAGTGAAGCTGCTGCATTAAGCTCATCAGACCTAAAGAAAAACACTTCAAACCGCTGAATTCCTCGCATTGCTTTACACATATTCTCATAGATGAATGTCTTCCAGCAACACAAACCAACCCCCTAATCAGCTCTCCGCTAAAGGTTAATATTTTATACCCCGCAACCTTTAGTTCAAGTGAAAAAAGAAAAAAAAAAGATGTGCAGAGGCAAAGTCAGAGGTAATTACAGTGCGCCGAGGCTCACACAGTGCCTCTTTTGTTGTGTGACGGGAGTTTACGCAATCAGCGAGAAATGCGAAAAGGTGAGCTTTCCCCCATCCCCCAGGCCGGGCCTCTGTGACAGCCTCAACTCTCACTGCTATCAAAATACATCGGCTCTTTCCTGAGTGTCGGCCCGGCGGCAGAACACAAGACGAAGTCACCCGGTCTCCACGCATGAAACATTATACAATAGCCAATAAATTTGGAACCTAAGCCCTGGCCTTAAAGCCTTAGCCCATAAATGTAAAACGACCTGAGTTGTCAGGAAACACCCCTTTAGCACCGGTGGGACGGAGTGGGTGGGTGGGAAAGAGTTGTCGGAGTCAATCAAGGGGCTTTAGATTGTGGAGAGGCGTTGTCTGTAGATCATTAAAAACATAAAATAAAATCTGAAAGAGGCATTAATGATGGAAACAAAAGCCCCTAAACGGGGGAGTTCCTTTACAAGATGTTATCATCCTATTTTATAATTTGATTCCCAGACTCTACAAAAGGAGTTTTGATGTGTAATTCCTCGGGCTTTCCAACAGACTCACCGTTTTTCTTAGAACAGTGAGTGAGTTGTCTTTCGGTCAAAGAATTAAATTCCTCATCCAACCATAAAAATGCAAGTAACTCATCAGATAAGCTATGACTTGAATAATTAAAGGGATACTTTGTGTATTCCAGCCACATAGTGCCTTTTGTTGCACAACCAGCTATCTTACCTTCAGTGGTTGTCAAATATGACTTAAAAGAAATTTGACTTTGAAATTTAACGCCTTGAAATTGGGCCTCTGTCTCTTTAAGAAACTCCTGCTCTTTCTGAAACTCCGCCTTCAGGAGGTTTTCACAACATGGCTCCTCTGTTAACCTTTTATTAACGTTTTTTGCCAAAGTTTCACTGAGAAGCAGCTCCTATAATGAGCTCAGCAGTTTCACCAGCTGTTGCTAATTGCTGCTGGCTAGTGTGAAGGAGCTGAGTGGGGGAGTGGAGAGAGTGCTCTTGGAAACTGTAGCTTTGTGGAGGAGCTTCCTTGTTGAAGGCGGAGCTAGGTCCACCCCAGCGTTTTGAACAGCTGAATGGTTGCCATGGGAGATTATAGGATTTCTCAAACATGCATGAAAGAATCAAAGCAACATTCCAGGTGTTTTCTGATCAGGTAACAACATTAAAACACAATGTAAAGCTACAAAAAAGATCATTTTACATAACACTGCCCCTTTAAAATGAGGTTTTACGATTTCCTTCCTCTAGTAACGATTTAGAGGGGTTATTCTCTGATCTCAAAAAAGACTTTAGACCGGAAGATTACGGTATGGAGGAAACTTTGTGTCAGTTCTGTGCAAGGTTTCTTCGTGTTACTTTTTTTTTCTTTTTTTATTTTTTTTTGAAGACATGACGAGACAAATGCATTTAAACTACTGTCAAACATGCTTTAGGAATGCAAAAGGTAAGACAAGCCAGACTGGGATATGCCAAGGATTTACTTTCAGCACCTGACTAAAAAAGGCAAAAAATGTATGAAGAAAATACGAAAAGTCAAACCGCATTCTCAACTAGAAAGGCTCAAGTCACCCAAATAGTGCCACCATCGCATAAAGCTACACACATTTAAGTAGACTTAACAATATGATAAGATGTCCTTTTGTCTCTGACATTCAAAAGCTTAAATCAGTCACTCGGGAGAGAAGCGCTGATGGAATCAGATGCCTCTACTCTTATCAGATTTGAACTTTTTGACGGCGCATTCAGTCCCAGAAATGGAGCATGAACTTGTCTTCATCTCAATCACAGTATAATGGTTAAAGACATTGATCATGTGACCAACTAGTTAGGAGGCAGGCATCACTTTTTTGAAGTCTGTGAAGTTAAGAACCACATTGGCACATTTGTGAGACTTTAGACTGAGATATTTTTTTACATTTGTTTATTTGTGTTTTTTCTGAGTTACAACATGAGGTCATAAACCGAAGGTAAAAGTGTGGCATTTCAGTTGTGAGCACAAATTAGTTGGAAATGGTAGCTTTGGGGTAAGTATAGCCACTGGCATGCCATGGAGCCTCAACTTGCCAAAGATTCGGTTTTTAAATGTTAACGTTCCCTTCCCAAGTCCACTAAAACATATTGGGTTTTTTGTTTGTTTGTTTTTTGGGGGTAAGTTGAGCCAAGAGACAACTCTTTTGGACATTGTATTTGATCACAACATCTGTGTTTACACTCATTCTGATTATTTTAAGGTATATCCTGAAGTATGCAGACATAAAAGTCTGCGACCAAACTTGGGGTGCATTCACACCAACCCGGTTCAGTTTGATTTCATCAAATGATAGTCCATTTGCCTGGAAAGTCCAGTTTGCTTGGGAATGTGTGAATGCACAATTGAACTCTGATGCCAACCAAACAAAACAAACATTGGTCCTAATTAAAACTTTATGTCTCAGTTCAATTAAAGTTCACTCTGGTGGACCAGAGACTGCTCTAAAAGCAAGAAGTAGACTACAGCGCAGGGCATTCTGGGTAAATTCAACCAAAACAAAATTGCGAGTCTAGCGCTAGCGGGAGAGATGTCTCGCTGTCTTCTAAACCAGCTACAACTGCCAAAATCTGACGCCAATCCATTTTTGTTTCGAAATGTCTTCTTCAGAGTTTTTTGTGTTGCTTCCTTCAGTAGTTTGTGGTGCAGCGCCACCACAGACGAAGGGGGGGACATGTTTTTCAACTAGTCTCGATTGTTTGACACAGTGCTGTGAAGACGAGAACCACACCAGCTGAAAATGGAGCAAATGTTGCAACTCTGGTCCATAAATCAAACAGACTCTACCGGACTTTCAGGTGGGAGAACACCCTAAGGTTGCTTTGATGTAGGAATCCTAAATATGAAAAATGGCTCATCTTACCCTGGTCTCCCCTATGTGGCTGCTTGTGCTCCCTTCTTACAAGAGATAAGAAGAGCCAAGGCTTTTGTAGCAACATGCGGCACATGTAAGTACTTCATTGCAGGAAACAAAGTGCTCACGCGACTGACTTGTGAAAGACTAGTGCAGTTTAAAGAGCGACTCCCGTTTGCAGCTGTATCGTGGAACCATTTCGTGTGCACGCCCAAAGCACCGTTATCAAAGCGAGCCCTGCTAGCTTTCCGCCTTGTAGCTGGAACACAGTCGTCTGGGGTGTGACGCCATTCCCAGCGCAGAGTTCTGACTTCAGAGGCAAATGGAACGCAGCATTAGCTCCCCGGTGGGGCATCCATCAGATGTGTAGAGGGGACATCTGCCAGCTACTGAGTCATCCACCTCTCAAAATAGAGCCCTGACAGGATGCGCGTGTTGAGCAGGCAGCGCTATCTCACTCTCTCTGGTTACATAGGAGAGGATGTTTGTCAGGCTGAAGCTATCACATTAGCATAATCCACGCTGATGAATTTAAGATTAGCACAAGTAGAACACCGGGTATTACAAGGAACCTGTGTGAGAGACTGAAATCAGACCGAAAGGATCCGTCGGGTAGTTTATCCAAGGAATGTGATTGAAACTGTGCAACTGTTACACTTTTGAGATGGAGTAGATGCAATTTTGAGTTTTACGTTTGAAATCCCTGTAGATAAACTTAGACGAAACTTTTTTAAAACCTTAGGTGAAATGTGTGAAAAACCTTTAAAACCCAATTTAAATCACCAAAAAACATCAACATCAGTGAATATGAGCATCTTTTTGTTTTTAAAAACTATTGGTAGAAATATTTAAGGTATAGTTTCATTCATTGTCATGTATTATGCATATAGGGTGTCGTGTTAAATGTGGAACCAAGCAGGCTGTTTGCTGACACAAGACACCTCCCAGTATGTAAAAGAGCAGCTGAATGCTTTTGTTTGAAATGTGGAGATTATCGACCACCAACAAGGAGTTAAAGCTCAAGTCAATTAGACAAGCTCAACGGCTAACAGGAAGCTCCTCAGACCCCTTCAGGTGCGAGAACCACTTAATCAGAAAGGACAAGCTCTGTTAAAACCAAATCAGTTTTCAATTATTATAGACATTTTACTATTGTAAAATATGTCTATTATACTAGACATATTTTAGGACATTTTGATAGCCTGTCCATCGTCTTCTTACTCAGTTCCGCTTGATTCTCATTTCCCTTCAGGACTCTTTGGATTTCTCCCATTGAGATTGATTTCTCCAGCTGAATTTCAACCAGAGCCAATCAGCAAACAGAGAGAGGAGTTGTGAACAATGAGGTCGACTTTCTGCGCGGTTTTAGAATTGTAGTCTGTCTACGTAGGGCTGTAGTTTGGTAATGGCAGCGAAGGAAACTTCTGAGTCCGTGTTGGAGACACTTCCAAATACTGAGCAATTAAAGTCAGAGCAAACAAACTAAAGAGGAATGTTTAGGATTTTGTTGCTGACGAAGATGTCGAGACCCTACTTACCATGGGGTTGTTAACAGCAATTTCTGTTAAGCGCTATCATACGTCATGACTAAATATTAGCGGTGGGGTAAAGTCAGATCCAACTGTTTAAAACCAACAGAGTCCACACGTCCAGCAATCAATCGTTTCTCAGTAATATACAGCAGGTTTCACATTCGACTTTCCTAGTTCTACTTTTAAACTAGATGCCATCTTTTTAAAAAAAACAAAAACATTTACACAACAGGTTGTTTAGTTATGGGAAGATGAACCTCGATGGCATCAGGGGACAACTTGGTAGTCTATGGTAACCATGGTTACTTGTGCTGTCACTACTCTTCTCGGTAATATAGCATCTTTGCAATTCCTCGTGACAAATCTACTCAGCCACATCCACACTCACTCACCCAGCAAAACAACCAAACAGGTCAAAGGTCATCCAGATGCTTTATTAGTGAAGGCTCTCTACTGAACCCAGATGGATGCCCTGATTTAATAAAGTCGATCAAGTAATTATGCTCCAACCTATGGATGTCGTAGCGCAAAACTCCCCTGCCACATACAGGCACCCAGCTTCTCCATACGGTACGCCTGAAAGGTCACAACAGGACATTTGAAGAAAAATAAATAAACGTGGTTCCTCTGCTATCTTTTCTGCTAGACGCTGCAGAAGTCACCCTGTGGTACTCAAACCGGTTTCAAGCCATTAATCTTCCCACCAACTGAACAAACTCAACCTGACTTGTAAGCTCGCCCTCGGGGAACACTTGTGACGAGGTAACGACATCAAACCTCTCCGTGCCACATGTTTCCCTGCTCGCCGCCGCGCCGACTGATTTATTAGGAACAGCCGCTTTTTAAGAGTTTAATGCGGGAGTGGTACGGCAACCCTCTGTTACAGCCTGAGGACGACGATTACTGGGTGTCAACAAGAGCAGTAAATCAGCTGTCTGCTTTTTTAACTCCACAATGCCTCAGCGGTTAACAAGACTGAGGATTGACACGTTTCCTTTAGCATAATTATTACATTTATTGCTTATTTATTCGCTTTAGACATGTTGGCTGCAGTTGTGCTCGTTCCTAAACATTTGTGCAAATGTTTCAGAAATCCCCCAATCAGGCCTTACATGTACAACCCTTTAAATCACATGAACAGACCAGCCAACTGTGAGACATGGTGGTGGAAGTGTCATGCTTTTTTCAGAGGATCAACCTTTGGCAGGAAAATGGTTTGGTATTTTAAAGACCACAATAAAGATAATTCATGTACATAACATGACTGCAAAATAACAATAAACAAAATCTCAATCAATTTCTTTCGATATAAAACTTATGAAACGAACAATAACTGCAGGTGTGTGTCTGGTGATTTTTTTTGGGAGTAAACAAACGTTTTCTTCATTTAGTGAAGTTACTCGCAGTGGGTTAGGGTATCAGAAGTGTTACTAGTGATATTTCATAATAAAATTATTCAGTAAAAGTAAAGAAGTATGGCATAGTAAAAATACTCTTAAAAGTATTTTCTTTTCAACTAGTTACTCAAGTAAATGTAACTGAATAAATTTTACTAATTACTAGTTGAGTTGCACCAATCCAATATTAATATCTTTATCGGTCCCAATATTGAAGTCAGTTCTAGATTGGGTATTGTGACACTGAGCCTGATCCTTAAGGGAAGATCTATTCAGTCTAATTTTATGCTTTGGGTTCTGATTTATGTCATTTTTCCTCTTCTACCCCAAATTGTGCGGACAGAACAAATTAAAGTTGTTCTTACATGTTTGACCAAGCTTGTGAAGCTGTTGGTGTTTTTCAGTGAACTGTACAGGTGCGGAGTTATCTGATAAATTTCTAATTCAGTACATTTATGTCTGTGTTTAAAAAAAAGAAAAAAAGGAAACATTTTTAATTCAGTTCAGTTGTTTTCTTCATCGGATCTGTATCGGCCAATACTAGGCTTCAGATATCAGATATTGGAAGTGGAAAAGTGTTTTCCTACCCACCTCTGTGTAGGGCTAAGCAGGTGACCTTTGAAGGCAAATAAATTTTATTTTGGAGTACACCCACCTCCTTCCACTTCACAGTTGCACTCCTGTTGTGTTTCCTCTGTCTGATGAAATCCCATTGAAACACAGCAGGAGTTCAATGTGACACAATGTGGAAGAGTTAAAGGGGCATGAACACTTTTGTGAGGCACTGTAATCCCCAAGTTTTAGCAGGTAGCTACATTTCATCCTGAGGGTGACCTTCCTCTGTTTAATCTCAGCAGCTGCTGAGGCTGTGGAAGTGTGTGAGTGCCATAGCAGCAGCTGATGAGCCATTTCAGGGCTGTGATGCATTCAACAGCTGGTGGTGCCAAGCCTGGGGTGGGTGCAGGAAGGTCTACAGGGAGGGGCGGGGTTGCCTGTATGGTGAGGGATGTAGAGCTTGTCGGAGGACGGGAGAGAAGCCAATGGCTAAACAGAATTGGTGGAAGCTCGAGCCAACGGCGCATGATCTGTGGTCGCTTACCGACTGCATCTATAAGCTTCCCTTCACTCCGATGACTGAGTTACGCATTCCATGAGGATTCTTTGAATGTCTAGCTTAACATGCTGGATGAAAGGTATGCAAGCATGTTGACGCATAGTCAGGTTGGGTGTATCCGTCTAATTATCGATACTATCCACTGCCCAGATGAATATTGGTATCGGATCGCTACTAGCATGATAAGACAGAAGCTTTGGCTTGCAGTTTCTTTTCCGAATGTCCAGCAAATTACTCGAATTTCTTCAGAGTTCACACACAGAAATTAAAATACCAAATATCAAGAACTTGATACTTACATTTTAAGTAAAATGTACATTTTACATTCACATCTTTTTCAATTTGAGAGCACGTCTGCTTTCCTTAGGAAACAATCTGTTGAATTGCCCCATGGGCAAAGCTTTACTCCGATACTGTCAGTGGAAACGACGTACCGCTCTCTCTTGGCTATTTTAGCATCATTCATACTCAGGCAGCTGGAAAAAATCTGACACTCAAAAGTATACACTGAAGTCAAGATGTATACTTCGAATCTTATGTATTAACAAGGCTGAATGTGACAATGCTTTGGTGTTAGGTCACATACAGATTACAGTTTCAGACTCGGTTATAATAATAAACATTTACATAGTAGTGTATTTTTTGGTATCGACCAAGTAAAGGGCCAATGTGACTGATATCAATAACAATACCGATACGATAACTCCCTTTACTCCCAATACTTTCTAAGTTTGATATATAATCAGACTTTTGACTGTTTTTGTGGTTTGAATAATTTTGTTCAAACCAATTGAGGACTAACTGGACATAGTTTAAAGATGTTTACAAAATGCTCTCATAACATATTAGCATGACAAATGGTAACAATAGAAAAGAAAAAAATGGATGAGTATTTTTTGTGTTACTTCCTAAACAAAGTTCAAAAGATTATCATGAGAGCAATTTAAAACAAAATCCTTTTTGAGGGAGAGTTGAGAAATGGCAATGCAAAAATATCAAATCTGATACTCATATCAATTTGGTATCAATATTTCCAGTCTCCAGTAAAGAGTAAAAACGAAATTATTGAAGTTCAATTCGGCTAAATTGTAGGTAAACAAACTAGTTTACCTGAAACCTTTGTTCTGAATTTTATAGTAAAAAAAAAATCTAATCAAATCATCAAATTATTCAATGATAACAACATTTCTAGAAAAAAGTATCATAGATACTAGCCTTATATTTGTAAGCATCATCTATGCCAAAATTTCCAAATTCACACCTTTAGTGTAAATGCAACCACATAGCATTTTACACAAAAAACATAAAAGTTATAATACAGCAATACCCAAACTCTCAGCATTGAACACCTGTCGCAAAGATGCAATCTACTATTTAACAACGTAAGAAAAGCAAAAATGGTCAGTAAGTCCCTTTACTCCCAACTGTCGGTTGTGCCTTCATGAGATCAGCCTTAATGGTGTTGGGTGAAGGAAAACTCTGTCAGTCTGAATGTTTACAGACACTGGAAGATGAGAGTGAGGGAGCCGTATAGTGCTTGACCTTTGTCTGCAAATATCTCAACCCTCTTGGTGTACCTCGCTCCAGCAGGATCCTCCTGCAGAGCCAGATGTTCCTCTGCTGCCCTCCTGGAGCTCTGTGGGAACGGACAGGCGATGCAGAGAGAGAGAGAGCCATGGGAAGGTGGAGTTCCCTGTCAAAGCAGATCTCAGATGTAAATCTGCCCGCACTTCTGATCTGACAATCTGGGAAGAGACTCACTCCGCCTTTATGTTCCGCTCAATCACACGTCCCGCTGTGTGCGCTCCAAGTTCTCTCTGTTCTTACAAATGAAGCACCCTGTGTACTCTTTGGGTCCTGTGTGTGTGTGTGTGTGTGTGTGTGCGTGTGCGTGTGCGTGCGTGTGCTTGTGTGTGTGTGTGCGTGCTTTAAGAAGTGTCTGCAGTGATGACATGACAGCTGAACAAATGAAGAAAGAGATAAACATCGTTGGAGTTGGACATGCCAGATGGGTGCCGAGTGGCATCCAGACGGCGCTGATGAATCACACTATGATGCGCTTCTTTATTTCTCTATTTTTGTTTTTTTTGTTGTTTTTTTTCCAATGAGAGAATTTAAATTGAAGCTCTTGTTTAAGAAGATGTAAAAACGGAGTCCTGCACAGCTTGATGGTGTATGTTGCGTGTACGGTGCAGTGCACTCCAAACAATGCAGAAAACAAGAAAATATCTCAGGCACTAGACTTTCACGTAAGAATCAGCCAAAAGAAAATGCAGAGGTAAACAGTCAGTGAATCAAGAAAAAGGTTTATGGATGAGTTTGAACGGGCCAAGAGATTTTGTGCCAAGGCACTCACTGTATGGCAGAAGTAAACATGCTGATATAATCATAGTCACTCACAGAAGTCAGTGCGGCTAATGATTACTGAAAGGCAATATGGTAAACAGACTTTATAATTTTGCACATAGTGTTCAAAAGAAAGTGGTAGTTTGATGCTTTGACCATGCTACAACTTTTATGTTATTTGAATCATCAAGTACATTTTTGTTAATGGAGACTCCCTGTCTCAGAACAGATTTTAAATTTCTTCTTTTGGCCCCTAATACATGTATGTATGTATTTATTTATTTATTTATTTTGAGTCACACCACATGAAGAAACTGATTGCCTATCTGGCCCGTGAGCAGTTCTGTCTGCAAACAGGATGTCTAAAGATGGTTACATAATTGCCTGCTTGACCTTATTAAATCAGGGCTGCCTCTGGCATCGGGATGGACATGTTGCCTTCATGAAATATGAACCTGTGTTGGTATGACCTTTGGCCTTTTTGGGTGATTCGTGTTTGTGCGTGAGTGTAAAACATATCTCTGATTTGCGTGTGAAATATGAAGCAGTCTTCACAGTGAGTCCAGCTTAATTACTTTGAGTCTCTGGGAATAGAGTGATTTGTTTCTACGCTGCTCTGCAGCAAACAAACTCCCTGAAAACCTGACATGTGCATTAACTCTTAAATTAGGACTGGAAACATTTTTATGTTTGCCTGCTTAATGAATGATATTGATGGCTACATCAGGATAAAACTTGAATTAAATTTATAAAATCCGATTTACATTCACCTTTATTTTTACATCCCTTCCTCTTATGCAATGCTTTTCTGCTCATGTTGTGCTATTTCCTTTTTATCTTTCCCCTGATGCCTTGTAAGATACTTTGAATTGTTTTGCGTATGATAATGGCATTATCTACATAACCTTGACGGTCCTTGGTGGTGTGAAAAAGATCAAAATGAAGGTGTTGGAGAGGTGCAGTCAAGGGTTGAACGTAAATCGAATTGTGATGCCGTGTTGTGACCTTAAACCGGCACTTCACCGTCAGAACTCATCAAATTAACACAATTCAAAAATACTTTATTGATCCCAAAGGTAAATTAAATGTTGTTGTAATTCTTTAATTCAGAATCCTCAAAATTAGGATGAATTAAAACAATTCTGCAAAGAAGAGTGGAGCAAAATTTCTTCACGTCGATGTTCAAAATGTATTAGCAATTCTCCTAATCACTGGTTTGCTGCAAAGGGCGACACGACCACTAGCTTTTAACAAGGTTGCTTTTGGTCACTTTTCATTGTAACCAATGCAATTATCATTTAAAATTGTTTTTTTGTTTTTTTTAATGTTACATTCAAATTTGCTGACCTGGCAAAACAACAAGAAATCTTTAAAGGGACAAATACTCTCTGAATGCTGTAGCTGTAGTTGTAGAATAAGCCAATGTTTTACATTAGTGACAATTACTCCCATAAACTCATAATCTCATATTCTTAATTTGTCACATCCTGTATTTCCTTTCCCTCTTTCCCTCAGTGCGATATTTCTGTAAGACTCCGTATTATAAAATCAGTTAATTTGTCCCATACAAAGTTCTCCCTGCCTGCTTCCTCTGTTCTGCGTTCCTCTGGCAGCGTTGAAGTAGCTTTTTGTTTAAGATTATTAGCTCCGATGTCAGTCACGCTCAGCGTCTTCAGAAGTCGAAATTGCTTCCAGTGACTGCTGTTTTTAGTCAAAACCAGAAGAGAGACCCTGCTGCTAGCTACTGTTTTGGTGGTGTCGGCTCTGTGTTGACTCAATATCGGAGCGTTACTCTTAACTCCGCCAGCTGTCCTTGTGTGTATCTGACATTCAGATAAACGGTAAAATAACTTTTCCGCCATTCAGAAAATTGAGTTTCATTTAACCCTAGGTGGAGGTTAGCAAGCATTTTCCAATATGTACTGTAGGTTTGACTAAAACGGGCTTTCATTTTGACGGATGCGCTTTCAAAATACAAGTTTTTGTGCTTACAGATATGATAGAGAATATATGCAACGGAACTGCTGAGCCATACTTTTGCTCTGAAAAGTCTCACTAAAATTTGCATCAGAGAAACATCGTACTTTTCTAGCAAATTCCACTTTCCAAAGAGTCGCTGCGATTAGCCTTCATTTCAGACTGGGAACGAAGAGATACGAACTTCTCTCGTATCTCTTCATGGGACCAGGGATAAGGCGAGCCCTGGTCCCATATTCTTATTTGACACACTACGCACCTCCTCCGGTGCGCCCAAGGTGTGCCAATGAATATTTCAGAATGTCAAAATGGATATTACTCCTGAGTCAGACATGCTGGCACAGCCTGCAGCCTCACAGGTGGAGCATTAGTGCCGGGCACGCTCAGAGAGCAGGAATAATGTATCAAGATGTTATGGGGCCGGGTCACCCTGGGGTTTCGTTTTACCCCCAAAGTTTGATAGAAGAAGGTCACGTGTTTATTGAGCTGTTAAAGAAGGTGACGCAAAAAGTAATATTTAGTTTAAATTAAAGGATGAAGCAGAAGATACTCAAAATGGGGCTGTTTTACTTTGAACTGCTAACTAAAGATTTGCTAGTCCTAAAGCGCTAACATAAACTTTAGTTCCGCTGATGCTAGCAGGCTACACCGATACGACATTTAGAGGAAGCTAATGCTAAAATGCTTACTTAAATTCAAATTATATCTACCTTTGAAGGATTTTGACATCATTTCCACATTACGTAATGTTGTTAAATGTTGTTTTTATATCTTGTTCTCTACTGTTAGTGTTTTATTTTGTTCCTGTATGCTTCTAGTTTGAAATAAAGTTATCAGGGGGGAGAGGGGTGAAGAAAGAAAGAGAGAAAAAAAGAAAGAGAATGGGAGGAGAGAAAATCGAACCACTGTATGAACTCACCCACTTCAAAATAAGAGCATGGCAATAAATAGTTAAGAACATGAAGAATTATTAACAGTCGATAATCAAAACTTCAACCCAGAAGTTGCACTTTATTCTACTGAAAGTTTTTGGGGCGGCCAAGGAAAATAGTGCTTTGGAATTTATCAGAAAAAATACATTCAGGGGAAGCTAAATGAACCGAATGTTTTGAAAGTTAGCAAAACCACTATAGGAAAAATTAGCTTTGCTATTAGCGCCCAGCACTGCATTTGGTCTAATTCAGCCAAACGTTTTAGCAAATATGAATCTGAAAAAATGTGTTGAGAAGTCAGCTGATTAATAAATAGTCTGCCTGTGTATACAGCTGTTCAATAAATCAGAATTTTAAGCTTTGAATATCTGACAGAACGCTGTCATCACCTGTAAATGTGGAGAGCATAGCATGAATCCAAACATGTCAAACCAGAAAAGGTGGGAGAATCCGTGTGCTGGAATTTGTCCGGTGCACATCATCCTGAACACACCGCCTCAACTCTGAAACACAGTGGTGGCGACGTCATGCTGTGGGAACAAGGCAGATGTTTAGAATTGATGGCATGATAAATGGTGGGGGGAAAAAATACAAATACATACCACATTTTCTAGAATTTATTTTTGCTTTTTTTTTCGAAATGATGAATCATTTTCCAACTGCTTCACACTTGCGCTCTAATTTTTCTTGGTTCATTACTTGAAACCCCCTCAAACTCGTACTCGTGTTTCCTCATTTTTGTAAGCGCAGACAATTACATCAGATCAACCGACTCCTGCAAAAGTACAACATGATACGGTCGGCATGCTAACCCCGCAGCTAAAATTTTAGATCACGACTTTATCTCCAATTCTATTCGTGCCGTTCGAGGGTATTTTGTCGTTTTTCTTTCTTCCTTTTTTGTTTGCAGCAAACTTCTCTCGTATCGCTTCAGAAGATAATCCCGCCTCGCAATTGTTGCATTGCAGCAGACAGGTCTCCGGTTGCTGGTGTGAAGCCAAAGCACAGGAACTGCCTTTAGCCAATCCGTATAAATAGTTGATAGACGTAATCTGCTGTGGCTGAAATGAGCCTGGGCGTCCTCCAGCGGCATTTAATGAAAGAGAAAGGAAGATGGAAATGTAACACCACAGTGTTACGCGCCGCTTTCCGCCCATGTGAGCTTGACAACCAATAATGTTGTGCGTGAAAAAAAAAGAAAATAGAAGATATGCAGCCATAATTGTGTGGACATGTACAAAGCGCAGGAGGTATTATTTGGACATGAGAGGCACATTATGCTTGGCTGCTGGGCTCTAAATATGCAGCAGGCACTTTGACTGCACCTACAAAAGTGCTGGGAGCCCTGTTCAGTTTTTCTCTCATCCCTCTCACGCTCATTCATGACAATACATCTTATCTTCGAGTATCCATCTGCTTTCATGTCTCCGCTCAGGATCTAAAGCAGCGTCATAAGTGCTGGGCCATGATTCAAGTGTGCTTCTCCCAATTTATTTTCCATACGGCCGCATCACTCAGGCCTCAGAGGTAATAAGCCGACGCTGCAGGAAAAGGCATTTGCAAAGTAAATAAGGTCTCCCGTTCTGAACGCCACAAATCCGTAACCACAAAGTGCGGTTGCCACAGCACCGCCTGTCTGCGTCGCCATGGCAGCGCGGGCTGATGTTAATCTTTTGTGCGGGTGACAGAGGCTGCTGGTCGGAGTGGGAAACCCCAGAGCACAGTTATGCAGAATGCATTAGAGATACATTATGTAGGTACAAACAGAGCAGAGGGGAGTCCACCGCCTGCCTGAGTCCAGGGACAACCTATTTGGGTTTTGAGTTTCACTGTTGCTTAACTTGATTCAAGTGACATGAGATTTGGCCGTCATGTGTATTTAAATTTGTTTTACTTTTTTCAAGGTTCGAGGTCTTTCTTTTTCTCAGTTTCTGCTCGGTTCGGTTCTCTGTCTGTCTCTTAGCGAAGGGGACAAGCCAAATCGTGGAGCACATCTGGGCTTGGAAGAGGGGCCAAAGCATGTGTGTTTATGTTGGACAGGTGGTGGTGGGTGCTAGAGAGAATCACCACTGTTTTCTTTCTCAGCAGCGTGCCCTGCGCCGGTTTACCTTGCAGCCGTGCCACATTCCCAACCCGGGGAAATAGGCTTTATTAATACCTCTAAGAACACACAGGGCTTTGCCAATGTGAAGGTGCATTGTCGACACCTTTTCCACAAATAAGACTGGGGCCTGAAACAAGTGAGTTAAAGACAAGGAAAGGAAAACATTCTCCTGGGGCCTCGGTGGAACAGGGGGCAGCTGGATTTTGGGGGCAGTGGGGCTGTTTCAGCCGAGCCTCTGTGTTCCAGGTGTTGCTTTTTAATTGGCAATTCCGCGAGCAATAAAGCATTTCACTTACTTTCGCGTGTAAAGTGCTTTCATTCCATCTCCAAATGATGCAATTACCCTGCTGTCCCAGGCGAACGGAGCTGCGGAGAGGCGTTAGCTGCTGCTCGCTTTCTCAGCGAGAAGCCTTGGCGAAGGCTTCCTCGGCGAGTGTTTTCATTTAGGAATCCAAACACCATAAAGTGTGGTAGTTGTTTGCACAGTAAACACGCGCTTTAATTTCATTTCGAGCCTGCCCCTGCTCTGTGCCGGGCTAATATTAATGAAAGATAAAAGACATTATTTCCAGTCCAGGGTTCTGTTTGATGTATAAAGGGCAGAGGTAGACTTTTGCTCTTTTTTGCAGGACGCAGATGGTGGATTTTGTGTTTGTCCAGCCCACAGGGCCGTGCAAAGGAAGTCGTACTGCTGGAACTTTTCCACATTTTCTCACAGATTCATTGTGTTTAATTGGGATCTGATGCAGGGTTCCTTGTTCCTTTGCATTCTGGAAAAGTGTGGAATGTGATTGGTGTATTTTCCAGACCTGGATGAAAAAAGAAGACAGTGTTTGAAAAATTTGTTGTGTTTAGACTTTATAAAGTGTCCTCTTATGTAAACAATTTTCTGTCCTTGTATTTGTCCTTTTTCCTTCCTCCCTCTTTCTTGACCTTACGTCTTCGATTCCTTTCTTCTTTGTGTCCTCTTTATTTCCTGCCCTCTTATAACCTTCCTCGTGTCCTACCTCCCTCCCTTTCTCCTTCCTTTTAGCTTTTCTATCTTGTGGTCTCTCTTGGTCTTGGAAGACCTTCATAGCCCCACCTCATGTAGGTCGAAGTGATGGGAAAACAATGATGATGGAAAATCAAGAGAAGATTCTGGAAAATGTGAATAGGGATCCATAAAATCATCACAATATTGAACAACATGTGTACAGTGTCGTCAGGTTTTAGACCAAACTTCAAATCTCTTCCTATACCAGGAAAAAAAAAAAGAATCTATTTAGCTAAATGACATTTTCAACAGGAATAGTCCAGTCTGAAAAGTATTATAACATTCTAAAAGTGGGCTTTGGGTGGGCAACATTAAACTGGTTTAGTTCATACCTGCAGGACTGAACTTGCTGTGTTCCTACAGAAAACTTTAGGTCCATGTCAGCACCTATTTCCTGTGGAGTTCCCAAAGGTTTAATTCTTAACCCTCTCTGTTTTGTCAAGTATGTTCTTCTGTTAAGGTCACATTTGAGCAACCAGTGCATCTCTTTTCATTGTTACCCAGATGACTGTCAGATTTACCTCCCTGTTAAGCCCAAAGGCCCATTCAGCATCGCCTAACGTGACTAGATGACATCAAAGCATTCATGGCCACAGATTTCTGAGCCTTAATGGTCCTCCACCCCACTAACCTGTTTCACCACGAGCTCTAATCAAGAGACTTTGTTGTAGTTCCAAAACTATGGAACAAGTTGCCATTACATATTAGACAGACTTTTTCTTTTGCAGTTTCTTTCTTGAAAACACACTTTGTTTATGACACATGGTTTGTTGTAGCATTTTTTTTAAATTTTACTACAGTATTTGTAATTTGTTTTCTCCTTTTTTTGTTTTCTTTTATATCTTACGGTTGTCTTTTTGTTTCTTTGTTTTGTCTTAGTACTGCACAGCACTTTCATCAAGCTATAATATTGATGAAATTGGATTTGGATAATGTTAAGTCATGTGTTTTCCAAAATGTAGAGGAGTTCATAGCAAGGAAAACAAAGTCTGTACCGAGTCCTTGGCTCCGTTTACAAATATGCTAATGATGAAGTCAGCTAAACTGTGTAGTGATGTTATCATTGGAAATTTTATGTTAAAGAGGAGATTACTTTCTTTCTTTCCTTTTTTTCCTCCCTGCCCGCCTGGTGTGGAATTTCCTTAGCGACGTGGTAAGGTCAGAACTTAAGCCAAGTGTCTGTCGACCAGGCATGTGGAGACAAGTAACTCTAACCTGCAGTCGTTTGACTAAAAACCCCCCTTGGGGGGGCTCTCTCAGCCCTGGAGAACAAGTTCAGCCTGTCAGCTCGTGGCACCAGCCACACTCTGAAACGTGAACCGAGTTCGGTCAGAAGAACAGGTGAAAAAGTTCCGCTGGAGCCGTGTGAACCCGACAGACTTCGGTGTGGATGTGAAAACACAGCGGAGGAAGTGGGAGTGAAAACATTTTCTCTCATAGGGTCTACCTGGCAATGATTTAAAAAAAAAAAAAAAAAAAAAAAAAGATTTCCATATCAGACCTCCCCAGTGCCTGTCAGTTTTCCAGCAAGCAGGAATACTTGCCAAAAAACACAAAAACAAGCTGTTCGCTAGCGCTGCCGTTCCCATGGGAACAGGCCCGCCGAGGGTGCGCCCCGCTCCGACACTCAACTGCACAAATGACATGCGAGCTTTTTTTTTTTCTTCCTACCGGCACACTGCATAAAACCAAGAGGGCAGGAAGAGAGCGACACGGGCTGTCTCGTGGAGAACCGGAGCCTTCGCTATCAGTAAGCGATTAGCCGGACCCCGCTTGTAAGAGGTGCCGCGTGGGGGAAAAAAGGGATCAAGACACCTGAGACGTTGGGCCTGCGGTGCTCACTTCCTCCTGCTAATAAAGACCACACATTCCTGGTGGCTAGGGAAGCAGGGGCAGAGTGAGGCTGGGGGGTGGTGGTGGTTGTTGTCAGGGGGTAAAGGAAGGAGAAAAGTACGAAACAAATACATGCTAACCCACTTCAGTGAGCCATTTCTGTTATGCCGGAAAGTCAGTTTGACAGCGACGCCTTTCAAAGTAAGGCTGTTCTCGAATATTAGCCGTTTCCTTCCGCGGTTTGTGTCGTCGGGTTAGCCTTCGGTTGGAATTAGCACCTGTCCTCACACCTCTGCTCTTCCTCTCCAGGTGGCACAAACACCGTGTAATTATCCCACAGTGTACCTGCGAGCGTGTGCCTCAGAACAGGTGTCGGTAATTGCTGACAGTTTTGCACTTGCGTGTGTTCACCGAGTGCACGGCCGAAAAGTTCGACGTTGGCGACGATGGTGTGCCACAAGGAGAAAGAGAAAAAACAACAACATTACAGTAAAGAATTTGAGGTAAGATAAATATTTTAACTTTTAAATTAGCTTCAGAACTTTCAACCCAAAAGATCTAGAGCCAGTTTTAATGGAAACTTCTTTGAAATAAGAGAATGCAATTTATTTTGTTGCACAGTTAGAAATTTCTGTCCAGCTGGTAAAAATGTGCATTAGTTTTGTAGGTTCCCCATCTTAAATTAAGCCCAGCAATAATTCCTCCTAAATCTCAGCACTTTAACTAATCTCCCTTTGAGACTTTGGCCAGTTTTTCCTCAGTAAATGCACACTCCCTTGCTTAAGGCTTTGTGGACTGACTTGTTTTAATCAAAACGGCTTTTTCTGAAATTTAATTTGAAACAGGTTTTTTTATTTATTTTTTATTTTTTGGCAGAGCTGTATGTAAGAATACGAATGCACGACCTGACCACTTTGTTCAAAATGCTTTATAACTAAGAAGGTCAAATTATTTAATCAAATCTTCACTCTGGATGTCACATTCCCTAAATAAGCACGTGATATTCCAGAAGAGGAAAAACATCTCAGTTTTTTAAACAGGAGTGAGAAAAAGCCAAACTACATTTATTAATCCATCTGGTAACGACACAGGGGGGGAAAAAATGTTCAAAATCCAACCTCAAAGTTTTTAAACTTAGAAATCTTGGCAAATCCAATAAAAATAATCTCAAGAAATCTTTTAATAAACTTCTTATCTATGCCATTTCCCCTGGGGCATAAATATGTGACAGAGATTTAATTCTCCAAGCCGTTTGTCAAAATGGGCAAGAGAGGAAGATGAAGATGTAAGGTTGATGTTTTTTGATGTCCATAAGTAAGGACTGCGAATTTGTACAGTCACAGCAATAACTGAAAAGATTAAACAGAAATAGTTAAAAACAGAGTTTGAATGAGGAGACAGGCTCATTCAACGAATAAGTTTTTAAGGTTTTCTGATTCAAGTCATTTTGGAAAATAAGCTCTTTTAAATTTTTTTTTAAACAAATAGAACAATAAAATTGGTTTTGAAATTAAACCTAAAAAATTTAGATTATAATAAAATTACATATTTTGCAAAACATGGACAAATACATAAATAAAACTGAAAAAATAAGCTAAATAAAATTGAAAGAAAGCAAAGTGAATAGCAGCTTTTTGCCGTTCAAAAGACGTGAAGAAGCAAAAATGCTGTAATCTTTTAGTTTACCTTACATCAAGAGGCTGAGTGATCATTCTTGAGGAACACCTCTGGAGAAAAAAATAGCAAAGCAAATAAAAAGCTAGCATTGAACAACTTAATCTCTAGAACAGTGGTCCCCAACCTTTTTGTCATCACTGACCTGTCAGGGCTTTGCAATTTTACTGCGGCCCTGGGGGTCAATTGGCACAAGTTTAATTTTTTTGTGCCGACTTCCCCCTTACGGCAATCTTGGAGTGCTCCGATAATAGTAAGCGATCCTCCTGGTGTGATGTGTGTCACGATTGATTGGTTCAGTCGGAAGAACATTGGGACTGCTCTGATCTAAAATCTAACATATTCAACATTGACTTGGCCCGACTATCGCAGCGTGTGGGATTTTCCCTGACTGGGAGCAAAACTGCAACCTGTTGAATGCAACAGGTAGCCATTCAGAAAGCGCCGTGACGTAAGAACGGAGGGCAATCCCAAACAGCTGACATGGCACAACTGAGAGCCAACAATTTTTAAATCGTGCCGTAGGAACCAGACTAAAGACTTACAACCTCTACTCCTCTCACTTCGTCTCGACCACTGCCCTACCGCTCTCTGACTCTGGTCGCTATGGTAACGTTTACACATCCCTTCAAAATAAGATACAGATGCGACACAAAAACGAACAGTTTATCTACATGAAAATTTCAACTCACAAAAAGGACTAATGGGAGCCCTGAGTTTGTTTCTCTGCAACGAGACGGACCCATCTGGGAATGATGAGAGACAATGACACCTGAACTGTTGCCTATGAGCCGGTCACCAGATCATGCAGAGCGGGCTTGGAATGTGGGAATCATCAACCGGGATAAATCCATTCTCCTGTCTCTTCTCTGGGCATTTTCCCCTTTCGCAAAGAAACTTTCCAAAGACATCTGATCTGTTTCTTACTCATTTTGCTGCTTGTGGGCTCAATGTTGGCGCGCAAGACCAAGAGAATCCAGTTAAAGGATTTTCAAAATAAAAAATCCTCCAGACCCAAATAATACATTGAACGGAAATATTTAATGATTTCTTGTGCAGCCCGGTACCAATTGGTCCACAGATCGGGACCGGTCCGTGGCCCCGGGGTTGGGGACGACTGCTCTAGGAGAATATTAAATTTTCTATAACAAAGAGAATGCCTCCTACCAGTTTTTTAAAATGTTCAACTCAGAATAGTGGTGAATTGCAGTCTTAAGGTATTGTCTGGTATTTAAAATGGAAGTACACCTGTTTGATTTGGTAAAAGTTGGTCTAATTTGAATTTATTTTCAAGCTAATAGACCCTGTTACAATTTCAGTACAATCAACAATATGCTTTGTGTTCTGCTTCATGGCATTATAGTTTTGCAGTTCTTTACGTTGTTGAACATCTATTGTTCTACGCCTCAAAATAACTTCTGCTTCCTACTACCGCTAATACAAAGCAAGGTGGTGCATTAACATCTGTCTTTTCCTTTTAATAAGCATTTTAGCTATTTTTTCTCTCAGGTCAAGCAAGCCCATGCCCTAAAGTAAGCATTTCCTAAAATAATTATTTCAGCTCTTTCTTTCCCTCAAGTTAGTGCACTGCCTTGCGAAGCAAGTGCTGTAACTTTTCCTTTTTCTGAAATAGGCATTTTAGCTATTTATTTTGGTCTCAGGTTAATGCAGTGTACCCTCTAGTGCACTGTGTCCGTGTTAGTCAATATTCTACCGATTTTCCATATGCTATTAATATTATTTTAGCTAAGCTTAGCATTGATGCTAATTTTTAGCATCACTACGCTGGGTTCCAACTGACAGGCCCCATTTAAATTTCTGTAGAAGTTTTCTATTTTTACCTTCTATCTACTGTTTTAATCTTACTGGCTCACTAACACTTCCTCCAACTGAGTCGGGGGTTAGGCTATTAGCTTAATTACCATTAAATGGATCTTTTTGTATCAAAACTCTGACCAAATTAAACTATTATTCCTTTTGTGCTTGGGGTGACAAACTTTGTTTAATCCATTTGTAGATTTCATATTGCTGACCAAAGTATGTGAAAGCAGTAGCTCGACAAAAGGGGGTGGGAAAAAAGAAGTCTCTCCCTGAGGAAAACACTCCGGTCTCTAAGTGAGCAGTAAATCTGGCACTTAGCAGTGGTAGTGCGTGTTGGTGTGTGAATTTGAGCGTGTAAATGTACTGAGCGTCTCCTAGTCCATAGCCTCCAGAGCTGTCAAATGTTGCCTTGCTCCACAACATCCGTAACCCGTGACCCTTGTAACTCCTGTTATGTTCTCGGCTCTCCAGGCCCCTCAGATTTCCCTCCATTGGTCCCAGATGACAGATACCCCTGTCGTCCTAGTTCCTCCAAACTGCCCCGGTAGCCTTTGACCTTGCCCCGGCACCTCTGCCTCTGCGAACTCTGCCCTCGCATTCCAGCCAAAGAAGCTGAAACCTGAGCATGCGGTGAGCTCATCACCAGGGCCGCGGAACCCAGAGTTAAGCGAAACAAAAAAAAAAAAAAATGGAGAAAAACCTGAGAGAGAAGAAGGGGGTGAGGCAGCCGTCGGGAGTGAGACAGGTCTGGAACTGGTTCTGTGCGCCTGCCTGCCGTGTCCTCCTCGAAGGAGGTCGAGTTACACCAAGGGAAGCAAGGAGCAAGCAGGAAGAAGCGTCTTTGAATTCTCCCTGCCTTTTTTTGTTTTTGTTATTTTGTCAGTCTTGTTTCTTCTCCTTCGTGGCCTGACCGACCGAGCGGCTTCCTCTGAACTCACGGCGGCAGGAACCCACCGCACTCCGTCTGGGCTTTCAGGTTCGGGAGACTGGCCGCTCTCTTCCTCGTGGCTGGGATGTGAGTGTAAACGCCGTGGGGTTGCACTCTCTGTTCTCTCAGCGCCTCTGTTCTCCCTCTGACCCCACCATGACCAACAAGTGACCGAAAATGGTGAGTGGCCCTCTTGAAATCTTCAACATGTGTATGGAAGTGTTTGTGTGTGGATTGCTTTAAGGGCTGTGCAGTCTTTTTTTTTTTTTTTTTTTTTCTTTTTGGTGAAATACAACTGAAAAGAGAAAAAAAGACAGTCTGTTCCAGAAACTTAATTCAGAAATCATTGTGATTCATGTCTCATATTGTGATGAGTGCCATTAAGATAAGTAATCACTGAAAATATAATTACACCAATCAGTGTTTCACTCACACTGAGTTTGGAGGATGACTTCGTGTACGTCGGTGGGGCGGGAGAAAGAGGCTTTTTAGCCAAGAGCATCCTCAGCTGAAAGATGAACTTTTAAAACTTTTAAGAGTGCCATTAGACAAAACCTTTGGCGCATGCATTATTCATGAGCGCCGTGTTCCCTTCTAGCTCGATGTCTGTTGTTCCTCCGTGACCTCGTGCTTATCTCGTCAACCTTCGGGGTGACGTGAAACATCCGAGGAAGAGTCTTAAAGAGGTTTGATGATTTTAATGAGCGACCTACAGGTGACAGTAAATAAAAGGTCGGCTACGCATTCTTTTTCTTTTTCTCTCGCTCTCTTTTTTTTTTTTCTTCTTCTTCTTCTTTTTTGAACCGAGCGTGATAAAAGAGGACTTGCATGCTTTCTCAGGGGGTCGTTTTAAAAATTCAAATCAGTTTAAAGGCCAGTCTGGAGTCTGCCATCGTCTTTTCTTTTCTTTTTTTTCCTCAGCTGAAAGCCATTAAAAATAACTTTGGAGCCTTTTAAGTTCTACCTTTTTATTAGTCTGAGGGTGAAACGCAAACATTTATCTCTAATCTCTGCCTTGTTGCAGAGGTGTCATTATTTAGAAAGAAAAAAAAGGTGTGAAGTCTTCCTCAGCCTCAAGTAAACACACCAAGGAAATGATATTCGCTATGATCAAAAGCTTTGTCGGCAGGAAAAAGAGCTGCCCCCGCATGCACTCAATTTACAAAGCTGCTTTATTTACGGCTTTCACTTAATACACCTCCGGCGCGCTGAACACCAGACCCCGACTGCCAATGCATGTGATTAATGACGGCGCGTTACATCTTCTAGAGAATAACAATGCATACCTCCCCGGTGTCAACATATTTTACTGAAGCTTATTTTACTGAAGATTCACACTTGCTGTATAGAAAACCCTACTTTTTTTTTTTTTAAAAGAAGAAGAAGAAGAAGTTTTATTTACAGAATGATTCACTGGCAGCTTTTACCGTATCCACCGAATGGCAGAATGAGTCAAGGGGTCAGATCTATAATGTGCTCTAAAGGAAATAAAGCGCTTCATAACACTGATTCCCCTGGAGATCAGATGAGCTCACCTTCACTGAGTCACTCATTTTGTTATGTTTTTTTTTTTAAAGAAGTCAATGTGGATTTCTTTTTTCAGGCCCTGAAATTTATATTTTCTTTCATCTTACATGTCAAGTCATGTCAACATATGTAAAACTTTCCGTTCAGTATTTCTACACCTCCAGCCGTTGTGTCCCGTATTTCAACTATTAAAAGTAATGTTTTTTTAACAGCTCTAATGTCAAACCACTGCCGAAACCACTTAACTGTACGTTAATATAAAACCAATAATTCATTCACATATCAGGCATATTTAGATTTAAGTAATCTTTAAAGATTTCACTCTAAAGTAAAAATAACACAGAGTGGACTCTGTGGCTATAATCCATGACAGACTGTTTGGAAAGAATTAAAGATTAGGGCGATGGCAAAGAGGGTCTCCAACCTCAAGAAGTTGAGGTACATTTTTAAAATACCAATCGGCAATCACAGAATATTACAGTAGGGTTTGATGTCTGTAATACCAGTCAAGTATGTCCATTGATTATTGGAAAGGACGCACATAACTTCTGTCATATCGTGTTAAATAACAAATAAAAACAAATCTATGTATTTAATTTAAACATCTTTTACTTTGTTTTAATATATTTTAAAATTTGTCATTTAGAAGCAAATTTTGAAATTAAGGCTTAGCTGTAGCATTTTATTTTATTAGACAAAAAAGTAATAATGTGTCCTTTTCAACAAGTAACTTGTTTTACCTTCTTTGGTAGCCTAAAAGCTACTTAAAAAAACAACAATTTAGGATTACTTGCTGAATTTTTATGCTAACTTTAGCTTAACTAAGCTAGTTTACGGCAATTTCAAATAGATTACTCCATCTTAATAAAAAATAATCTTTGAAACACTGGTTTTATAAAGCCAGTGTTTCAAATACTGTTTTTTCTCTTTTTTAAAAAAAGTCATTTGCAATGATTAACATGCAATCAGTTAAAGTAAAGTAAGTCTTACTTTAGCTAGTCATTTTTAGCTAATTAGATATTATCTGCCTAATCACATTATTTTGCTTATTCTATTAATCTTGGTTACTAGTTTTTGTTGGCACTGAGTTCCTTCTAATTTACTTAACATTTTTGTACCAAATTTTTTTTTATTTTATCAAATTTTGCTAAATTAGACTATCGTACAGAACAATTTACATTCTTTTTTTTAAATTATTATTATTATTATTATTATTCTAGTACAACCTGCCTGCAGTGTTAGCTTTAAAACTAAAATAAATGTCACTCAGTCCTTCTCTTTTGTGGAGAAGTCTCCTGAAGCGACATCTTTCCTAATCTGTGAATTCCATGCATTGTCATTCATGTGTCAACTGGAAGACAAAGCGTGTTACTAATGTGTCAGGGAAGATGACAGCTCAACAGGCACCTGTTTGAGGCATTTGGGTTTAAGAGCCAAAAGTGAGCTCTGTCACTTGTAATTGCTTTAGGGGACAGGCAGGTAGTCTGAAACAGTTTTATATATTGCAGCAGGATTGAACACATTCGACAGCTGGAATGTGTTTTTGCAAGAAGCAGGAGGGGAGGAAGGAAAAAGGAAAGAAAAAAAAAACGGTCTATGCCTCTGTTTCAATACTGTCCATTCTTACAGTTTTAGGCTAAGAAGTAAAATTATTCGACATTATTTTGACACAGCGATGACCTACTTAGTCTAGAGAGTTTTGTTTAAAAAAAAAAAAAAAAAAAAATTTAAATGTTTGAAATAAAAAGCACACTTGGATGACATTTCTTGACTTCCCCCCCCCCCCTTTTAACAATCCTCTTGAATTTCTCTCTCATGTGGAAACATTTGTTTGCTCAAGCCCAATCCTGTTGTACAGTGAAGTCAAGTAAAGGCAGCAGCCTACTATGGGCATGAATCAGGCGTTGTCTGAAGCTGGACATAGCCTGAGGGTAATCCTGCAATGGAGCGGGAAAAGAAGGAGAGAGAGACGAAGAGAGGGGGCTAAGACGAGAAGTAATGAGAGAGATCTTAGAGTATGGAAAGAGAAAATGGACAAAGAGGACTATAGCATGTTTCACCGGCCAATAGGGAAATCCAGCACAAGGAGAAGCTTGTTCTTGCGCTGCTTCACTGTTCTTTGGGCATGTAGCAGAGAGGCACAAAAATGGAGTTGAATACCGTCGGATAATGCGATCAAAGGCAAATCAGAGAATGAAGGTTAATTGGAGTTAAGTGTCTGTAAAAAAAATTAAAAAAATAAAAAGTTCCCTCTATATACGTCTGCAAGTTAGCCTCCATCCTGCCAACTGGGCTCAAATTCCCTCTGCCTCCTGGAAAATAAACAGAAACTAAATAGTTCAGAAAGAATTTTGCAAATGTATATTTTTTGAAGATAATACCTGGGTACTTATAACACGGTCATTAGATTAAAGTCCATTGCCGAGACATTAGAATAACACAAAAACCAAGACCAAACAAAAAAAAAAGAAAGAAAAAAGCCTTAACGGTTAATTCACATCAGCGTCTGGAGGTCGAACCACGGCGTTGACGTCAACTGTAACAACTTAAACCAACAGACGTTTTCATCAAACGCTCATAATCTCTTGCTTAGCGACCACAGCAACCTGTTTATTTGCAATCCGTCATTCAGAGTTTAGACAGCAGAAGAAGAGGGAAAAAAAAAAAACACTTCAGAATTTAGCCTTGGTCTCTAAAAGATGACCAGAGCTAAACAAGCGGGAGGAAAAAACTCCACCACTTCCGATATACCTCAGTTTGCTGCCGAGTCGTCCACAATGACCTTCGTTGTGCAGCATTATGTATGTAAGCATCAGTGATGAAAAGCAATTTTTTTCTTAGATGAACCCCTGCCAACCGAAATGAGAAAATCAGCCTGACTGCAATAGCAACAATGCTGCAGTAAATGTTGAATCGAAACTCTTTTGGCATAAAGACATTTTTTGAACATTAAACACATAATGAGAGAGATTTGAGCTTGACCTCCAGGCCTTCCTGAATGAAAAGAAGGAACTGCTTCAATAAAAAAAAAACCAAAACATTAATACATTTCTGGCTTTACTTGAAGTAAATAAAAAAAATAAAAAAAAACATGGATAGAATTGATTTTTTCTTTGACATGATTCCTGATTGGCATCGCATTGTGTTTTAATAACTTTATATTTTAATACTCTATTTAAAAGTAGTTCAACCTTTATATTGTCCAAACAAATTAAACTTCTGGCACCATGTGTAATTCCTGACAGGAAGTCTTGGTTGTTTTGACGACCTATGTTTGGCTGACGTGGGTTTTAGCTACTCTACCCCATATTCGTTTGGCATATTTACGACAACACTTCATGGTATATTTGTGGAAGTTTGTGTTGATGAAAACTTTTCTGAAAACAATCCCGTGTGTACAGTATTATCTTTGTAAACGATGTAAGATATTCACGCCTGTATAAGGAATTAGTCTTTACAGTGAAATCCACCATTTGGAAAATCCTGCAGATTGCAGGTGCAACACTTCACTTGGCTACATTTAAATATTCATTTTGGAAAATGGTAACATGACGAGGAAATATGTTCAGACTAGATTCAGGACTGTTTTGAAAAAGTTGATTTATCCCAAGAGAGAGCTGGTGAATATGACTGATTCTGACTAGACGAAACAATGGGTTGATACTTATTTTGGTATAAGACCAATTCAGTGGACCAATACTAATGGTGAAAGAATGTCGTCCAGCCACAGGAGTCCTGTCGATCACTAGCGTGGGAAAGACGTGTACAAATAGTTTAAACGTTAGATCGTTTTCACTAATCTGTTCAAAGAATACAAATGCACTCTCGCTGTTCTAAAGTATCCAACATGCTGTCCACCAACATACCCTTAATCTAAATCCCACAAGTGGGCCTTTTTAAGACAAGGATTTATAGAGTACGAGGTTAACAGTTAGTGTTAATCTGATATGCGAGGTAATAATACCATCCTGCCATTTTTTTAAAATTTGTTCTTTCTTTTTGCGCGCACAGCGCCTGCAATGACCGAGTAGGCTGACACACACGTTTTACAGCCCGTAAGCAGAACCATTACTGTTTGCTTTGGAGCCGTCATAAATTGGCCAAAAACGCATCGGTGACTCGGAGCCAGAAGGCCTGCCAACAGGCGTACAGCACTCAACATGGAACCTCACTCTGTGATTTTCTGCTCCAGCCACACAGAACCTCGAACGGGGCCTCGAGCCTCTGACACGTTCTCAACCCCGTCTGCCCGCAAGTTTCTTCTCTAGCTTCCTTTTTTTAAATGTTTGCACTTGATTAAAAACTCACCTTGTCTTCAACAGTCGGGATCTTTCGGAGCGAGAAACCTTTTGTCGGCGTTTTTGCGAGTGGCGTTTCAGGTGGTTTATGTAGAAGCAGAGAATTCATAGTGAGGGATGAAACTTTTTTTTTTTTTTCTTCTTCTTCTTCCCCCCCAAAAATGCAGCAGCTGATAAGATGAAAAATGGAGATGAGTCCCACTTCACAACGCAGATATGGCGGCGATGCGGGCAGGTTTCTGCAGCACACAGATGTTTCTGTGTTTACGCTCCAAACAAACTGTTAAATGATACAATTTAGCTGTTTGGATTTTCTCCTACCTTCTGCTACATTTATGGAATTTTCTCCTTGTTACAATTTAATTTGCAAAATATGCTTGTACTTGGTTTCTGTTCACATCAGTGTAAACCTTAAATGAAGCTTTTATCTAAAAATAGCTGTGAAGCTGCACATCTGGAAACGTTCAAATAGACAACTTAATTTAACCAGACAAGAAAGGAATTTCTGGGGAGATTTTATATTGAATTCATCCCCAAAAGAAGGACAGGTGCTGATATTTTGTTTTCTTTATGGCCAACAATGGCTAGTAATCCCATGATTCAATTGTTGTATAACCAGAAGTGAACAGGCATATAGACGAAGCTAATAGGTTTAAAATCTGAGGCAAAATGTAAAAATTGCTGCTCTTCCCTTTAATCCGACCGAGCTGCAGCTATGTTTCAAAGAAAATGCAGAACATTTGAGCCGCTTGAGCTGCAACACTGGCTAGGACATTCCCCAAAATGAATGGTTTGCTGCCATATAATTGCACCAATAAGGGGTTCTAAATTTGAAGACCATTTATCATCCCACAGTACTTCCTGTCTACAGTTATCTGCTTTGCGGTTTTGGCTGCATAAAATCTAAATGAAATGCATTGGAGTTTGATGCTGTGACATTACCCACATCAGGAAGTTAAAGGTGTATAATGATACTTTAGAAATGCTCTGTGTTGGTTCCTATTTTAAAGTAAATGAATCCTTTTTCCTGCCCTGGAGGCATTAGGTGGTTTGAATCAAATTTCGATGCACCTAATAGTTTTACGCTGTTCAAGTCGCCACTTGATGAGATCTCAGGCAGCTCATGAAAAAGCACCCTTGTTTTCATCCCCCTTTATAGACTGCACTGTTAGTCTTTCCATTTCCAGCATGACATCACCGCCTGGTTTCTTATTGCGATACCAAGAGTTGTGACTCAAGGATGCGGGTGGGAACAATAGCCTGTTTGACACAAGACGGTATCGCTCCCATTCTGACACCATATATGTAACTCCTTGCCTCTCCTGCTAGGGGTTACCGTAATTCTTTTCTTTCTAAGCTTTTTCACATGTACAGAAAGAGAGCATATTTGTATTTGTTTTCGTACCAACTGGTTTATCTTGAAGATGCCTATCCGGGGCGAGGTACCGCTCTCTGTTTTTGATCTTTATCAGGAAAATACCTTCATATCTCTGTGGATATGTGTCTTGTTTGTATACACACATCAGTGTGGCCTCACTACCTGTGTACATTCTTTGCCTATTTGTTTATTTTATGCCTCAGCGTGGTACGGACAGTCTACATTCTGGCACAAAACACAATTATTCTCCAGTTTTGCATGTGGCTTGCTGGGTTAACTCGCTCTGTCGGCGGCCCGCTGATTGACAGATTCCCTTATATCACTAAATCTTAATCGTTTCTTTTTTGTTTTTTTTGACAGACAATATTTATTCCAGTTAAACAGCAGACTTGTCCCTAACCCTAAAAACAGAAAATCTTACCAATCGATTTTGAACTAGCTTCTAGTGCAAATACCTTGGTACACTTGAATTGAGACTAACGTAAAAGTATTTTTTATCAAGATACAGAGGCTTGTTTGAGGTAAATAATTACTTAACCTTGATGAAAATGGTCTAGTTCCATTGGAAGATTATTTCTCTTGTAACAAGACATTTTTCACATTTATCTGACAATGAAAAGAGTACTTTTTTTAATCAATAATAAGGAATTATTTACAAGAGAAGATCATATATCTTGCTAAAACTTTACTTTAAAGTTGGTCTTAATTCAAGACAAACTTAAGTTTCAAGATATTTGCACTAGAAACTACACCGAAACACTTGGTAATAATTTGTTTTTGTAGTGATTATGTCACGCGAAACACAAAAATCCTTCAGCAAAAGCGAGACTTTTCTCTTGCAGTAAGACAGCTTAATTGGTTTCAATTATTCAAATCTAAAATGTCTTGAAATGGAGAGAAAGAATCTCTCCCAAGCGGCAGACAGGTCTCACTTTGCTTGAAAAAAAGTGGGAACTCAACTGAACACAGCCTCTGGCGACCGTCCAGCTCAGCCACATTCCACTTTCACATGACCTTCTCTACAGATCTGGCCCAGAGCGAGGCGAGAGCCGCCCAGTCCGTCCCTGACCACACTTCAGCTCGAGTGGCCTACATAATTCCAGGCCTCCTTTTCTCCTCTTCAGCATTTACTAAGTTGACTCGAATCCAGGCGGCTCAATTGGCTTGTAAATTTCGATCTGCGTATTTACAGTTTTGTTTTACAAGGACAGACAGACATCCTCTCAAATTGTGGGGCCTTTTAAAACTCCGCATCGTCTCGGATATTTCGCAGCCTGTCGTCAGCAGGTGAGAATAAATGTTGAGCCTTGAAAGATTCGCTTTTTAAAATGTAAAAGCAAATAAATAAATTAGGTTGCCACTCAATCGAATGTATCTTGATATATCTGAAAAATAAATTCCCACGTGTCGGGCATGAAGAATTGAGGCAGGTTTTGTGAAACATCAAGTGTTGGACTGCATCAGGATGGACTGTGCTACTTTTGCTGTCACATTAGCATACATTAAGTTTTTTCTACAATTACTTCTGGCCTGGCTGTCGGAATGAAGATTCAACACGCTATAGTCAGAGTCTCCTTGAGAGATTGACTAGTTATTATCTGATCAACTGGCGTAATAAAGTGATCAAGTATCACTGGCATACATTCTGTGGTAGGGATACAGGATACGCATAATCTCTAATTTGTAAGAAAATGTTTTGTGACTCTCAAAAGAATCTAAAGCAGTCTGGATAAACTGGTGATCAAAATGTCTAGTTTAATACTGGTTTATCAGACGTGTCTAAAAACAATGCTAGATCGGTCTAGCACATCCAAAACCACTTTATCTTTTTCTTCCACTGAAAAGACAGATATGGACCAAGTGAGATGAGTACTTTTTCCCCAAACACAGTTGGAGAAAATGTATGCAATTATCTGACAAAAACTTAAGCACTCAATAATGTCTAACACTAATTTATTTATTAACAGTTTTAATCCTTAAATTAATAGATTCTGGACCATGAGAAAAAAAAAAAACTAACTAAAAACGGTGAATAATCCGATATACCACTGCACAGCCATTATCATAGTGGAAATACTGTCGTTAGCTAGTTTTGTTAGCAACGACAAGTTAAATGTCACCTCCTTTGTCTTCCTACAGATTTAAGACGATACAAGCACTGACCTACTGGCAAAAGGGAACGCATTAACTAACTTTGGTTTTTGTGTTAGTACTCTTTTCCATCCAACTTTTTTTTTGCTGTACTCTGCATAAGTTTGTTTAAAACGATACTTATTTTCTTGAAAACGTGACGTAGCCCAGCTCTTTTCATTACGCCCCAAATTGCTTCTGAAACCAAACTAATTTTATGTGGATTTCGTCATGCAAGAAATCTGACCGAAGGCTTTTAAAAGAAATACCAGGGAATAAATTACGTGCTCTGTTCTGAACACAAATGTCGACCATTGTAAAAATTCCTTTCCGTATGATGAAATCCGGGGTTTTGCCACCCCCCGCAGAGCGTCGACGGCACCAGCTGTCCTTCACACACTTAAAAAGTTTCGGGCTGGGCTTTTATTGATTCCATGGAAAACAAATGCGGTGGGTCGAGTTTATAGAGCAGGAAATGGAATTGGCTTTTGCAAATGATGTTGTGGGTGTTTGTATTTACAAAGTCAGGGAGACAAAGCCTTTAATACGCCCAATAACGCGCGAGAGAGAGAGACGGCCCATCTATTTGAGAATCCAACATAAAAGCAGGTGGTGGGTCATCACAGGGCTGTGCATATGTTTTCCTTTTTCTTCCCATCCATCAAGGAACAGGCGAAAGATAAAGAGCTATAGAAAAGTTATAGTCAGGACTAGAAAGAAATGATGCACAGAAACAAAACCAAGGAGATGGATGAGCAAGTTACATCTACAGCATACCTAGCTAATCAGGCGCCTTCTCAAGGTTCTGTCCTTGTTTTGGTCTTGCGTGGGTGGGGATAATTCTGTTCTGTGGGGGCATCTGGAGGAGATTAGGGTCCAATCTGACACTGCAACCCAGCTGAAACATAACTCAGGGATGAATGGAGGGCTTTTAGACCAGTGTCTGTCTTCCCACACGCTGTTCTGCTATTCTTTATTTATCTGTCACCCAATAAAACACTCCGCGTTATCTGATACCCACAGACTTAGCGAGAAAACAAGGTTCTGCCAATCCTATTGTCTGCCTGCTTTTAGACGAGCCTTTGTTGACGCTCTCGACACATGCTGTTTATTTTTTATCTTGCATGAGAAAAAAAACAAAAAAAAATACCATTGCCTTCGAATAAAACAAGATGTTACAGGCGAGGTTGAGAATTTGAAATCAGCTGTCTGCACAGACTACAGCCTCATTGTGAGAGAATTTGTGAGCTCAGCAAACGTCTGCTTTTTTTATCTCATGGAGGGAATCAGA